>NC_134687.1:519896033-520223533 GCF_050947455.1 Rhinoderma darwinii | reverse complement strand
TCAGTGGGAGTCCTAATGATAAGCCAAAAGACGTGCAGAAAGCGTTCGCATTTCACGCGATAAAGCCTGCATTTTAAAAACGGCGAAGACAGAAGTCTGTTGTAGGTACGGCTTTATTTTTCATATTACTAACTTAATGTTATTTTTTTGCAGTTTCCGCTGGACTGTTTGGACTATGTGGATCTACATGTTTGGTTTTAAATAAAATGGTTACTGAGGGTTGTTGGGGGTAAGTTGTTGTTTTTTTTTTTTATTTCAATAGAATTTTTTTTTTAAGGGTGTATTCACACCGTGCGGTTTCGCCGTTCGGCCGAAAACAGCATTGGAAAAATTGGCGTAAAAAACGCATGCATTTTTCTGCCATGCAGGTGAAAACGTGGCAAAACTAATGTATACACTCTTAAGCCCTGTTCACACAGTATTTTGCAGGCAGAAAAAAAAACCTTCAGGAATTTGGATCTAGAATTTGAACTGCCAGCGCTTTTTTTTTTTTTTTTGGTCCGGTTTTTGCCCGCGACCATTAAAACTAATGCAAGGACCTTGGAAACGAGCGCTGTGGGTTTTTTCTGCCTCCCATTAATTTCAAAAGGGTGTCAGAGGCGGAAACTGTGGCAAGAAAGGACACGCTGCCTTTTTTTATTTTTATTTCCGCGAGCGGCAAAATCCGCTCGGGAAGAGGACGCTTCTGCATCACATTGAAATCAATGTGGGGCCGTTTCGGGGATATTACGGTGCGGATTCAGACATGGTTTCTGTGCCAAAAATCTGTGTGAACAGGGAGTTGTGTGTCTGTTTTTTAATACTTTATTAGCACCTTTGTAATGACAGTTGTCTGTTTGACGACGTCCATTACTAAGGCAATGCTTAGTGCTAGCCAGTAAAAAAGGCTATCACTAACCCCCTCCATTATTACTCAGGTACCCACCGCCACCAGGGGTTTTGGGAAGAGCCCTGTATAATCCAGTACCCGGCCATCTGTAGGGATGGCTGGGGCTGCTGCAGGCTGGTATGATTAGGCTGGGAAGGGCTAAAAACAGTGGCCCTTCCCACCCTGCTAATGTTAGCCTGCTGCAGCTATGTTGTATCTGGCTGGTTATGAAAATCAGGGGTACCTCACTTCATTTTCGTCAGTTATTTATTGATTTAAAAAAAAACTACTTTCATAACCAGCCAGATACAATAAAGCAGCCTACCATTACCAGGGTGGGAAAGGCCACAGCTCTTGGCCGTTCCCCGCATTATAATACCAGCCTGCGGCTGCCCCAGTACCTGACCATCGATACAGATGATCGGGTACTGGATTGTACCCACCTCTTCCCGATACCACTGGTGGTGGTGGGTTCTGGGGTAATAATGGGGGTTACTGCTAGCTCTTTTACTGGCTAATACTAATCCCTGCCTTACTAATGAATGTTGTCAAACTACTGCCATTACTAAGGCACTAGTAAAGTATTAAGAAAAAAAAAGACATAAGAAAATATTTTTTTTATTGAAATGAAGACTACCCGCCCGCCAACACTCTTGTTAACCATTTTATTTATTTAAAAAAAAAATAATTAGATAGGACCAGCGGAACCTGCAAAACAAAAAAAAAGTTAGTAATATGAAAAATAAAAAAACTTACCATTTCCTGTGGTTTTTATTGCAGATAATGGTGCGTAAACTGCTGTGTTTTTATCGGTTAGGGGATGGAGAGATCTCTGAAAAACTCAGCAATTCTGCACACTTTCCGTAGCAGGAATTGATATGCTGCGGTCCGAAAAATAGGTACCGCAGGTCAATTCCGGCTCGGAAATTTTACACAGCATCTGGATGAGATTTGTTAAATCCACTATGCTGCTACTGTATTCTGCTGCGTTTTTCTGGACAAGCCCTTATACTGACTTACAGCAGAGATCTGTCTTCTCCCTGTGCCACAAAAGAAACCGGAGGTCAATGAACTGGGACGGGAACTAGCGATGCAGCAGAAATCTGAACGGGAGCCGTTCGTATGGCCTGCTGTAGCTGCTATATTTCACCTGTGTATGTGTCGTAAAGAGACACATACACAAATGAAATAAATAATGACTGCCCCAGAATAGTAAATACATGAAAATGTAAAAAAAATTTTTTGTGACAAAATAAATATTGGAAATATTATATTTTATTAAATAAAAACACATTCATAAAAAAAATCCTTACACCTTTCCATTAAGGCCTTATTCACACGCACGTGTGCGTTTTGCGCGTGCAAAAAAAGCTGCGTTTGCGCGTTACAGTTCTGTGTGTCAAGTGTTTGCTGCGTGATTTTCACGTATATGCCATCCTTATGACACGCGGTTTTGATGTTTAGAAAAAGAAATTAAGTGGCTTTATTTTTCCCTTCATTTCTTGATCTACTGTTGCGTGAATCACACGTGGCAAACGGAAGTGCTTCCGGGTGCTGCGCGTGATTTTATTGACTTCAATGGGTGCGTGATGCGTGAAAAACGCCCAAGTATAGGACATATCGTGAGTTTTACGCAGCGGACACATGCGCGAAAATCACGGAATGTCTGAACGGCCCCATTGACTAACATAGGTCCGTATCACGGACGTTAAACACGTTCGTGTGAATAAGGCCTAAAGGGAACCTGTCACTAGATTTTGGGGCTCTAAGCCATCAGCATGTCTTTACACTGGGTAATAGCATCCTAAACATGCCCCTCTCCAAAAGGGTACATTTAAGCATTTTAGCTAAAAAGAACTTCTAATAAAGTGCGTGCTGAATGTAAATGACTAAGCAGAGTCCTGAGAGGAGTCCAACAACGTTCTGCACATGCTCCGTGCTTAGATGAAGCCAAGGCTGGTACACCTGGACTATCTCTGGACTTTTATAAAATAAGCTGGTCATTAAGACTACATGCACACGACGTGAGACGGCCGATTGCTTTTTTTTTTTACGGCTGTCACATGGCCTTTTTCAGGACAATGTAGTTCTAAGGCTTTATTCACACGTCCGGTTCCATAAAAAAAATAGGATATTTTCACGGCCAGACAGACCCCCGTAGAACTTAATGGATCAGTTTTTAATGTCCGTTTTCAGGAATCAATCCTTGGGACGGCCGTTAAAAACTGAGGACTCCCAGGGCACAGCGGTACTTTAAGCGCTGAGCCCGGCGGAAAGCTCTTGACGTCACTTCAGGAATCTCCGGCCAGAGCGTTGGCAATGCTCTGGGCAGGGATTCCGCTCCGAGAGAGCCCCTCACATCGCTGTCCCTATATGGACAGTAACGTCGGGATCCTCCTGTAATGGACTCCCAGGCCAAAGCATTGCTGACACTCTGGCTGGTGATTCAGCTCCTAGAGGAACCTCTCGCGTCACTATCCATACATGGACAGTGACGTCAGGGGCACCTTCTGGATTGGAAACTCTGGCCAGAGGGTTGCCGGGGATTCTGCCATGAAGGAGCCCCTGGCGTCACTATCCATATATGGACTGTAATGTCAGGGGATCCTCCTGGAGCGGAATCCCCGGCCAGAGCCTTGCTGATGCTCTAGCCAGTGAAAGTTTGGAGACACACTGATGCAAAACGGCCATGAAAAACTGACAGTTGATGAGTTTTTAATGTCCATTTTTTTTTTACTCTTTTACCTATGACAGCACCCCTGCAGAGACATCCCATTTGCTGGACAGGAAACCTGAAGATATAAAAAAGGACACACCTCTCCACACACCCAGTCAAGTTTCTTGTTATCCGGATGGGATCGTCCTGTTAGGAAAGAAGCACTTCTCCATGGGTTGCAGGCCCCCTTGCAAGGTCTTACCTTTTTTCCCGAGGGGTGCCCTGGAAGGTGTAAGTCTCCTTCGGAGGGAGCAACCTTAAAGAGGCTCTGTCACCAGATTTTGCAACCCCTATCTGCTATTGCAGCAGATAGGCGCTGCAATGTAGATTACAGTAACTTTTTTATTTTTAAAAAACGAGCATTTTTGCCCAAGTTATGACCTTTTTTGTATTTATGCAAATGAGGCTTGCAAAAGTCCAAGTGGGCGTGTATTATGTGCGTACATCGGGGCGTTTTTACTACTTTTACTAGCTGGGCGTTCTGACGAGAAGTATCATCCACTTCTCTTCAGAACGCCCAGATTCTGGCAGTGCAGACACAGCCGTGTTCTCGAGAGATCACGCTGTGTCGTCACTCACAGGTCCTGCATCGTGTCGGACGAGCGAGGGCACATCGGCACCAGAGGCTACAGTTGATTCTGCAGCAGCATCGGCGTTTGCAGGTAAGTCGATGTAGCTCTGAAAGGTTACCTCTGAAATATATCTAAGGACCTGGAAAGCATTCATAATTTTTGCAGGGGTGAACATAAATCCTCTAAACAAACCAGAATCCCTTTGATAATTAGACTTTCTCCAGGCAGGATTAAATAAGAACCTTAAGCCTAACACCTTAAAAGTTCAGATATCCGCACTATGTTCCTTTTTTGACTTCAGATTGGCAGAATTCCTGACTGCCTCCTCTAGACTTCAGCCTCAGATTAGATCCTCAGTTCCTCTTTGGGACTTAAATATTGTTTTCCAGGCCATGACAAATCCACCATTTGAACCACTAGACTCTATAACCATAAAAATGCTGATGCTCAAAATGACGTTCTTATTAGCCATTACATCGGCCCGTAGAGTGAGTGAGATTCAGGCCCTTTCTGCTTTTCCCCCATATACTCTACTATTAAATGACAGGGTCATCCTAAAAACTTTACCGGGATTTCTCCCTAAAGTAATCTCAACTGCATACAGCCTCTGACTTGGCCTTTAGCAGAAAGGTACTACAAGCTGTGGTCCCACCCTCAATTTTGACTTGTAATGTACATCTCCAGGGGTGCTGTCATAGGTGAAAGGGTGAAATATTGATTACTTACAAGTAATCGTTTTTTCATTAACCTATGACAGCACCCCTCTGTTACCCTCCCTAATTCTTGTAGCGTATATAGTCTGGCATGGCTGCCAGAACTAGCTAAGACAAATACTGGTAATGTCTTTATAATAGGGCATCAAAGAATAAAAATGAAGCAGCACTCAAAGGGAAGTGGGTTTATTCACCAAACATCCAGTACAACGTTTCACATTCTCAATGAAGGCATTTTTGAAATGGCTCATATGACACAGGATTGATGTGTTGCAAGACTTCAAAGGGACCAAGCAACCGAGGAGCAAATTTGTAGGAGGGAATCTTTAGGCAAATACTCTTAGACGATAACCAGACCTTAACACGGGAAGGAACTGGGGACTTGGCCTTTTTTTTCCCCATCAGTGCACTTCTTCAATGCCTGCAGGATCGCAGACTTTGCTGCCAGATCTGGAGAAAATTTCCGTAAGAAACATTTGCTGTAGAAACTTGAGATGAAGCAGGCACCGTAAGAGCAACATGAGGGTGTTGGCTGTAGACAATAAAAAAAATGGAGAGTTAGCAGTAGATTCACTCGTGTGATTATTATATTAAAATTCAGACCATGGAAGGAGATGTACCCAGTTGTCATGTTGAGCAGATATAAAATGACGGAAATAATTTTCAAGCACTTGGTTAATTTGTTAAACTTGGCTGTTGGCTTGCGGATGATAAGTCCTATTTCACGTCCAGATGTTTACACAGGGCTCTCCAGAATTTGTATGTGAATTGGACGCCCCGATCAGACACTAAATGTAGTGGCAATCCATGCAGACTAAAGACATGCTGAACAAATAGACTCGACAGGCGAGGAGCTGAGAGGAGGCCGGATAGATTAACAAAATGTGCAATTTTGGAGAAACGGTTAACAATAACCCAAATAGTGGTGCAACCATCAGAGGAAGGAAGATCGGTAAAAACAGTAGCTGTTCGGAACTGGCAGAGGTTGGAGTAGGCCCGCAGGTTTGGAATCAAATTTTATTATTGGCACACTTGGTACAAGAAGAAACGTAGTCCAAAACATCTTTGGGTAGCGTGGGCCACCGATGAGAGAGAGTCACGAGTTTTACGAATGCTCGAGTAAGCTGCCAATTTGGAGTTGTGACCCCAGGGAAAAATTCTTCCTCTGTAGGACGAACAAAAATTTCCCCAGGAGGAATTTCTTTGATCTGCAGAGGGTTAACCGGAATAATGCAGGAAGTGTCAATTATATGTTAAGAATCCTCTTCTAGGTCATATGTTTTCGTATTTTGTTAGCTAGGTGAAGATGGAGTTGGAAATTGAATCTGGCAAAGAACAGTGACCACCTGGCTTGACGTGGGTTAAGACGCTGTACTGACTGTAGGTAGGTGAGGTTCTTGTGGTCAGTGTAGATGACTACTGGATGTGCAGAACCTTCTAATATATGGCTCCACTCCTCGAGAGCCAATTTGATGGCCAAAAGCCAGAGAAGAAGCCACAGAGAACAGCTTTTCCTTTAGAGTTTCTCTGAAAGAGAAGTGCTCCAGCACCAACGTAAGAGGCATCAACCTCCAATGAGAACTGTCAGGAAACATCTGGATGATGAAAAACAGAGGCAGAAATAAAGGACCTTTTTAAGCTTAAAGAATGCAGATTCTGCTTCAGGGGTCCAACTTTTTGCATTCACCCCCTTTTTGGTTAGGGCAGAGATAGGAGCAGTCAGTGACAAGAAATTAGAGATAAATGGTCAATAGAAATGTGCAAATCCCAGGAATCTCTGTACAGCACGCAGACCTTGGGAATGAGGCCAATCTGGGACCGACTTTACTTTTTCTGGATCCAACTGGAGTCCATGATCGGAAATTATATACCACAGGAAGGGCAAGGATTTCTTTTTGAACATGCACTTTTCCAATTTGGCGTATAGGTTGTTCCCCCTTAACCGCGACAGGACTTGGCGAACATGCTTCCGGTATGTCGTCAGATTAGGTGAGTAGATCAAGATATCGTCCAGATACGCCACCACATAGACATACAATAGATCCCGGAATATGTCATCCACAAATTTCTGGAGCACAGCTGGAGCATTACATAATCCGAAGGGCATCACAAGATACTTGTAGTGACAGTCTCTGGTGTTGAATGCGGTTTTCCACTCGTCACCTTTACGGATACGAATCAAGTTAAAAGCCCCACATAGATCCAGCTTTGTGAAAATCTTGACTCTACAGATTCTATCGAAGAGGTCGGAGATCAGCTGTGAGGGGTACTTATTTTTGGCAGTGATCTTATTCAGACCACAATAGTCTATTCAAGGCCGGATGGACCCATCTTTTTTTCTCTCCAAAGAAATATCAAGCTTCGGCTGGAGAATTTGACTTCTTAATAAACTCCCTCTCAGGGTTTTCCTTGACATAGGCTGACATGGCTTGAGTCTCGGGCAGAGAGCAAGGATATACCCGTCCACAGGTAAGTGAAGTCCAGGAAGCAACTCGATTGGACAGTCGTATGGACGATGCAGAGGCAAGGTCCCAACCTCCTTCTTGCTGAACACGTCTGTACAACAGGCATATATTGCGGAGGTAGACTGAGACACTGGAGGTCGGGCAGGACAAGCCACAGGCAGACAGTTGTGTTGACAACAGGGTCCCCACTCCAGAATTTCAGTCACTGATTACTGCATGCTTGCGAAGCCGAGGTAGGACTGGGTTAATAGCCTCAGGGTAGAATATAGAAGACTATTTGTCCTGTGTTTAGCGCCCCACTTGTAATCGCAATGGTTCAGTGATGGAGAGAATTGTATCCGGCAATGGATGTCCATTCACTGAAGCCACCACTAGATGTTTTTTTAGAAGGGTTGTGGGTAAATGGAGATGGTTTACTAAGGCCTGGTGTATGAAGTTCCCTGCCACTCCAGAATCCAGATAGGCAGAGATTGGGATGCTTCACCCATGAAAATAGAGACTGTAATCGAGAGTCTAGAAGAGAATTTTGCAGAGGTTTTTAGTTCACCTAGGGTAGTCTTTCCTATCAACCCTAGGTGCTGGAGTTTCCCGAGTTCTGAGGACACTAACACACAAAATGACCCTTTCTTCCACAGCACATACACAGGTTAGCAGAACGTCTGTGCTGCCGCTCTTAGTCTGACCTGGTTAACTTGCATAGGCTCTTCGAAGGTAGTAGTAGAAGGTAGCAGGGGTCTTTGAAAGTTAGGCGCCAGTCTAGGAGACTTTTTTTTTCCTCTTGGGGGGCTTCTCTAGAGCATTCCCGGAACCTCAGGTATATGCGGGTAACCAATAGAATCAGGACATCCAGAGTAGAAGGGAGATCACGACCTCATGGCTAATCCTTGCTAGAATTTGCCACCAGGGCCTCGTTATTCCAAGCAAGCTATGCTGCGAGGGTATGGAATGTGATGGCATATTCTCCAGCAGTCGAACCTGCTAGATGTAATGACAGAAGCAAAGCAGCGTCTAAAGAAGTACGGCCAGCTTCCTCAAACAGTTCAAAAAGTGTCTATAAAAAACTGCAGATTAGAAGACTCCGGTCCCTCACGTTCTCAGATAGGATTCGGCCTTGCCAGACAACAGGGAGACACTGAAGGCTACTTTGGTCTGATCTGACGGAAATAGATGAGCATGTAACTTGATATGTATTTTGCACTGGTTGAAAAAACCTCGGTAACAGTGATCACAATATAGTTACATTTTACCTATACTGTAAAAAACAAACACAGGCTGGGAGGGCAAAAACACTTAATTTTAAGAAGGCCAATTTCCCAGGATGAGGGTTGCAATTCAGGACATAGACTGGGAACAACTAATGTCAAACAATGGTACAAATGATAAATGGGAGATCTTGAAATCTACTTTGTATAATTATACACCGTGTTCCAAATTATTATGCACATTGGATTTAAGTGTCATAAACATTTAATTATTAGTTTTTCAATTAAACTCATGGATGGCATTGCGTCTTAGGGCTCTTTGGATCATTGTAATCAATCTCCAGACACCTGTGATTAGTTTGCCAGGTGTGCCCAATCAAAGGAAAACTACTTAAGAAGGACGTTCCACATTATTAAGCATTATTATGAAAACATTGTATATTTCAAGAAAACGTAAGCGTGATCATTGTACTGTGAAAAGATTTGTGGCTGATTCAGAGCACAGACGGGTTAGTTCAGATAAAGGCATAATGAGGAAGGTTTCTGCCAGACAAATTAATAGGATTAGGAGAGCAGCTGCTAAAATGCCATTGCAAAGCAACAAACAGGTATTTGAAGCCGCTCGTGCCTCTGGAGTCCCGCGAACCTCAAGGTGTAGGATCCTCCAGAGGTTTGCAAGTGTGCATAAAGCTATTATTCGGCCACCCCTAAACAATGCTCACAAGCAGAAACGGTTGCAGTGGGCTCAGAAATACATGAAGACTAATTTTCAAACCGTGTTGTTTACTGATGAGTGCCGTGCAACCCTGGATGGTCCAGATGGATGGAGTAGTGGATGGTTGGTGAATGGCCACCATGTCCCAACAAGGCTGCGACGTCAGTAAGGAGGTGGCGGAGTCATGTTTTGGGCTGGAATCATGGGGAGAGTGCTGGTAGGCCCCTTTAGGGTCCCTGACGGTGTGAAAATGACCTCTACAAAGTACGTAGAATTTATGACTGACCACTTTCTTCCGTGGTACAAAAAGAAGAACCGTGCCTTCCGTAGCAAAATTGTCTTCATGCATGACAATGCACCATCATGCTGCAAAGAATACCTCTGTCATTGGCTGCTATGGGCATAAAAGGAGAGAAACTCATGGTGTGGCCCCCATGTTCCCCTGACCTCAACCCTGTTGAGAACCTTTGGAGCATCCTCAAGCAAAATATCTATGAGGGTGGGAGGCAGTTCACATCAAAACAGAAGCTCTGGGAGGTTATTCTGACATCCTGCAAAGATATTCAAGCAGAAACTGTCCAAATACTCACAAATTCAATGGATGCAAGAATTGTGAAGGTGATATCAAAGAAGGGGTCCTATGTTAACATGTAACTTGGCCTGTTAAGTTTTTTTTTGATTGAAAGAGCTTTTGATTTCTGTAAATATGACCTCCTGATGCTGCAAGTTCAACAAATGACCATTTTAGTTCTCTTTACAACCTTTAAAATGTTGTGATCTCTGTTGTGCATAATAAGGGTATGTTCACACGGCGGGGGTCCGTAACGGCTGAATTTACGGGGATGTTTCAGCCTGAAAACATCCCCGTAATTTCAGCCGTACCGGCATGTGCAGGCGCTTGAACGCCGCGTCAATTACGGCCGTAATTAGCGCTGCTATTCATTGGAGTCAATGAATAGCGGCTCCAATTACGGCCAAAGAAGTGACAGGTCACTTCTTCTACGCGGGCGTCTATTTACGCGCCGTCATTTGACAGCGGCGCGTAAATTTACGCCTCGTGTGAACAGACAAACGTCTGCCCATTGCTTTCAATGGGCAGATGTTTGTCAGCGCTATTGAGGCGCTATTTTCAGACGTAATTCGGGGCCAAAACGCCCGAATTACGTCCGTAAATAGGCCGTGTGAACATACCCTAATTTGAAACAGTGCATTTTGAGTTTTTTACTTCTAAAAAAAAATCTGTTATCATTAGGAGATTTGTTCATTAACATTTGCATTATACTCCAACGGTTGATGGCTTGATTATATTGACTGTCATTTGCATTGACTATTTAGGAAAATCAGCGAAAAATAACATTTGCATAATAATTTGGAATGCGGTGTAGTGCAAAATTTATTCCTATAGGTAACTAGTATAAACAACTAAAATTAAACCCCACATGACTTACACCTTCTGTATAAAGGGCAATATACGATTAAAAAAAAGGGCATTTGAAAAATATAAAACTGAGGGTACAGCTGTAGCCTTTGTAAATTACAAAGAGCTTAATAAAATCTGCAAAAAAGTATATAAATTCAGCAAAAATACAAAATGAAAGGCAGGTAGCCAAGGATACCAAACCAAATCCCAAAAAATTCTTTAAGTGTATAAATGAAAAAAAGCCGAGGTCTGAACATGTAGGACACCTAAATAGTGGTAATGGGGAGTTTGTCACAGGGGATCAAGAGAAGGCAGAGTTACTAAATGGGTTATTTAGCTCTGTATATTCAACAGAAGAAAGAGCAGCTGATGTAGCCGGTGCCAGTGCTGTTAACACAACAACTAATATAGTTAATTGGCTGAATGTAGATATGGTCCAAGCCAAGTTAAATAAAATAAATGTGCACAAGGCCTCGGGACCAGATAGTTTACACACTAGAGTTCTTAAAGAAGTTCAGTTATTTCTGCCCCCCTCTTCATAATATTCAGAGATTCTCTAGTGACTGGTATGGTGCCAATGGACTGGCACAGGGCAAATGTGGTGCCTATTTTCAAAAAGGGCTCTAGGTATTCCCCGGGTAATTATAGACCAGTAAGCTTAACATACATCGTGGGAATTTTTTTTGAGGGGCTATGAAGGGACTATATACAGGATTATGTGACAAAAAATGGTATTATAAGTGACAGCCAGCATGGTTTTACTAAGGATAGAAGTTGTCAAACCAACCTGATTTGTTTTTATGAAGAGGTGAGCAGAAGAATAGACAGAGGGGCCGCTGTGGATGTAGTGTTTTTGGACTTTGCAAAGGCATTTGAAACTGTCCCTCATAGATGTCTAATGAGTAAATTAAGGATTATAGGTTTAGAAAGTATAGTTTGACATTGGATTGAGAATTTGCTCAAGGACCGTATCCAGAGAGTTGTGGTCAATGATTCCTACTCTGAATGGTCTCTGGTTATAAGTGGTGTATCACAGGGTTCAGTCCTGAGACCACTATTATTCAACTTATTTATTAATGATATAGAGGATGGGACTATTTTTATGACACCAAGCTATGTAGTATTGTTCAGTCTATGGAAGATGTTCGTAAAGTGCAAGCGGATTTGGACACACTAAGTGTTTGGGAATCCTCTTGGCAAATGAGGTTTAATGTAAATAAATGTAAAGTTATGTATCTGGGTACCAACAATCTGCATACATTATATGTCCCAGGGGGAGCTACACTGGGGGAGTCACTTGTTGAGAAGGATCTGTGTGTACTTGTAAATCATAAACTAAATAACAGCATGCAATGTCAATCAGCTGCTTCAAAGGCCAGCAGGATATTGTCATGTATTAAAAGAGGCATGGACTTGCGGGACAGGGATATAATATTACCACTTTACAAGGCATTAGTGCGGCCTTTTCTAGAATATGCAGTGCAGTTCTGGGCTCCTGGTTATAGAAAGGATGCCCTGGACTTGGAAAAAATATAAAGAAGAGCAACTAAACTAATTAAAATAATTAAACCTATTTAGCCGTGAAAAGAGACCACTAAGGGCGGACATGATTAATTTATATAAATATATGAATGGCCCATACAAGACATATAGTGAAAACCTGTTCAATGGAAAACCCCCTCAAAAGACAAGGGGGCACTCCCTCCGTCTGGAGAAAAAGAGGTTCAACCTGCAGCGGGGACAAGCCTTCTTTACTGTGACAAACTGTGAATCTATGGAATAGTCTACCGCATGAGCTGGTCACAGCAGGGACAGTAGATGGCTTTAAAAAGGATTAGATTATTTCCTAGAACAAAAAAAAAGTAGCTCTTATGTGAATGTGTAGAATTTTGGTTTCATCCCTTCCCTTTTTACCATCCTTTGGTTGAACTGGATGGACATATGTATTTTTTCAACCGTACCAACTATGTAACTATATAACATTTTAATAGGGAATTCATCTTTTTTAAAACTATTAAACATATCTTGTTTGACGCAAAATAAATCAATGGTAATCTATTTCCTTTTACTCATCCTGAAGAAATAAGTGACATCTGTGTTGTGGGTAGAATTATTTGGGTTCATTCTGAGATAAAACTGACTTGTCCGTAATCCTCAGAAGACTAATACTGAAAAAATCATATCACTTTCAAGCTGTGACTGTTTCCAGGGATAGTAGCCTCACATCTTCTCTCAACAAGGTCGCACAACGGTTTGGGTTGTGAAGTCTCTATAGACCAGCCAGTATTGCTGCTTTGTTTAATGAAATAACCTCAAAGTTATGCTAACATGAATGAATTGTGAAAAGATTTGGAAGATGATACAGAATCTTCAAGACAACTCGGACAAGATTTCATTTATTCATGTTTTGATCATCTAAAAAGCAAAGCAGCTACCTGTTGTAATCCTCACTGGGTAAATGAAAATAAATGTGTCCTTTGATTCACTGAGTATATAAATGTCATGTAGTTCTCCCTAGTACAATTCTGAAATTCACTGGTTTATATCTTTAGGGATATATATATTTTTAAAGTGCCTGTATCATTGCAATATTTCCAAATTGCAATCTGCCTGTGTCAGATGCACAGCACAGATTGCAAAAAATATATATCAACTATCAGGTTCAACTGTTGATGCGCTTTCTTTGCCACTATGGTTTCAGTGATTTATTGGAAAAATTCTTCCAATAAATCACTGAAACCATAGTGGCAAAGAAAGCGCATCAACAGTTGAACCTGATAGTTGATATATATTTTTTGCAATCTGTGCTGTGCATCTGTCACAGGCAGATTGCAATTTGGAAATATTGCAATGATACTGGCACTTTAAAAATATATATATATCCCTAAAGATATAAACCAGTAAATGTGTCCTTTGATTTAACGTGTTTTTTTTGTATGTGTTTGTATAAGGGCTGATGTAATGGATGACACAAATAAGCACAAATGTTTATAGGATTTTCCATAACTTGATAATATCGTAAAAATACATTGATCTAATTATTTAGCATGCATTTATCCCAGATTATTTCTAATTTACAGACTTTAATGAAACTAAAGTCATGTACATATGTGTTTTATAAAAATGTAGATATTTTTAAAAACTTCTCTGCTGGCAGCCATATCAGAGACACTTCCTTTCTGTATTGCCTGTATGGACAGTGCAGCAGTGTGTGTGCGCGCTTTTATGCAACAATGAATCAAAGTTAATTCAGAGAGAAATTTCATAGAATACGGTCTCCTGGAAGATATAGCATACAGCCCCCTCCCTTTGGAGATCAGGGAATGACCGGGGATATGCATACAAAGACTTATTTCTTTCTGTGTGTCTAGTGTTACTGTCACGAAGGGTCCGTGGACCCACTGGGCCATACCGCCTTGGTGGTAAGGCAGCTGGCCAACAGGGTGCAGGTCTGAGTCTGTAGGATATAGGGTACCTGTGGCAGCACGGACAGTAGCTTGGCAGGAACTAGGCAGCAGGTGGACGTCAGGCGTGGAGAAGAAGACAAGTGTGGTATCCAGCACAGCACGACCATAGCTAGCACGGCACTAGATCGGGATGCAGGTATAGGAACAGGAAACACTGGGAGCAGGAAACACTAGGGGACCATTTGCATAGACAGACTAAGAAACACAACAACGTTCAGGCATAGAACTAGGGAGCTGGACCCCTCTTATAGTCCAGCGTACTCACGGGTCAAAGTTCATCCATGAGGTCCGGGATCTGCCAGAGGTGGGTGGACGCGAGCGCTGGCGTCTCCTGAGGAGGGGCCTGGGGCCAGCGCTTACCAACTCGTGACTATGGCTGTCAGGGGGAGGTTGGAGCTGACAACCCGCAGCCACACACATTACAGTTACTATCCTGCTTTATCTAGGCCTTCAGCAGTACAATAGAGCTGTCATTAAATCCCCCGCCCTCTGCTGACCTTGTCCCAGTCTATACAGCAAAACTGATCAGTGAACTTCAGAAAACAGGATTTGTCACCTTATTGTGATTGCTCTAATGAGCAGTGTGAACACTGGAATATTTAAAGTTTTTTTTTTTTTTTATGTATGGATGGTCGCATAAATAAAATATGGTGAGAAAGTGATTAGAATATGTTTAAATGATTACATTTTCATAGACTCCATCTTGTATGGTGGCGTCCATTTTGGATATCTGGAATCCAGCTTGTGGCCTGAAGGATCCATTTTGAGATTAATCATGTTGCCTTAAGGCTAATATATCTATATCAGCATTGTTTGAAACAATTCTATGTTATTTGTTCTTTAGGTGAATGTTTATATTTAGTCTCTCACTTGGTATGGCGAATACAGATGAATATTTATCTATTTTTGAGTGATAAGGAGCCGATCATCCTTGAAGCCTCTGGAGAATGACATTGTTTACTTTAATGGAGGGGGTCAGTCTGACTCTTAGGCTTGGAGAAGAGTTTCATTTACTATAAGGGAGGGGATAGTTTGACTCCTAGCATCTATGACGTGGTATAGTTTGGGAACTCATGGTTTTACATTTAAAACGCCTCCTGAGCCTATGATTGGTTCAGGACAAAACATATTGTCATTATATGCTATTGGCTAAATGAAATCCAAATTAACGTCATATTGTAAACGATTGGCTGGAATCAAGCTGCTCCTACTTCAAAAAATATTATTGTAATTGTTTGATGAATAAACGTCAGAGACGGATTTTGAGCATACAAACAATGAGTTTGTGTCTCTTCTCTCCGATATATCCATAACCTATGACCTATGATTTGAAACTGTATAAATCACTGCGGGTATCGGTTGAAATACCCAATACAAATTTCAGTCTAATATATTTTGGCTCAGTTGTTGTGTCAACATTTTTTGGTGCCAAAACCCGGGAGATTAATCGTCTGATAGCAGTCACTGGATGTCGGGTGGTATTGCATCAGTAAAAAAAAATTTTTTTTTAAAAATGGACGTAAGAAGCTTCTTAGGCCCCATGCACACGAACGTGCTTTTGCGGCCGCAATTCCCCCGAAAATCCACGGGAGAATTGCAGCCCCATTTATTCCTATGGGGCCATGCACACGACCGTGGTTTTCACGGTCCGTGCATGGCCCCGGAGCCCGGACCGCAGAAAGAACAGACAAGCCTTATTACGGCTGTGTTCTGTGGTCCGCCCTCATTGAAAATAATGTCCCTGGCCGTGTGCACAGCCCGCGATATGCGGGCGGCTCGCGGCTGTCACTTCATGGCCGGCCGGCCGACTCGGAAATCACGACCGTGCACATGGCTACGGTTGTGTGCATGAGGCCTTACACAAACCTTTTTCATTCATGTTTTGCCGGGGCTAGAATTTAGCTGTCATGACTTCACAATCTCCTGAACACAGTAATTTATCCAGAAATGTTAAAACTTTTACGTGATGAATGATTGCAGATGCATACGTTATCTTGAGTTGTTGTTGAAGATGTGTAAATCTTGAGGTTCATGGTATGAGAGGATGTATTTTGCCAGCATTGAAACTGTTAAGATGATTGTTAGAACGGATGTTGTGAGAAGGGAGTGAGTGACCTCCTCCTTTGGAATGCAGTGAGGGACGTAGTGGACTGTTGACAGGAAACTTTTAAAGTGACAATTAAAAAACTTGGGCAGAGGTAGTGTGAATCCATTGCATCCAACTGTCTGTGTGTAAGATGAGAAAGCTGAATGTTTGTAGAGTGAACCTGCAATGAACTGTACTGTTTGGATTTGTGTATTATAGGTCTGTTGGAAATTTCATTTATTATTTGGCAGTTGTGTAGAAACTGTTAAGGATCAAGAGGAGTGTTATCCTGTTGCCCATTTTCTCTGAGATAGTCGAGTGTCGGGGACGCCTGGCTGGTTACAGCGTGAAGGAGTGTGTCTTATCTCTACACATGCGCTGTTCTGTACTTAGTACGCAGAGAGAGTAAAATTACAAAATACTGCATGTTCATGTGTTATGATATGATTTGACGTTGTAATGTTTTGAAGTTAATTCACATGAATTAAAATACAGATATTGAGAAACTCCTGCCCAATCCTAAGACTGTTTAGAGATTAATTGTCACGGTGTGGACCCACAGGGCCGTACCGCGTAGCGGGGATGGCAGCTGGCCAAACCGGAAAGTACACAGTTCTATGGTTCAGCGAGAGTACCTGAGGCAATCGTAGGCAGTGGCGAGGCGGACACGTCCAGAACCAGGCGGTGGGAAGTCGTTCGGTGAGGCGTAGCAGGGTAGCGTAGACTGTAGCACAGCACGGTAGGTAGCACAGCACGGCAATAGCACGAGTAGCACAGAAATGGGATACGGAATACAGGAGCAAGGTACACTGGGAGGCTGGAAGACACTGGGAGACCATAAGCAAGACGAACAATGGGAAAACTAACAACGCTCTGGCAAAGGGCAAGAGGGCAGAGCCCTTTTTATAGCCCAGGGCATCTTAGGCCAGATTACAGTTTTTACAAAAATGCGCACACTGGCCCTTTAAGGCCGTGCACGCGCGGGCGCGCGCACCCGCCGGAGACACTCGGAATCCGGAAGAGAGTGCCGGCGCCTGACTGGGGGACGACGCTGCAGGCAGGTAAGCTGTCCATGGCCACGGCCGTCGGGGTTAACGACCGATCGACAGGCCGTGGCCATAGACGTTACAGTATCCCCCCTCTTACGCCCCTCTTCTTGGGACCAGAGCGAGAGAGAAACAAGAACAGGGGCATCGATGTTCTCCTCTGGCTCGCAAGACCTCTCTTCTGGGCCGAACCCCCTCCAGTCCACCAAATAAAATGTCCTTCCTCCCACCTTTTTGGTAGCCAGAATCTCCTTTACCTCGAAAGTCCCAGATGGGCCGGCAGGAACCACTGTGGGACTAGGAGTCCTGGAGTAGCGGTTCAGGACCACCGGTTTTAGCAGGGAGACGTGAAAGGAGTTAGGAATCCTGAGAGTGGGGGGGAGCCGCAGCTTGTAGGATACCGGGTTAATTTGTAGCAGGGCTTCAAAGGGACCAAGGAACCTCGGGGCAAATTTGCATGACGGCACCTTCAGCCGGATATTCCTAGAGGACAGCCAGACTTTAGTCCCTGGAAGGAACTGCGGAGGCGCCCGTCTTCTTGTGTCTGCCTTTCTCTTCATGCGGTCCACCGCCAAGAGGATAGAAGATCGGGTCTGTTGCCATATCTGTAGAAAGTCCCTGAAGGTGGAGTCGGCTGCAGGCACCTGGGACATTGTAGAAACAGGAAGAGGTATACGAGGATGTTGGCCGTAGACGATGAAAAATGGACTGGATGTGGTCGACTCACTGGTGTGGTTGTTATAGGAGAACTCTGCCCACGGGAGCAACTGCACCCAATCATCATGGCGCCTGGACACAAAGTGACGTAGGTAGTTCTCCATAATCTGGTTAACTCTCTCGACTTGCCCTTTGGACTGGGGATGATAGGCCGAAAAGAAGTCCAATTTCACACCAAGGAGCCCGCAGAGTGCTCTCCAAAACTTCGAGGTAAACTGGACACCTCTGTCCGAGACAATATGCAGAGGCAATCCGTGCAGACGGAAGATGTGCTGTATGAAGAGGTCAGCCAACCGCGTAGCAGACGGCAGAGCGGTCAACGGGATGAAGTGAGCCATCTTGGAAAATCGATCCACCACCACCCAGATCACACTTCAACTCGCAGAAGGGGGAAGATCCGTGACGAAGTCCATAGCGACATGTTGCCACGGGGCAACGGGCACAGGCAGTGGTTGGAGCAGGCCCGCAGGTCTGGAGTGAGCAACTTTATTTGCTGCACAGACTGTGCAAGAGGAGACAAAGTCAATGACCTCTTTGGGCAGCGTGGGCCACCAGAACTGACGGGTGATTAAATCTTGGGTCTTACGAGCACCCGCGTGACCTGCCAGCTTAGAGCTGTGACCCCAGCGAAGAATTCTTCCTCGGTCAACCAGACGCACAAAAGTCCTACCCGGAGGAATGTCTCTGACTTGCAGGGGATTCACAGAGAAGATACAGGATCGGTCAATGATATTCTGTGGAGATTCCATGGGGTCCTCGGTTTCGAAAGATCTAGACAAGGCATCGGCCCTCACATTCTGGTCGGCGGGACGGTAGTGGAGTTCGAACCGGAACCGAGCAAAGAACAACGACCACCTGGCTTGACGAGGATTCAACCGCTGGGCCGTCTGTAGGTAGGTCAAATTCTTGTGATCCGTGAAGATCGGGATAGGGTGAACCGCGCCTTCCAGTAGGTGTCTCCACTCCTGCAGAGCCAGTTTGATGGCCAGTAACTCCCGGTCCCCAATCGAGTAGTTACGCTCTGCGGGAGAAAACAGCTTGGAATAGTAGCCGCATACCACGGCCTTGCCTTTCGGTCTTTTCTGGAACAACAGTGCACCAGCACCCACCGAGGAGGCGTCCACCTCTAACGAAAACTGTAAGGATATGTCCGGATGGTGCAGAATGGAGGCAGATGTGAAGGCTTTCTTTAAGGATTCAAATGCGGTTTCAGCCTCCGGAGTCCACATCTTGGCATTCATACCTTTCTTAGTGAGGGTGGAGATAGGTGCTGTCAAAGATGAGAAGTTGGGGATGAAGAGTCGGTAGAAGTTGGCGAATCCTAGAAAGCGTTGGATGGCCCTTAAGCCTTGGGGGCGTGGCCACTCCAGGACAGCCTTTACCTTCTGGGGATCCATCTTGAGACCCTAATCTGAGATAATATAGCCCAGGAAGGATAGAGACTTCTTCTCGGACACACACTTCTCCAATTTGGCGTAAAGTCGATTCTCTCTTAGACGGAGCAACACCTGGCGGACATGACTTTGATGAGTTACTGGGTCTGGGGAAAAAATCAGAATGTCATCGAGATACAACACAAACATACAGGAGATCACGAAAAATGTCATTGACAAATTCTTGGAATACTGCGGGAGCGTTACACAGGCCGAAGGGCATGACTAAGTATTCGTAATGCCCATCACAAGTATTAAAGGCAGTCTTCCACTCGTCACCTCGACGAATCCGGATCAGGTTATAGGCCCCCCGCAGGTCCAGTTTAGAAAAAAAATTTGCCCCCCGTATGCGATCAAACAGTTCAGAAATTAAAGGCAGAGGATACCTGTTCTTCACCGTGATCTGGTTTAGGCCTCGGTAGTTGATGCAAGGTCGTAATGATCCATCTTTTTTTTTTAACAAAGAAGAACCCTGCTCCGGCCGGGGATGAAGATTTACGAATGAAACCCCTCTCCAGGTTCTTCTTGATGTAAGCCGACATGGACTGGGTCTCTGGCAAGGAGAGAGGATACACTCTACCACGAGGAGGAGACAATTCCGGAACCAGGTCGATTGGGCAGTCATATGCCCGGTGTTGGCCTCCTTTTTATTGATGACATCGCTGAACATAGAGAAGCAGAGGGGCAAACCTGCCAACGACTGAAGAGGAGCGGGCTGTGGCGACTGGATGTGACTCAGACAGCGGTCAAGACACTTCGGGCCCCACTGGAGAACCTCTCCAGAGTTCCAATCCAGGACGGGGGCGTGCAGACGAAGCCAAGGCAACCCCAGCAGCACGGGGTTGACGGCCTTGGACAGGACGAACAGAGAGATGATCTCAGCATGAAGGGCTCCCACTTGGCGTTTCAACGGCTTGGTTATGGACACAACTGGGTCTGGTAATGGCAGTCCATCCACCGAGGCAACGATCAACGGCCTTTCAAGCGGGATAGTGGGTAACTGTAGGAGATCCACAAGATCCTGGCAGATGAAGTTGACTGCAGAGCCGGAGTCCAGATATGCGGAGACCTGATGAGACCTCTCGCCAGCAATGATGTTTACAGGGATAAATAGTTTGGAGGAGAGTTCTTGCTTCAATGTGTTGACGCCCAGGGTTGTCTCTCCAACCAAGCCTAGGTGCTGGGGTTTTTTGGCTTGTGAGGGCACAGACGCACGACGTGGCCAGCGAGGCCGCAATATAAGCACAGTCCAGAGGTGCGCCTGCGCTGTTTCTCCTGGACCGATAATTTTAGTCGGTCAACTTGCATCGGAACCTCGGGCAAAGCGATAGAAGCAGGCAAGAGGGGTTGCTGAAAGTTGGGCGCCAGTCTAGGGCGCCGGCGCTCCTGACGAACCTCATGGGATCTCTCCCTCAGCCTTATGTCAACCCGTGTGGCAAGCAGAATCAAGCTGTCCAACGCGGGAGGCAGGTCTCGAGCAGCCAGTTCGTCCTTGATCTCGGGCGACAGGCCATGCCAATAGGATGCCACAAATGCCTCATTGTTCCAGGATAGCTCTCCTGCCAGAGTCCGGAACTGAATAGTATACTCGCCCACGGAGTTGTCCCCTTGGCGAAGGTTGAAGATGGCGGTGGCGGCTGATGAGACTCGCCCTGGCTCCTCAAAAACGGTTCGGAATATTCGTGCAAACTCCTGGAAGTCTCGGGTCCCTGACGTTCCCAGATAGGGTTAGCCCATGCCAGGGCCTTGCCGGTCAGGAGGGAGATGATAAATGCTATCTTGGCTCCATCTGACGGAAATGCCCGAGAGTGCAGGGTAAAATGAATGTGGCATTGGTTCAGGAACCCCCGACAAGCACTGGCGTCTCCATCGAACCGAGAGAGCAATGGCAGCGAGAACCGAGGGTCCGTACAGGAACTGCCAGGAGGAGCAACAGGAGGTTCGGCTTGAGGAACTTGCATAGAAGCAGGAATGGAGGCAACTAGCGTCCCTAGCTGCTTCGCCATAGAGTCCACGGCCACGAGGAGCTGGTCCTGCCTAGCTCGGAGATCCAGCAGATCCGCCTGCATGGCTTGGGAGGGTGACAAGCCCTTGAATTGGCCAGCGGGGTCCATGGCCAGAGCGTACTGTCACGGTGCGGGGTGTGGACCCACTGGGCCGTACCGCGTAGCGGGGATGGCAGCTGGCCAAACCGGAAAGTACACAGTTCAATGGTTCAGCGAGAGTACCTGAGGCAATCGTAGGCAGTCGCGAGGCGGACACGTCCAGAACCAGGCGGTGGGAAGTCGTTCGGTGAGGCGTAGCAGGGTAGCGTAGACTGTAGCACGGTAGGTAGCACAGCGCGGCAATAGCACGAGTAGCACGGAAACAGGATACGGGATACGGAATACAGGAGCAAGGTACACTTGGAGCCTCGAAGACACTGGGAGACCATAAGCAAGACGAACAACGGGAAAACTAACAACACTCTGGGAAAGGGCAGAGCCCTTTTTATAGCCCAGGGTATCCTGGGCCAGATTACAGTTTTTACAAAAACGCGCGCACTGGCCCTTTAAGGCCGTGCGGGCGCGCGCACCCGCCGGAGACACTCAGAATCCGCAAGAGAGTGCCGGCGCCTGACTGGGGGACGACACTGCAGGCAGGTAAGCTGTCCATGGCCACGGCCGTCGGAGTTAACGACCGATCGACGGGCCGTGGCCATAGACGTTACATTAATAAAGTGAGAGACAGGGTTTTGAAAATATACGTACTCCCACACACAGCTTATTATTGGTTTACAATAATTTACTTGGCAGACCTATTATTCTCTATTTTACTGGATAAAGAATTACACTGGGGGAGTCAATTGTTGAGAAGGATCTGGGTGTACTTGTAAATCATAAACTAAATTTCAGCATGCAGTGTCAATCAGCTGCTTCAAAGGCCAGCAAAATATTGTCGTGTATCAAAAGAGGCATGGACTCGCGGGACAGGGAGGTAATATTACCACTTTACAAAGCATTAGTGAGGCCTCATCTAGAATATGCAGTCCAGTTCTGGGCTCCAGTTCATAGAAAGGATGCCCTGGAGTTGGAAAAAATACAAAGAAGAGCAACGAAGCTAATAAGGGGCATGGAGAATCTAAGTTATGAGGAAAGATTAAAAGAACTAAACCTATTTAGCCTTGAGAAAAGACGACTAAGGGGGGACATGATTAACTTATATAAATATATGAATGGCGCATACAAAAAATATGGTGAAATCCTGTTCCATGTAAAACCCCCTCAAAAAACAAGGGGGCACTCCCTCCGTCTGGAGAAAAAAAGGTTCAACCTGCAGAGGCGACAAGCCTTCTTTACTGTGAGAACTGTGAATCTATGGAATAGCCTACCGCAGGAGCTGGTCACAGCAGGGACAGTAGATGGCTTTAAAAAAGGCTTAGATAGGGGCGTGGCTTGGCAGCCGAGAGACATGGCAGCTTGATCCCGGAGCTCCGGCAACAGACAAAGCTAATTATAACGCACGGCTCTTCTAATACTCTCTTAGAGACCCAAAAGTAGACAGAACTACTCATGATGACGAGAGGCAGGAAAGGCCTGAAACAACAGGGCAAATTGGACTTTTATTTCGAGAAGGACCGAGAGGGAGAGGACGAGGCTGCAGGCCTCACTACTTATCCTCTCACTTTAAGCCCGGGAAAAGCAGCATCGTCACTTTCCTCTGCTTCTCACCAAAGCGCAAAAAGATCTCCACTTACCATAGCAGACTCCCGGGGAGTTGCGCAGCAGATAATTTCGGGATCCCGATACAGCCCTCTGGCTGCGGAGTCCCTGGAAGAAACCGGAGATGAAGACACCATGCGGTCGACGCCATCTTCCCCTTCACACAGTCCGGAAGTGCGGCAGCATAGGACAAAGGAGCAAGCTCGACGAGGCTCAGAGGTAAGAGAGAGAGAATCTCAATCCCGGGGGCCGTCTTTAATGATAAAAGCATTTAGAGACATACCAACTACTGATGGCCCGGCCTCGGGCACTTTGATGAAAGAGATGCTGACGGTGTTTAGTACCTCTATACATACTGAATTCACTGCCTTGCTGGCTCCTATTACAGCTACACTACAAGGCCTGGGGCAACGGATACATCATATTGAGCACAAGATGGGAGAGTTCGCTGCCTCACATAATAATCTAGTGGATACACACTCTGACTTATCCGTAGAGATTGAAAAGTTACAAGCTAAGGTCATAGACCTGGAAGATAGGTCTAGACGGAATAATGTGAAAATTAGAGGTATCTCAGAGGATATTCTGCCTGCTGATCTTACTAAATATGTGCAAGCGCTTATGATGGCTATTCTACCGAAGAGTTCAGATACAGATATCATAATCGATAGGGCACATAGAGTGCCGCGTCCGAAACACCTACCGGACACTTTACCCCGAGATGTTCTGATCAGGATCCACTACTACCACGTTAAGGAGGCTTTGCTGGCAGCGATTAGGACACTGGGGGATATACCGACACCATATCAGCATATCAAGTTATATGCGGATCTATCAGCAGCCACACTTCGGATGAGAAAAAACCTATCACCTATTACTGCAATTTTAAGAGAGCACAACATCGCCTACAGGTGGGGATTCCCTGTAAAAATTCTGGTACGCCAGAATGGAACACTGCAAGTTATTTCTACATTGGGGGAAGGAAGAAAGTTCCTGCAATCTAAAAAGCTTCCAATTCCGGAGATCACAGAAGAACGGGGGGGGGGATACCCCTCTCGATTGGAGCAAGAGTGGCAAAAGGTGCCTACAAAAAAGGGACCACATCGCTGAAGAGCCAATAACATAATATAATGTATCACAGTTGCCGTTTGGAGTTCTGGACTGTCTCTGGGATTCGAGCCCTGAGAATTTGTCCCACTATTTTTCAACAGCTTATTCAGCTGTATATGTGTTTATGTTTGTGTGGCTGGTGTGACTCTATTTTATGGGTCAATAGACACCTAAATGTGTTTATATGTGTACGATATTTCGTGACTAGTACAGTGATGAAATGTGAAGTTAACATACCGGATATAGGGTCACTTGTATGGATATATGCAATATTATGTTTGGTAAGGTTAGAGTGCTTTATATTATCCTTCCATATACTTCAATATACAAAGTTTGAGGGACTAATGGAATACAAGAAGACACCGCTTACACACATTTTTGAGATCCTAATACATTACGATGATTAAGTTTGTCTCTCTAAATGTAAAAGGTTTAAATAGTCCACATAAGAGAGCGTTTATGTGGAGAGAAGCTCTTTCCTTGAAATGCGACATATTATGTACACAGGAGACCCATCTACTAGAACAAGATGCACATAGAGTAAAACATCCTCAATTCTCCAAGGTTATTCTTTCTCACCACACCAAGAAACAGAGAGGGGTACTTCTAGCAATTCGAAATACAGTCGCATTTAATCCTATCTCGACCTTTCTAGACCCGGGAGGGAGATATATCATCCAGATAGGAGAATTGAACAATGTGGTATTCACCATAGTAGTTGTATATGCCCCAAACGCACACCAAATCCGTTTTCTAAATAAATTATTTCGTAAAATCAACAAAGTTAAGAGGGGGGAATTGGTAATTTGTGGGGATTTCAATACCATACATGACCCATCAATAGATTCCACGAGTGAACATAGAACACATTCCCAATCTCTAGCCCCTGTCTTACTAAGGGAAGATATGTATGATATTTGGCGCATTCAACACGACTCGGAAAGAGACTACTCCTTTTTTTCATCGGTACATAAGTCCTATTCTCGCATAGACTTATTTCTGGTAGGGCGTTCGCTATTACAAAAAGTGGACAAATCCTCTATTGAGCTGATTAAATGGTCAGATCATGCAGCTATTACCATATGTGTAAAGGATACCCATAACTCACAAACACATTTCCTATGGAGAAACAATGCGTATCTGATGTCCCATCCTAAATATAAGGAGGAATTGAGCAAAGGCCTAGAGGAATATTTTCTATTGAATGTAAACTCTGTTCAGGATCCATTTGTTCTGTGGAATGCACACAAAGCATACATGAGAGGCCTTTTTATAAAATGGGGGCATAGAGCAAAGAAAGAGAGGGATCGGCAGTTCGAGGATACAATGACACAAATACGTAATATAGAGGCCCTGAATAAAACTGACACCTCCCCAGCTAACACTGAGAAACTGCGACACCTCCGAATTAAATTGAAGGATTGTTTGATGTACAAATATGAAAAAAACTTACAATCTGTCAAAGCTCAATACTACTCACAGGATAACAAAGCCAGTAAACTCTTGGCACACAGAATAAAAGCCAGGAATATCAAGAGTAAGATAGCTTTTCTTAAAGATCCAATTAGAAACACTAAAATATACTCACCTGGAGACATAGCACAAAAGTTCAAAGAATACTATGAATCCCTTTATAATTTGCAATCACATACGACAAATCCACAACCGACCCGACAGGCTGTCAGAGATTTCTTAAGAGATCTAAAACTTCCACGTTTATCTTCCCAACAGTTGGCAGATTTAAACCTCCCTATATCGGAGGGGGAAATATCCAAAATAATTCGTTCCCTACCGCTACACAAGGCCCCTGGACCAGATGGGCTATCTGGTATCTACTATAAAACTTTTGAAAAAACTCTCCTCCCGCATCTGTTTGAAACCCTAAAGCATGCCATTTCGGAGGGGACTTTCCCAAAGGAAATGCTGAGTGCAGTGATAGTGACCCTCCCCAAATCAGGCAAAACACCGGACTCACCACAAAATTTTAGGCCCATTTCCCTCCTTAACTCGGATGTAAAAATTTATGCCAAGGTATTGGCAAACCGCTTGTCGGAGGTAATTCCAATACTAGTTAATAGAGACCAAGTCGGATTCGTTAAAGGAAGACAGGCTCCGGAAAACACTAGGAGAGTTCTCAATATTTTAGATTATGTAAATAGGAAAAAAACTAAAGCTGTTATGGTTACTCTAGATGCTGAAAAAGCCTTCGATAGGGTTAAATGGTCATTTGTGTTCACGGTTTTAGAAGAAATGGGATTTGAAGGATCTATTACAACGGCAATTCAAGCTTTATATTCCAGTCCATCGGCAAAAGTGTTTGTTAATGGTGCGCTTTCGGAGGATTTTGGGATAACGAATGGGACAAGACAAGGGTGCCCACTATCGCCTTTAATTTTTGTTCTGTCTATAGAACCATTGGCACAGGCTTTTAGACAACATCAGGACATTCACGGGATAAAAATAGGAGATAGATCCCACTGCATTTCCCTTTATGCAGACGACATAATATTAACCCTAGAACAGCCGGAAAAGTCGTTAGCAACTGCATTTGAGATTATCCAGGAATTCGGTCAAATAGCATTTTATAAAGTGAACATGGGAAAATCACAAGCTATACCCCTAAATTGCTCATTGTTGGACCTGGAATATATGCGGGAGAAATTTCCGTTAGATTGGCAACAATCACATATTAAATACTTGGGGATAAACATCACTCCTAAAGTCTCACAGCTATACCAAGTCAATTATTGTTCTATGTTAGCGCAAATAGAAGTAGATTTGAAACAATTGGAGTTACATGAAGTTTCGTGGATAGGTCGTATCGCGGCATTTAAAATGTTGGTACTTCCAAAGTTACTATATCTGTTTCGGACTTTACCGATTAAAATGCCCTTGTCCTTTTTTAATAAAGCACACAGGTTGGTAAGCTCCTATGTCTGGCAAAAAAGTAGACCACGCATAGCCGCTCGTTTATTGAATAAAGGGAAAAAACAAGGGGGCTTAAGTTTACCTAATATCCATCACTATTATTTGTCCACTCAGATATCGCAATTGAAATACTGGTGGGAAGGAGATACCTCCCAACATTGGGTACAAATTGAAATGTCAACATCACCTATACATAATCTAAAGGCCCTTTTAATTGTAAAATTACACCCAAAATCTCCAAAGATATCTCTGCCATATTTTCTATCCACTTCTATACAAAACTGGGTAAAATTCCATTCGCTGTGTAACACATCTTCATTATCTCTACTCCCCAATTCGCCGATAGAAACTCTAGAGTTTCTTCTCACTGATTTGGATCTCCGACTTTGGAAAGGGGGGGGTCTGACACAGATGACATCATTTTTCGAAAATAACCAAGTGGTACAGTTTAGCTGCTTACACGATAAGTTTGGTATCCCAAACACTGAGTTTTATAAATTCCTTAGAATCAGACATCTGTTGCAAACGGACTGCCCATTTGAGGTCACAGCAAACAAAGAGATATTCCAAATATGGGCTCAAACTGGGACGCGTCTTAAAGGACTACGTCCTATTTATGACCTTATGGGATCTAAGAGTATATTTGAAAAATCTTCCCCTTTCTTGGCCTGGGAAAAGGAACTTACAAAAGAATACTCAGCACAAAAGTGGTCTTATGCACTTACATTTATAGCGAAACATTTGAAATGTACTCTTCATTATGAGTCGGTAATGAAGACAATACTTCGCTGGTATTACACTCCAGATAAACTCCAGCGCATATACCCGACCGCCTCTCACCATTGTTGGAGGAATTGTGGGGGTAGGGGGACGCTATTGCATATTTTATGGACCTGTCCGTCTCTCAAAAATCTATGGAAGGCTGCATTTAAGTTGCTATATGATATTACAGGAATTACAGTTGACCCTTCATCATCGTTAGCATTGCTCTTTCTGAATCTTGAGGACATTCCGGGAGACTACAGAGTAATCGCAGCGCATATATTTATTGAGACCAAATTAGCAATAACCAGGTATTGGAAAAGTCAGACAATCCCTCCCTTAACGGAAATTATTGCCCATATTAATAGTACATGCTCATATGAGAAAATGATGGCACATAGGGGGCACTCTATCCTTAAATATGAGAAAGATTGGGGTCCATGGTTGGACAGCGTCTATAATTTCGCTAACTAGAAGATACAAGGTAGAGGTATGCCATAGAATATGAGACACAGGGGGGGGCTAAGACACTGGATGAGAGACTTGGTTCTAATTCATGTATATACTGCATTATCTCTCTGTATGATATGACTTCTTTTGTCTTATATCTGTAAGAGAATACAAGTATTGCTCACTGTTAGCTTTGGAATGCAATTTGTATGTTATTTTGTTATTTTGTATGTTGGAAAAATGTTCAATAAAAATCTATTGATTAAAAAAAAAAAAAAAAGGCTTAGATAATTTCCTAGAACAAAAAAATATTAACTGCTATGTGTAGAAATTTTTTACTTCCCCTTTCCTATCCCACTTCCCCTTTCCCATCCCTTGGTTGAACTTGATGGACATGTGTCTTTTTTCAACCGTACAAACTATGTAACTGAGGCAGAGTTATCAGAATAACATCAGGCACCTTTGAGCCCAGATTACAATAGAATGCTAGACTATCAATATATTTAACTTCTAAGAACCTAAAGAAATAATGTACATGTAATTAAGGCCATGTTTCCATCACTTTATGACCCTATGTTTAGCGTGTAGTTGAGAAAGCTCCTGGCGTACACGCTAAACGTGTTCATAGGCTATATGTTGGTATACCTTTTTTTTTTTGGTATGCAATAGCGTAGTAGACAAGGATATTCCATACAATGGAATCCCGCAGGAAAAGTATACATACCGCGCTGTATACAATTTTTTAACATGGGTACGTTTTTACACATATGTCACTGTGACATACTTCACAGGCATTCATGAAACGTATACATCATAAGTTTTTCATGATGTATCCATTAAACGGGTTCCATCATAGAGTACGGGTGACGGATGCCTGTGATGGATACTTACCAATGGCATCCAGGTTGCCAACCTAATATGTTTTTGTTTTATCAGGACAACTTATCCAAAAATCACGGACAGCAAACAGTTTTTATGGACAATTTGTAAAACCACAATGAATCATAAAGCTTACAAGTAATATATGTCTATAGCTTAGAATAGTGATATGAAAACATTAGGAGCATATACTCTGACCTCTAAACCAATGATAATTACAATCCCAATAATAGGCATAAACTCGTTCAACTTAAAAAAATCACGGATGCATCAATTTTTTTCACAGACACTGGAAAAAAACAACTTATTTTTACGGACTGTCCAGGAATTTATGGACGATTGGCAACCCTGAGTGGCATCCATCACCCATAGGCTATTATCGCATCCGTTTAACACATACGTCATGAAAAGTTCATGTAAGTTCATGATGTATACGCTATCCTATAAGTAAAGGATACCACTTTAAGGTATCTGTCCCAAAATAACGTATATGTTTGGAGCTTTTCCTGGCATATACGTTAAAGGGGTTGTCCAGGCATGGGGCAGTTTTTCATACTGATGCCCTATCCACAGGATAACTGTTTAGGAAAAAGCAAAAAATATACGGCGCACATAGTGCATCATCTCAGGGAATTTTTGTAATGGTGATTACAATAATAAAGTTGTGCTCACCTCGGAGCACAACGCCCTGACATGTAAATAGAGTATAGGAATGCTGCAGCCCAGGGTTCGTACAGAGATCCACACAGGTTCCGTTGGCAATATGATCCAAAGTGAGAAGAAAAATTAAATCCCGTTTCGTGGTGCCGTTCCTCTGTAAATAACCTTGGATGTTTCCTCAAATTTCCATATGATGAGATCGAATGGTAAAGAAAGGGAGGTTGTCCGTAGTATAACGTTTTTTTGAATTTATTTAACGTGTTTTCAAGTAATAAAGCAACGCGTTTCAAGACCGAACCGGTCTCTTCCTCAGGCTAAAAACACAATGACTAAAAGCAATCCTCATTGTGCCTTTAATAGCTGGCCAGAGCTCTTGGAAAGAAGCTCAGAGGTCAGGGTTCATAATTAATTAAATGTGTAACACTGGATGGAAGTCTAAATATAGGGTGTGGGTTTTTTAAACGCTTGAAAATATATCTGTGCGACTATACATATACTTTGGTCAGAGCCTTCTGCTTCCAACACCGACCACTGCAAAACTTCCAGTGCCCAGAGGCAGCCGGAATAGCTGATCGATGCATGGTCCGGGTGTCGGACCCCCACCGATCATATACTGATGAATTATCCTGTGGATAGGTCATTAGTATGAAAAACTGCCCCATGCCTGGATAGACCAAAAAAATAGACCAAAAACATGATGTGAATGTTTACTAAATATGGCGTAATATAAATTTATATTACAACAATATACAAAATAAAACTCCTGCTGCTGCCATATCCAATGAGAAATGGACTATCTTTGAATGGGGACAAAAGCACTGTTTTTTTTTTAATCAAAATGATTAAGGATTTAGATTCATATCAGAAAACCATGAGAATGCTTTCATGTTTTCTTAATTTGTCGACCTGTAAGAGATTTATGCAAGTCCCAACTTGAATTACCTACTTGCTTAGACCTAAACTAGCTGCTTCTGTTACCGCTTTACTCTAAATGTATAAGAGAACATTAACCCGTTCAATCTCAACATTTTAAAACACTTATTAGGAAAGGAAAATTAGTTCAATTTAATAGTTGAACGCCATCCCTAAGGCTCATAAGTTTGGCTTTATGTTCAATGCATTTGCTGGAGAACTCTCTCGGCGTATTCCACTGTATGCCATACAATGGCATATGTCATGTATATGCACCCATTTAAAAAAAATAAAAAAAAACACCAACATATACTGGATAGGAAAGCGAAAAAGACCATGTTTCCTATACAGTTAATAAAAGGTATATTGATGTTTTCCTGCCTGGCGGATGCCAGAAGTACACTCTTTTGGCGGTGTATGCACCACAAGTGTTGCCTGCACATACACCAAACAAACACTGCAAAAGCAATGTGAACATAGCCTGAGCACTAACAGTTCTTTAACTCCTTTAGGACACAGCCAGGGGCGTAACTAGGAAAGACTGGGCCCCATAGCAAACTTTTGACTGGGGCCCCCCCCTCCCCTGGGTGTCACACAACCCCCCCTGTAGATAGTGCCTTTTTTACAGCCCCCCCTGTAGATAACGCCATACAGCCCCCCTGTAGATAACGCCATACAGCCCCTCTGTAGAGAACGCCATACAGCCCCCCCTCTAGAGAACGCCATACAGCCCCCCTGTAGATAGCGCCATACAGCCCCCACTGTAGAGAACACCATACAGCCCCCCCTCTAGAGAACGCCATACAGCCCCCCTGTAGATAGCGCCATACAGCCCCCACTGTAGAGAACGCCATACAGCCCCCCCTGTAGAGAACGCCATACAGCCCCCCTGTAGATAACGCCATACAGTCCCCTCTGTAGAGAACGCCATACAGCCCCCCCTGTAGATAACGCCATACAGCCCCCTTTGTAGATATCTACAGGGGGGGCTGTATGGCGTTATCTACAAAGGGGGTTGTATGGCGTTATCTACAGGGGGGACTCTGTATGACGTTCTCTACAGTGGGGGCTGTATGGCGTTATCTACAGGGGGCTGTATGGCATTATCTAGAGGGGGGCTGTATGGCGTTATCTACAGGGGGGACTCTGTATGGCGTTCTCTATAGTGGGAGCTGTATGGCGTTCTCTACAGTGGGGCTGTATGGCGTTATCTACAGAGGGGGCTGTATGGCGCTATCTACAGAGGGGGCAGTATGGAGTTATCTACAGAGGGGGCTGTATGGCATTCTCTACAGTGGGGGCTGTATGGCGCTATCTACAGAGGGGGCTGTATGGTGTTATCTACAGGGGGCTGTATGGCGTTATCTGCAGAGGGGGCTGTATGGTGCTAACGCCATACAGCCCCCACTGTAGAGAACGCCATACAGCCCCCACTGTAGAGAACGCCATACAGCCCCCCCTGTAGAGAACGCCATACAGCCCCCCCTGTAGGTAACACCATACAGCCCCCCCTGTAGGTAGCGCTATACAGCCCCCCTGTAGGTAATGCTATACAGCCCCCCTGTAGGTAACACCATGCAGCCTCAACGCCCAAAAAAATCCGACCTACAGTGTGTCCTACAAAAGACATGTATCCCCTATCCACAGGATAGGGGATACATGTGTGATCGCTGGCAGCTATAGGGAGAACGGTGGACCGAAAGTCCCCCGAAGTTCTCCATGACTAACCTCTGACTTCCGGCGTCTGCGCAGCTCAATAAAAATGAAAGGAGCGCTGGTCACGCATGCGCACAAGCGCGACCAGCGCTCCATTAATTTCTACGGAGCTGCCGACACAGACCCCGGAAGTCCGAGGTTTGTGATGGAGAACTTCAAGGGACTTTCAGTCCCCCGTTCTCCCTATCAATGCCAGCGATCACACATGTATCCCCTATCCTGTGGATAGTGGATACATGTCTTTTGTTTAATGGCAGAGCAGGGAGATGCCTCCCTGCTCTGCCGTAGTGTTCAGTGGCGTCGCGCTGTAGCAGCCATAGCAGCTGCTAGCGGAGCCTCCGGCCATGGTGGGGGCCCATGCCGGCGTGCGACACAGGCCCCCTCATGCCGCGGGCCCCGTAGCAGCCGCTACGGCTGCTACGGCGGTAGTTACGCCACTGGAAGCAGCCTGTTTTGGCCTTGTGGCACAGCCCATTTTTTCAAATCGGACATGTGTTACTTTATGTTTTAATAACTCCAGAATGCTTTTACCTATCCAAGCGATTCTGAGATTGTTTTCTCATGACATATTGTACTTTATGCTAGTCAAAAAATTTGGTCGACAAATTTTATATTTATTTGTGAAAAACACCAAAATTTAGAGAAAATGTGAAAAAATAGCATTTTTAAAATTTAAGTGTATCTGCTTGTAAAACAGACAGTAATAATACCACACAAAATAGTTACTAGTTAAGATTTCCCATATGTCTACTTTATGTTTGCATCATTTTTTGAACATACTTTTAATTTTTTAGGACGTTACAATGATTAGAACTGTAGCAGCAATTTCTCACATTTTCAAGAAAATTACAAAAGGCTATTTTTACAGGGACTAGTTCAGTTCTGAAGTGACTTTGAGGGCCTTATATATTAGAAAGTCACCATAAATCACCCCATTTTAAAAACTGCACCCCTCAAAGTATTCAAAACAGCATTCTCAAAGTCTCTTAACCCTTTAGGCGTTTCACAGGAATTAAATCAATGTAGAGGTGAAATTTTTGAATTTAATTTTTTTTGGCTGAAATTCATTTGTAATACATTTTTTTCTGTAAAACACAAGGTTTTACCAGAGAAACGCATCTCAATATTTATTGCCCAGATTCTGCAGTTTTTAGAAATATCCCACATGTGACCCTAGTGTGCTAATAGACTGAAGCACAGGCCTCAGAAGCAAATGAGCACCTAGTGGATTTTGGGGCCTCCTTTTTTTTAAATTATATTTTAGGCACCATGTCAGGGTTGAAGAGATCTTGTGGTGCCAAAGCAGTGGAAACCCCCCAAAAGTGACCTCATTTTGGAAACTACACCCCTCAAGGAATTTTTCTAGTGGTATAGTTAGCATTTTCACCCCACCGGTTTTTTGCAGAATTTAGTGGAAATAGACTGTGAAGATGAAAATCTACTTTTTTCCTGACCACATTTTGGAAACTGCACCCCTCAGAGAATTTATGTAGGGGTGTGATCACTTTTATGATCCCCATAGTTTTTCTGGCTTGAAAAATAAAATGTTACATTTTTTACAAATGCACCATTATTTTGGGCAGATTTTTCAGACACAGCATATAAGTGAAGTAAAGCGCCTCAATATTTATTGGGGTTTTTCTTCTGACTTTAGAAATACCCCCAAAGTGGTCTAAATATGTTGTCTGGATACATAGCAGTCCCTGAAAGTTAAGTAGCATCACAAGGATTTTGAGACCTTATTTTTACTTGGATGATTTTTAGCCACAAGCATAGGCCTAAAAAATTGTGCAGATCATACACATATGTTATAGTATTAGGTATTCATCTAGGGGTATAATGAGGGTTTTTAGTTTTGTTACACGTTTTTTTTTAGTGTCCAATTTTAAAAATGGGTAAAAGACCAGAATGATAAAGGGAGGTGTGGGGGTTTCAAAAGTATAATTTGTTTTAATCCAGGGAGGTGTGGAAGATGCGGAAGCAGTTCTTCATGCAGAGTCCGGGTTTTGATGGACAGGTGTCGCACTGATATATGGTATCCTTACGGATACCCCTTTTTGCACAGACACGGCACCCGCTTTTAGTGCCCGCCGTTTTTTTGGTGTTGCAGGCACTTCACTTGGAAAGTGCTGCCCAGGAACGATACGGCAAGAACTACTAGAAGCAGCAGATCTTTCCCCCACCTCGTCTCCAAGCAATATAAATTTTATAATTTTTTCTTGGTACTCCAAGTAGGTACCCGGGTGGCCAGCTTTACGGAAAATTAAAAATGAATTGTACAGTGCCATCTGTACATGGTACACTGACAATTTTTTGTACCAAATTTTGCTTTCCCGCATGACACTATGCGGTTTTAACACCTGGTCATTCAGGTCAACCCCCCACCCCCCATTAATTTATTATATGCCTGAATGCACACAGGCTTCATTGTGGACGTTGTGAATCCACGTGTGGGGACAGGGGTGCAGCTGGCATCATGCATAGATGTCAGCATGCATACATCTTTTTTATCCCGGTATTTCAAACACAGGACCCCATCCTGCAGCAATGCCCTGCTTTCTCCAATTTGCAGGGATTGGCCGATGAGGGTCTTGAGAAGGTGCCACAGTTTTTTTCGGACCGTCCCACATGCCACAGTTTTTTTGTCTTTTAGACATTTGAACAGGGGTACACTTGTGTACCAGTTGTCCAAGTACAAGTTGTACCCCTGATCTAACAGTGGGTGTAGGAGGTCCCACACTATCTTACCTGTTGTGGACAGTACGGGGGGACAATTTGGGGGCTGTATTGTCCTGTCCTTCCCCTCATAGATCCGGAAAGCATGTGTGTATCCGGCCTCAGACTCACACAGCTTGTAGACCTTGATCCCGTACGTGCCGCGTTATTGGGCAAATATTGGCGAAACTTCAGCCTACCCTTGAAGTGCACCAGGGATTCATCAACTGAAATCTCTTTGTCGGGGGTGTAGATTTCGTAAAACTTTTGGGAAAAAAAGTTTATGAGGGGCCTAATTTTAAAAAGTCTGTCGGAATTGGGTTTCATACGGGGGGGGGGGGGCATAGGGAGTTGTCACTAAAGTGCAGAAATTTTTGGATTGCCTCAAAGTGGGGTCTGGTCATTGTATTGTTGTACAATGGACAATGATAAAGAATGTCCGTGGACCAGTAGGATCTCACTTTGGGCTTTTTAGTGAGACCCATGTTGAGGACTAACCCCCAATATTTTTGCATTTCTGCACAATTAGTTGGTTGCCAACGGTTGGGCTGGGCATAAAACGAGTTTGGGTGTTCGGCTATAAATTGGTGGGCGTAGTGGTTGGTTTGGCCCACCATAAGCTCTATCAAATTGTCGGTAAAGAACAATTCGAAATATCCAATTACAGGAAGTCCTTCCGTCTGCACATGAATTCCTGCCGCAGCAGTAAATTCTGGGATTTGGGGGGTGTAATTGGTTGGGAGTGACCAATCACTGCTGGCAGTACCAGGGTCTGGCAGAACGGCAGTATCAGGGTCAGGCAGAAACTGGGCACTAACCCTCCTGTGAGTACGAGGAGGTTCCTCGCTGTCACTAGAGGAGGAGGACGAGAGAAAGAACTGTGGTTTCTCACCACTTGCTGAGTCCGTATCGGATGCGATCATGGCATACGCCTCTTCAGCGGTGTAACGCTTCTCAGCCATTTTATTAATTTGTGTGTAAATATATATGTAGTTTATACACACGTATCTGTAACAATGTTACGTTGTATAACAAAGATTTTTTTTTGTTTTTTCACACTAAAACACTAAACACTAACTAACACTGACACACTACGTTTTTTTTATTTTTTTTCACAGAAAACACTAAACACGAATAGTTGTTTTTTTGTTTTTGTTTTTTTTATAACACTTAGTACCACTTACTAACTGACATGAACGCTGACTAACTGACAAGTGACGAGACTGACAGTGACGGATTGACACTAACTGACAAGTGACGAGATTGACATTGACGGATTGACACTAACTGACAAGTGACGAGACTGACAGTGACGGATTGACACTAACTGACAAGTGACGAGACTGACAGTGACGAATTGACACTAACTGACACGTGACGAGACTGACAGTGACGGATTGCCACTAACTGACAAGTGACAAGACTGACTGACGGATTGACACTAATTGACAAGTGACGCGACTAACAGTGACGGATTGACACTAACTGACAAGTGACGAGAATGACAGTGACGGATTGACACTAACTGACAAGTCACGAGACTGACAGTGACGGTTTGACACTAACTGACAAGTGACGCGAACTGACGCTATGGATTGACGCTAACTGACGCTAAGGATTGATGCTAACTGATGCTATGGATTGACGCTAACTGACGCTACGGATTTACACCAACTGACGCTACGGATTGACACCAACTGACAACTAACGCTATAATGCTACGGATTGACGCTAACAAATTGGATGAAAAAATAAATAAAAAATCTCCCTTATACACTGGGAGGTGTGTGGGGTCACACACTAGGAACAGGGGAGAGGGAAATTAGGGGTTGATTCTGATTTTCACTTTGTGTGGGGCACACAACACAACACAGGCTCTGATCTCTCCAACTTCTCTTTACCAACTAAGAGATCCGAGCCTGTGTCCGGTATTTTTTACCCGCCCTGGGTGAAAAACGCACTGTAATTGGGTGACTCACCAATCACCACTGCTATTGATCCATTGCCGGTCACATGGGGCATGGGACAGGGGGGGCGTCCCATAGTAACTGCTTCCAGATTAATTTCAAGTCCAGAAACAGTTTTCAACACTTTATTTGCAGAAACGATGTAATCGGTGGATATGTCAGATCCACCAATTACATAGATCGCCGGCATTCGACCGCTTTTACGGGTCCAATGCCGGTGACTGGGGAGTGTTAGCTGTCGGGGGAGGGGGTTTTACCCGCCCTTTACCCGCCCTCGACTGAGAATGAACTATGATAGGCGGGTCTGTTCAGACCCACCTATCAAGGCAATCGCCGGCAATGGCCACTGCTATTGGTCCATTGCTGGTCACATGAGGCATCGGGTAGGGAGGGGGGGGGTGTCTATAGTAACCGTTTCGGGACTAATTACAAGTTTTACACTTTATCTGCAGAAATTATGTAATCGGTGGATCTGTCAGATCCGCCGATTACATAGATCTCCGGCATTGGACCGCTTTTATGGGTCCAATGACGGTGAATGGGGCGTGTTAGCTGTTGGGAACAGCTGTCCTCCCAGTTCCCGGTGCACACTGCCACCGGCAGTGTGCACCGGGAACCACACAGTAAATGTAAGTCCTTGTGCGCTAAGACACTGGTCACTGGGACGTACAGTTGCGTCGTGGTGCGCCTGGGGGTTAAAGAATACAAAACAGTACGTAATAACCAATCAAAGAAATAGTGGTGTTGTAATGATGGGGGTAAGGAAACAGACAAGTGAGCCCTAATCTACTCGCCACTCAGTCCCTGCCTACTTGCAACGACCCGCCCTAGGCGACGGGATACAACTGGGCGACGGTCCCTACGCTCAATAAGTGCACGACTGACAAACAGACAAGGGTACACAGAAGCAAGGGAAAAGGGGCAGTTGCCCAAGGCAACACCGTGAGCAACAAGAGTGGTGAACGAGCCGAGTCAAACCAGGAGTGTACGAGGTACCAAACGCAGGGCAGGAGAGTAGTGAACAAGCCGAGTCAAACCAGGAGTGTACGAGGTACCAAACGCAGAGCAGGAGAGTAGTCAGTAAGCCAGGGTCAATATGAAGCAGGGTCAAATAGTTCAAGAAGCTGCAGCAGGGCCAGGAAACCAAACGAGAAGAATCACAAGCAAGGAGGAACAGGAAAGGCAGGTATAAATAGACAGAGCGCGGAGCTAGCTCCGTCTGGCCAGGCTGTGATAGGCTCTCCCACTCCTAAGCCTGCCATCCTGAGTGGTGGAAAATGGAGTCAGTCTCACAGACATAGAAGCAGGTGCAGACTGATTACCTATGGGCGTAGACACAGAAGCTGTGCCTGGCAGATCCTTAACAGATATACAGGGCAATGGACTCCCTCAGTGTCTGTACTTGGATCTGCCCCACTAAGATTGAGAAAGGGAATCTGCTACATCACTCTTAAAGCCACTCAAATTTCTGACTATCAACACTATGTTAAAATTCACACTGCACAAAACCGTTATTATCTAAATTAATAATAATAATCACAATCGGATATACACTGAATGTCCACTCTATTCGAGACACTGACCATTTCATGGTTGGAGCTGCAATGCAGTGGCGTAGCTATAGGGGTCGCAGCGGTCGCAATTGCGACCGGGCCCCAAAGCCAGGGTGGCCCGCGGCCCGCCCCGCACCACATGAATAAAAAGTTACTATAGTAACTGGGGCCGCGGGGCTGGGGCTGTGAGTGACCAAGTGAAATGAAGGGGAAACAGCTGTCGTACGAGCGCTGCGGCCCCTTCAAAACAGCTGATTGGCTGGTCCCGGGAGACGGATCTCGACCCATCAGCTATTGATGGCCTATCCTGAGGATAGGCCATCAATGTTTAGGGACTGGACAAGCCCTTTAAGCCTACGATGTAGCAGGCTTAGAGGGCCCATAAGACAGGATCACAGATTGTGTGATGCTGTCTGTTGGGCCCTGTATCTAAGCCAATCACATGGTAGGCTTAGATACATGGCCCATGTGTGATCCTGTCTGATGGGCCCTGTATATAAGCCTACCACACGGTAGGCTTATATACAGGGCCCCAGCAGACCGTAATCTTATACTGTATAACATTACTGTCTGCTGGACCCTGTATCTAAGCATCTTACATAACCACATGGTAAGCTTAGATACAGGGCCCATATGTAAAACGTCTGCTGGACCCCGTATCTAAGCCTACCTTGACAGACAGTATCACACATGGGCCCTGTATCTAAGCCTACCACATGTGTTACTAATCGTTTTTGTTGTGTTTGTGTTTTTTTTACAGGTTCTGTAAAGGATTTGCCAGACACAGGTTCTGTGTCGACGCCCATGGGCAATCAGTCTGCACCTGCTCCTATGTCTGTGAGACTGACTCCATCTTCCACCACTCAGGATGGCAGGCTTAGGAGTGGGAGAGCCTATCACAGCCTGGCCAGACGGAACTAGTTCCCGCCCACTGTCTATTTATACCTGCCTTTCCTGTTCCTCCTTTGCCTGTGATTCTTCTATGCTTGTTTCCTGGCTTGCTGCTGCTTGTACTACTGATCCTCTGCTTGTTATTGACCTTGGCTTTCTGACCACTCTCCTGCTCGCTCACTCCTGGTTTGACTCGGCTCGTTCACCACTCTTGTTGCTCACGGTGTCTCCGTGGGCAGCTGCCCCGTTTCCCTAGCTTCTGTGTACCCCTGTCTGTTTTGTCTGTCTTGCACTTACTGAGCATAGGGACCGTCGCCCAGTTGTACCCCGTCGCTTACGACGGGCCGTTGCAAGTAGGCAGGGACTGAGTGGCGGGTAGATTAGGGCTCACCTGTCTGTCTCCCTACCTTGTCATTACAGGTTCGGTCGTTGGACTACGTCGGATTTGAGGACTACTTTGATAACAGCTTTTTTTATTATCAATAAAATGGTTAATGCGGGTTGTGTGGGTTTTTTTTATTTCAATCAAATATTTTTTCTATGTCTTTAAACATTTCATTATTAGTTTTTCAATTAAACTCATGGATGGTATTGTGTCTTAGGGCTCTTTGGATCATTGTAATCAATCTCAAACACCTGTGATAATTAGTTTGCCAGGTGTGCCCAATCAAAGGAAAACTACTTAAGAAGGACTTTCCACATTATTAAGCAGGCCACAGGTTTCAAGCAATATGGGAAAGAAAAAGTATCTCTCTACTGCCGAAAAGCGTGAAATAGTGCAATACCTCGGACAAGGTATGAAAACATTGGATATTTCAAGAAAACTTAAGCGTGATCATCGTACTGTGAAAAGATTTGTGGCTGATTCAGAGCACAGACGGGTTCGTTCAGATAAAGGCATAATGAGGAAGGTTTCTGCCAGACAAATTAATAGGATTAGGAGAGCAGCTGCTAAAATGCCATTGCAAAGCAGCAAACAGGTATTTGAAGCCGCTGGTGCCTCTGGAGTCCCGCGAACCTCAAGTTGTAGGATCTTCCAGGGGTTTGCAAGTGTGCATAAAGCTATTATTCGGCCACCCATAAACAATGCTCACAAGCAGAAACGGATGCAGCGGGCTCAGAAATACATGAAGACTAATTTTCAAACCGTGTTATTTACTGATGAGTGCCGTGCAACCCTGAATGGTCCAGATGGATGGAGTAGTGGATGGTTGGTGAATGGCCACCATGTCCCAACAAGGCTGTGACGTCAGCAAGGAGGTGGCGGAGTCATGTTTTGGGCTGGAATCATGGGGAGAGAGCTGGTAGGCCCCTTTAGGTTCCCTGACGGTGTGAAAATGACCTCTGCAAAGTACGTAGAGTTTATGACTGACCACTTTCTTCTGTGGTACAAAAAGAAGAACCGTGCCTTCCGTAGCAAAATTATCTTCATGCATGACAATGCACCATCTCATGCTGCAAAGAATACCTCTGTGTCATTGGCTGCTATGGGCATAAAAGGAGAGAAACTCATGGTGTGGCCCCCATGTTCCCCTGACCTCAACCCTATTGAGAACCTTTGGAGCATCCTTAAAGCAAAATATCTATGAGGATGGGAAGCAGTTCACATCAAAACAGAAGCTCTGGGAGGCTATTCTGACATCCTGCAAAGATATTCAAGCAGAAACTGTCCAAATACTCACAAATTCACTGGATGCAAGAATTGTGAAGGTGATATCAAAGAAGGGGTCCTATGTTAACATGTAACTTGGCCTGCTAAGTTGTTTTTTTATTCAAAGAGCTTTTGATTTCTGTAAATTTGACCTCCTGATGCTGCAAATTCAACAAATTACCATTTTAGTTCTCTATACAACCTTTAAAATGTTTTGATCTCTGTTGTGCATAATAATTTGAAACAGTGCATCTTGAGTTTTTTTACTTCTAAAAAAAAATCTGTTATCATTAGGAGATTTGTTCAATAAAATTTGCATTATACTCCAACGGTTGATGGCTTGAAGATTATACTGACTGTCATTTGCATCGACTATTTAGGAAAATCAGCGAAAAATAACATTTGCATAATAATTTGGAATGTGGTGTATATTACTATCGCTTTAGTAATGGCCGCTGGCTGGATGAGAGCATTCATTACTAAGGTGGGGCTTAGTGCTAGCCGGTGCAGAGGCTAACACTAACCCCCATTATTACCCCGGTACCCACTGCCACCAGGGGTGCTGGGAAGAGCCGGGTACGATCCAGTACCTGATCATCTGTAGCGATGGGCGCCCACCGGGGCAGCCGCAGGCTGGTATTATCAGGCTGGGACAGGTCAGAAACAGCGGCCCTTCCCAACCTGGTAATGCTAGGCTGCTGCTGCTTTATTGTATCTGGCTGGTTATGAAAAATGGGGGGGACCCCACGTCATTTAAAAAAAAATAATAATTGGAAAGAACGATGTGTGGTCCCCCCCATTTTTCATAACCTGCCAGATACAGCACAGCAGCAGCCGTTGACTGCTAGTGCTGCATAGTTGGGTCACTTAGGAGACCCAGCGATGCAGTTGAAAGCTGCGGGTCGTCGGCCATGAGAAGTTTGCAGGGGGGGCCCAATAAGAACTTTTGCATCGGGGCCCATGAGCCTTTAGCTACGCCCCTGCTTCCATGTATGAAAATTAGACACCTGACCCAGCAGTGCAGCATAAAATCAAGTGAGCAAGTTTTCCATGGGTCAGTTTCAGTGTAAAACCACATTAGAATGGGAGAATCAAGCGATCTGAGCTACTACAAACAAGGCGTGATCATCAATGCTAGACTATTGCCAAATTTGTGGGGTTTTCTCATGCAATGGTGTTGAGAGTATACAGAGAGTGGTGTGATCGAGGAAAAACATTTAGCGAAAAGGAGTTCTTGCTGAGGTAAACAACTCGTCAACGAAAGGGGTCAGAGGAGGATGTTAAGAATCGTTCTGACGAGCAAGCGGTGCAAAGTCAAGCAAATTGCAGCCGAATACAGCGCTGGAGCTCCAACTAATGTGTCCGAATGCACAACTCATCATTCCTTAGCAGGGATGGGCTATAACAGCAGAGGACCAGTTCCAATTCTGCCTAAGGGAAACAAAAAGGCAAAACTCGAGTGGGCAAGAAAGCAAAAATTGGATCACTGGGCAGTGGAAAAACATCGCCTGGTCAGATAAATCCAGATTTCATGCTGGTGGGAGGGTCAGAATTTGGCGGAAGCAGCGTGAATCAATCAATGAACCCTTTCTGTCAGATGTCAACATTTCAGGCTGGTGGAGTAATGATTTCTTGGCACACACTGGGTCCTCTGATACCTGTGGATGTGTTTTGTGCCTGTGTACGAGTTTTAACAGTAGGTCTTACCTAAGCATTGTGGGTGACCAAGGTCATCCTTTCATGTCAGCTGTTTACCCTATGGCAGAAGGACGCCTTAGCGGCAACTGCAAGAATCTTTTCTATCCACGTGGGCAAATATTCCTGTAGAACAATTTCAGCACGTAGTGGAATATATGGCACTACGAATTGCTGCTGTTTTGAAGGTCACTGGAGGTCCAACGCACTACTAGATGGGTGTCTCTAATAGTTCTAATTCTAGAAAAACAATATTTTTGACCACTGTGCCCTTACACTAATACAGCAGGAGTTTTTGTTTTTTGGTATAATTCAATTGCAACAACATCTGTAAATTCAGAATTGTATTTCCATGAAAATAATCATTCAATTTTAACCAAGTTTTTAAATTCCCCTTTAAAGACTTATTTAGTCTAGCATGTGCAACGGGAGACTGTGAACCTTTAGTCACAAAAGCTTAGCCTCTTCAGAACTGAGACATTTTTTACTTTTTAATTTTTGTTTTTCACTCCCAGCCTTCCAAGAGCCATAAAGTTTTTATTTTTCTGTCAGAGTGGTGTGAGGGCCTATTTTTTGCAGGAGGAGTTATAGTTTCTACTGGTGCTATTTAAAGTACTATATAATGTACTGGGAAACTGCCAAAAAATTATTTGCGGCCTGAAATTGGAAAAAACTGTCATCCTCCATTTCGTTTTTACGGCTTTCACCATGCGGTAAAAACGACAAATAAACGTTATTTTGCGGCTCAGTATGATTACAGTGATACCAAATTTATATAGTTTTTTTTATATTTTACTACTTGTACAAAGAAAAAACAATTTGTTAGAAAAAAAAAATTATGTTTCACCACATTCTGAGAGCCATCATTTTTTTATTTTTTTGTCAATTGTGCGGTGTGCAAGCTTATTTTTTTGCAACACGAGCTGTAGTTTTTATTGGTACCCTTTATTGGTACATACAACTTTTAGATGACTTTTTATTGCATTTTTGAAAAAAGCTAAAGTGACCAAAAAATATTTTTTTTACAGTTAAATAATGGTATATTGTAATAGTTGTAACTTTTATGGATGTAGCGATACCAATTTTGATTGTTTTTTACTTTACTTTAGGCCTCATTTACACGAGCGTATTATACGCGCGTGCGACGCGCGTGCTTTTCACGCGTGTCGTACGCACCTATAATAGTCTATGGGGCTGTTTAGACGATGCGTGAATTTTGCGCTGCGTGAGTGCGTTGCGTAAAACTCACGACATGTTCTATATTCTTGCGTTTTTCACGCAACACGCACCCATTGACTTCAATGGGTGCGTGAAAACAACGCATGCCACACTGACGGTCCTGCGTTGCATGCGCGAAAATCACGCAAGAGCTGTCAAAAGGATGAATGTAAACAGAAAAGCACCACGTGCTTTTCTGGTTACAAACATCCAAACGGAGTGTCAAATTAGAGATGAGCGCACCGAACTTCACCGGGTTCGGCCGAACTCGTTTTAACCGAACCCGGCAAAAAATGTTCGGGTACGCGACGTCAGGAGACAGTCACTGCCCACGGTGCTCAAAGACTTAAACTGTTTCAGCACCATGGACAGTGACTTTCGATCACAATATACATATACGTGTAAAAAAAAACAGAAGTTCTGACTTACCGATAAGTCCCGGCTCCTTCCTCCAGTCCGACCTCCCGGGATGACAATTCAGGCCAAGTGACAGCTGCAGCCAATCACAGGCCAAGCACAGGCTGCAGCCAATCACAGGCTGCAGCGGTCTCATGGCCTGCCGCGTCATCCTGGGAGGTGGGGCCGGATGACAAGAGAGGGACGCGTCACCAAGGCAACGGCCGGGAGACCGGACTGGAGGAAGCAGGCAGTTCATGGTAAGTGTGAACGTCTTTTTTTATTCACAGGTTGGTGTATATTGTGATCGGCATTCACTGTCGAGGGTGCTGAAAGAGTTACTGCCGATCAGTTAGCTCTTTCAGCACCTTGGACAGTGACGGGCGTCGACTACCTCATCTCTATGATGGCGGCTGCGCGAAAATCACGCAGCCGCGCATCATACACGGATGACACACGGAGCTGTCAATTGCCTTTTGCGCACGCAAAACGCAGCGTTTTTTTGCGCGCGCAAAACGCACACGCTCGTGTAAATGAGGCCTAAGAGGAAAAATGGGAAAAGTTTTTTTTAACTTAACAGAGGCAGAGTGAAGGCAGGGGGGCCTTCATTAGGCCACTGGGCTGCCATGATAACCATTGGCACCCTGTGATCGCGCTGAGGCGGGCCGATGAGCTGTCGGAGGGGATTGCCCCCTCTTTTTAACGCCTTAGATGCTGTTGTCGCGATTTACGGCAGCATTTGAGGGGTTAAACGGCCAGGAACTACGCGATCACTGTTCCTGGCCATTAGTCCCGAATGTCAGCCGTAAAACACAGCTGACACCTGCAGCATATGGAGTGGGCTCAGAGCGTGAGCCCGCTCCATACATCACCCCCGCACTACAACGTGCTATTACGTCGTCGTGCGCGAAGGGGTTAAGCTCTCGGTATGTGTACCATGTGAGGCAAAAGAAGATCCTTAAAAGTGACTTTTGTACTACCCAATATTTTCTTAGAATGTACCTATCACCACCAATAGGGTACTTGTTTTATTTAAAAAAAAATAAAAAACATTAGCCCCTTAATAAAAAAAAAAATTCTTTACTATATACATGTCATTAGAATTTTTTTATTAAAAAAAGCTGCTTACAGTGTATGTTTCGTTATGCCTACAGGCTCGTTATCGCGAGATCTCACGTTCTGTCTACACGAGCATTAAGTACTGTATTACTCCTCTCTGGTGGCTGGACACACCCTTATTAGGTACTTAGAGTACCCTCAGTATATGAGGTCTACGACATAACTCCCCTTACATAAAGTAGCTTTGACAGTATTGCACACTGCTAAAACCATGTTGCATTATAATGATATTCTCCCGGACCTACTTCTATGGAATAATCCTACCCTGCCTTCCCTACTTAGTATACCAGACTCGCAGCTCTTGGGTATACCAGACTTGGGTGTGCGGAGGGTTGGGGATGTTTTTGCTGAGGGCTCCTTTTTTACACTTATGCAGTTACGAGAGACTAACAACTTCCCTCACATACAATGGTATAGATACTTCCAGCTTCGTCATGCCATCCACTCTCAGTTTCCGCCTTACATTAGTATTATATCTGACTATCCCCTTATTGGTATTTTGAAGTCACAGGGACCTAAGGGCCTCATATCAGCACCATATACTCATTTATTCTCTTCCAAGCTAACTTCGATGCCATTACCTGTTCTTGATAGATGGTTGATGCAGATTTCAGATCTTACCCCAGATGATAAATTTGCAGTGTTTAGTTCTCATATGTCGGTTTCCCCAGCAATTAATAATAAACTGATACAGCTTTATATTGTACACCAATCCTATTTAACCCCTATTAGACTGTACAAAATGGGTAGAATACCCACAACAGAATGTCACAGATGCCATTGTCTGGATGCAGATTTCTGTCATCTTATGTGGGACTGTCCGTATATTTCTGTCTTTTGGACGCAAATATGTGACTTCCGTTCCTCCCTTTTACCGTCCCCTGTACCCATTTACCCTAAGATTGCTTTACTTGGTAAATTGGATGACGAGATGTGGCTGCACTTCATGCAAATTTTTTTTTAAAGAAACCTTGTTTTTGGCTAGGAAGGCCATAGCCCTCCGCTGGATGGCTGATAACACGCCCTCTCTTGCACAGTGGGAGGATCTTGTAAATACAGTAGTAACCTATGAACGATTGATATACCAGCATAGGGGATGTCCGGATAAATTCTTTAAAATATGGGGCCCCTGGTAGGATACTTCCGGAACTTTTGATGTGGGTGAACCATAACTTCTGTTTAATGACACGTGTCACTGACCTTCTTTATTTACTGTTCTTCCTCTTGCCTACTCTTCTCATACATTTGTGGCCTTCTAATGGCATAGACAACAGGTTCTATTGATGTTTAAGAGTTGTTAAAAAATGAAAAGTACTACAAAAGTTTTGAATGTTGCTGATTACTCCTTTCTCTTTTTTTTCTGTATCCCATGTGATGTAACGTGATTTATTTTATTTGTGCATACATACATACTATGTTATTGTCTGCCCTTTTTTATCCTGTCTGAAACATTTTAAATAAAACATATATTTTTTTTAAAAGTACTGTATTACTGCTATATTGGCGACATTAGGGCCAACATCCTTCTGGCACCAGTTTATACCAGGGTGTACTGCTAATTTTGCTTTGAAAATCATATTCACATGTTGGAATAGACCACGGCACTTTGACTGGGTAAACACATTGCGGTCAAAACGCATTTTTTGCTCCGTCCACGGGAAAATGGAGTTGTATTGCCGTGGTCACGGAAAACAAAGCGCATTTTGACCACAATGTGTGAACTCTATCTCACCTAAAACATGAGTAAAACGCAAAGTAACTGTATCTAATTATTAATACCTTGGTATCATCCTCTTCCTACCATCCTATATCTCTTGAACTGGCTGATTCATAGCCATTCATTACCTCCAAAAAGATCAAAAACCTAGTTTGAGAGAAAATTGAAAGAACAGTTAAAATCTCGACAGTTTACGAGCATAGGCACCAGTGGCGTCTTTGTGAAACATAATAAATAACACCGTGCAAACAATTCATACATTTTGGTTTTGAGGATTGTCGTCCATATATTTAGTAATATATACAAAAAGGATGACAGAACAGTGGACATAAAGCTCTCCTCCGGAAGTAGGAAAGCTGTCTGTCTAGTGCCACATGAATGTCACTACCCTGTCAATGCCTGACCCATTATAGTCTTAAAGTGTACCTAACTTTTCAGGTAACATTTTAGAATAAGCTGTCATCTGTGTGTACATGAGGAATAACACTATTTCTGGCCATTATATGACTTGTTTTCTGCATTATTTAGTAGTTTTCCCCACTGCAGGCTTTGTCTCCAATTATCAGTCGTCTCTGATCTAGTGGGAGAAGTCTAATGCCTACCATGTATTCTATACATTCCACAGTTGCGACGCAGCCTCCCGTACCGCATCTATAAAAGTTACTATAGTACCTGGGCCTATGTAATAAAATACACGGGCCACTGTTACTATAGTAACGACACATACTTACCCGTCTTCCTTCCCGAGCGCAGCGGAAATTCTGACGTCTTCTCGCGTCATGACGTCACAACGCCAGATGGTTTTGGGACATCCGCTGCACCCGGAGAGCAGGGTAAGTGTAACGTTATGGTCTGCTGTGGTCCTGTATCTATACTGGGTCTAACAGACAGTATCACACATGGACCCTGTATCTAAGCCTATCCCATGCTATGCTTAGATACAGGGTCCCAGCAGACAGTAATCTTATACAGTATAAGATTACTGTTTGCTGGGGTCCTGTATCTAAGCCTACATTGTGGTAGGCTTAGATACAGGGTCTAACAAACCGTGTCACACATGAACCCTGTATCTATGCCTACCACATGGTATTCTTTGATACATGGCTATGTCTGATCCTGTCTGATGGGCCCTGTATCTAAGCTTACCACATAGTAGGCTTAGATACAGGGCCAATTTTTTAAATAAATAATTGGAAACAACATAGCCCCACCCCCATTTCATTAGCAGCCAGATACAACATACCAGCAGCAGGCTAGCATTACCAGGGTGGGTAGGGCCACTATTTTTAGCCTTTCCCAGTCTAATAATACCAGCCTGTAGCTACCCCATTGCCCGACCATCACTACAGATGATCGGGTACTGGATCGTACCCAGCTCTTCCCAGCACCCCTGGTGGCGGTGTGTACTGGGGTAATAACGGGGGTAGTGTTAGCCTCTGCACGGGCTAACACTAAGTCCCGCCTTAGTAATGGACGCTGCCAATCAGCCAGCAGCTATTAATAAGGCAGTAATAATAAAGTTTAAAAAAATACAACATAAAAAATATATTTTATTGAAATAAAAAAACCCACACAACCCTTATTTACCATTTTATTGAGAATAAAAAAAAAGCCGTCATCGAAGCAGTCCTCGAATCTGACATAGTCCAATGACCGAACCTGTAAAAACACACACAAAAAAAATTGTAACACATAAAAAAAGCAAAAAATTATTATGCTTACCTTTCCTGGGTCCAGCGCTGGAGCCGCAATGTCAGCGAGCTGGGCCTTATATCTAAGCCTATCATGTGTGATACTGTCTGCTGAGCTACTGTATCTAATCCTATCCATAGCTATAGGGTCAGAGTGCTACAGATATGCTGTCTCATATATATATATATATACACACACACATACATGCACAATTTTTTTTTAGGGGGGTGGACATATGTTAGTGCAAGGATACTTACTGATGGGGCCCTGTATCGTAGGTCTTTCATGTGTGATACTGACTGCTGGGGCACTGTATCTAAGTCTATCATGTGTGATACTATCTGATGGGCCATGTATCTAAGCCTATCATGTGTGATACTGTCTACTGGGGCCATGTATCTAAGCCTATCAAGTATGCTGAGACAAGTATGTGGGACTACCTAGGATACTTACTGCTGGGGCCCTGTATCTAAGGCTACAGTCACTCGAGCATGACAGATTTATGAGAGTAAAGAAAACGCATGTAAATTTGGTCATGTGCATTGCATTTTGCATCAATGTGCCTTGCGTGTGGCATGTGTTTTTCACGCACTTGCAAGAACTTTTTTTCAACGTAATTGATGCGTGAAACACGGACAGCACACGGATGTTGTCCGTGTCCTGTCCGTGGTTTTCACGCACCCATTGACTTCAATGGGCGGCTAGGTGCGTGAAAACACACTAATATAGGACATGCAGTGAGTTTCATGCAACGGACATTCGCTGCATGAAAACACATAGCCCCATTGAAATCAACATGTCCGTGTGCTGTGTGCTATTTCAACGCACAGCACACGGATGAGATTCACGCTCGTCTGAATGAGTCCTAAGTCTATCATGTGTGATACTGTCTGCTGGGGCCATGTATCTAAGGCTGGGTTCACACAACCTATTTTCAGATGTAAACGAGGCGTATTATGCCTCGTTTAACGTCTGAAAATAGGGCTACAATACGTTGGCAAACATCTGCCCATTCATTTGAATGGGTTTGCCGATGTACTGTGCAGACGACCTGTCATTTACGCGTCGTCGTTTGACAGCTGTCAAACGACGACACGTAAAATGACTGCCTCGGCAAAGAAGTGCAGGACACTTCTTTGCAACGTAATTTGAGCCGTTCTTCATTGAAGTCAATGAAGAGCAGCTCAAGATTTACGAGCGTCAAAGACGCCTCGCATAATTCGAGGAGGAGCTTTTACGTCTGAAACGACTAAGCTGTTTTCTCCTGAAAATAGTCTGTCTTTTCAGACGTAAAAGACAGTTCTCGTGTGCACATACCCTTAGCCTATTATGTATGATACGGTCTGCTGATGCAATGCATCCAATTCTATCCAGCTCCAGCTATTGGAGCCTTAGGCTGGATTCACACGACCATGTTACGTCCATAATGGACGGAACGTATTTCGGCCGGAAGTCCCGGACCGAACACACTGCAGGGAGCCGGGCTCCTAGCATCATAGTTATGTACGATGCTAGGAGTCCCTGCCTCACTGCAGGACAACTGTCCCGTACTGAAAACATGATTACAGTACGGGACAGTTGTCCTGCAGCGAGGCAGGGACTCCTAGCATCGTACATAACTATGATGCTAGGAGCCCGGCTCGCTGCACTGTGTTCGGTCCGGGATTAGCGGCCGAAATACGTTCCGTCCATTACGGACGTAACATGGTCGGGTGAATCCAGCCTTAGTCTTACAGACATGCTATCACCGACATATATGTAAAAAAAAATATATTTTTCAGGGGGGGGGGGGCTAAATATATGTCTCAGGGCACAACTGATCTTTTAAGACCCTAGCAATGGCCCTGCTGTTACACACACACACACACACCTATATATATATATATATATATATATATATATATATATATATACAGTGAAGGAAATTAGTATTTGATCCCTTGATGATGTTGTAAGTTTGCCCACTGTCAAAGTCATGAACAGTCTAGAATTTGTAGGCTAGGTTAATTTTACCAGTGAGAGATAGATTATATTAAAAAAAAACTGAAAATCACATAGTCAAAATTATATATATTTATTTGCATTGTGCACAGTGAAATAAGTATTTGATCCCCTACCAACCATTAAGAGTTCAGCCTCCTCCAGACCAGTTACACGCTCCAAATCAACTTGGTGCCTGCATTAAAGACAGCTGTCTTAAATGGTCACCTGTATAAAAGACTCCTGTCCACAGACTCAATTAATCAGTCTGACTCTAACCTCTACAACATGGGCAAGATCAAAGAGCTTTCTAAGGATGTCAGGGACAAGATCATAGACCTGCACAAGGCTGGAATGGGCTACAAAACCATAAGTAAGACGCTGGGTGAGAAGGAGACAACTGTTGGTGCAATAGTAAGAAAATGGAAGACATACAAAATGACTGTCAATCGACATCGATCTGGGGCTCCATGCAAAATCTCACCTCGTGGGGTATCCTTGATCCTGAGGAAGGTGAGAGCTCAGCCGAAAACTACACGGAGGGAACTTGTTAATGATCTCAAGGCAGCTGGGACCACAGTCACCAAGAAAACCATTGGTAACACATTACGCCGTAATGGATTAAAATCCTGCAGTGCCCGCAAGGTCCCCCTGCTCAAGAAGGCACATGTACAGGCCCGTCTGAAGTTTGCAAATGAACATCTGGATGATTCTGAGAGTGATTGGGAGAAGGTGCTGTGGTCAGATGAGACTAAAATTGAGCTCTTTGGCATTAACTCAACTCGCCGTGTTTGGAGGAAGAGAAATGCTGCCTATGACCCAAAGAACACCGTCCCCACTGTCAAGCATGGAGGTGGAAACATTATGTTTTGGGGGTGTTTCTCTGCTAAGGGCACAGGACTACTTCACTGAATCAATGGGAGAATGGATGGAGCCATGTACTGTCAAATACTAAGTGACAACCTCCTTCCCTCCACCAGGACATTAAAAATGGCTCATGGCTGGGTCTTCCAGCACGACAATGACCCGAAACATACAGCCAAGGCAACAAAGGAGTGGCTCAAAAAGAAACACATTAAGGTCATGGAGTGGCCCAGCCAGTCTCCAGACCTTAATCCCATCGAAAACTTATGGAGGGAGTTAAAGATCCGAGTTGCCAAGCGACAGCCTCGAAATCTTAATGATTTACAGATGATCTGCAAAGAGGAGTGGGCCAAAATTCCATCTAACATGTGTGCAAACCTCATCATCAACTACAAAAAGAGTCTGACTGCTGTGCTTGCCAACAAGGGTTTTGCCGCCAAGTATTAAGTCTTGTTTGCCAAAGGGATCAAATACTTATTTCTCTGTGCACAATGCAAATAAATATATATAATTTTGACTATGTGATTTTCTGTGGTTTTTTTTTTATATAATCTATCTCTCACTGGTAAAATTAACCTAGCCTAAAAATTCTAGACTGTTCATGTCTTTGACAGTGGGCAAACTTACAAAATCAGCAAGGGATCAAATACTTATTTCTTTCACTGGATAGATAGATAGATAGATAGATAGATAGATAGATAGATAGATAGATAGATAGATAGACCTTCTGCAGTCCGTCAGTAAACATGGCTAAAACAACTAAACTTTTACAGTAAGTAAATTACAAAATTGATCCGTATCAGGATGGCTATTAATAAGCATAAGTTGTTTGAAAAGTTAGTGTGCATTTTGTATAGTGACTTACCTGGTGCTATATTTCACAGGCCACCACTCTGCTCTGGACTTTCATGGGGGTCAAGTTATCTGTACTCTTAGGGTATGTGCACACGACCTCTTTTCAGATGTAATGGAGGCGTTTTACGCCTCGAATTACGCCTGAAAAGACGACTCCAATATGTCGGCAAACATCTGCCCATTGCTTGCAATGGGTCTTACGATGTTCTGTACAGACGAGCTGTCATTTTACGCGTCGCTGTCAAAATACGGCGCGTAAAATTACGGCTCGTCAAAAGAAGTGCAGGACACTTCTTGGGACGTTTTTGGAGCCGTTTTCTCATAGACTCTATTGAAAACAGCTCCAAAAACGGCCGTAAAAAACGCTGCGAAAACCTCGCGAAAGACGGGAGTTGCTCAAAAAACTTCTGAAAATCAGGGGTTGTTTTCCCTTGAAAACAGCTCCGTATTTTCAGAAGTTTTTGGTTAAGCGTGTGAACATACCCTAACAACCCAGATCCTAATTTGTCAACTGTAGAAACTAGATGTCAGTCTCTGTATGCAAGTCTGTGAGACTCACATCGGGGCTCTCATAGACTTGCAGGGGTCGGGGCTCTCATAGACTTGCAGGGGAGGAGTGTGATAAGTGGAGGAAGATATATTAAAAAGTTTCTTATCTTATCTACTATTGATTTATGGAAAGATATTTTATAATCCAAGGTACATTTTAATGCCTAATGCCCACCACCGTGTGCGTCGCCCAAGTCCTGTCAGTGATCCGAGGAAAGATAGAACATGTCTTATCTTTCCTCGGATCGGAGAATCGGGTCAGTTTTCACGGACATGATTCATCCGCTAAAGTGAATGGGTCCGTGAAGACTATCGGTTGCCACTCGGATGGCACAAGGGTCGCTTGCATGAGGGGTAACCCCTTCCAGCCGCAGCCACTTTTGGATTACATGATGGAGAAACAATTTTTATTTCTGACGTCTCAATTTACGTGGTAATAACTTTGGAATGCTTTCACCTAGCCAAGCGATTCTAAGATTGTTTTCTCGTGACAAATTGTACTTTATATCAGAGGTAAAATTTGGTCGATAAATTCATTACTTATTTGTGAAAAACACCAAAATTTTGTGTAAAATTGCAAACATCAGCATTTTTTAAATTTCAATGCATCTTCTTGTAAGACAGATAGTAATACCACACAAAATAGTTAATAGTTAACATTTCCCAAATGTCCACTTTATGTTGGCATCATTTTTTGAACATCCTTTTATTTTTCTTTATGTGAGGAGTACATCAGGGTATATGTAAGCTGTGCGGAGTACATCAGGGTATATATAAGCTGTGCGGAGTACATCAGGGTATATGTAAGCTGTGCGGAGTACATCAGGGTATATGTAAGCTGAGCGGAGTACATCAGGGTATATATAAACTGGGTGGAGTACATCAAGGTATATGTAAGCTGTGGGGAGTACATCAGGATATATGTAAGCTGGGCGGAGTACATCAGGGTATATGTAAGCTGGGCGGAGTTCATCAGGGTATATGTAAGCTGGGTGGAGTACATCAGGATATATGTAAACTGTGAGGAGTACATCAGGGTATATGTAAACTGTGTGGAGTACATCAGGGTATATGTAAGCTGTGTGGAGTACATCAGGGTATATGTAAGCTGGGCGGAGCACATCAGGGTATATGTAAGCTGGGCGGAGTACATCAGGGCATAATAAAATGATGTAATAATGGGGTGACTGAATAATAAAATTAATAATCCATGGCTTGGTGTGGTACGCTATGAACGAATCCCTTATGCACAGGCCAGGTTTTTTGGGTATTATATATATATATAGTATATCTGCGCTCCAGTATTGCCTAATCTTTGACTTCTTCACTATAAGGCCGGATTCACACGAGCGTGTGTGTTTTGCGTGCGCAAAAACCGTGGCGTTTTGCGCGCGCAAAAGGTCCATAACAGCTCCATGTGTCAGCAGCGTATGATGCGTGGCTGCGTGATTTTCGCGCAGCCGCCATCATTATGACACTCTGTTTGTATGTTTGTAAACAGTAAAGCTCGTGGTGCTTTTCTGTTTCCATTCATAGTTTTTACTGTGTTTCCGTGCTTCCGTGTGCTGCGCGTGATTTTCACGCACCCATTGACTTCTATGGGTGCATGATGCGCAAAAAACGGGCAAATATAGGACATGTCGTGAGTTTTACGCAGCGGTCATACGCTGCGTGAAAATCACGGACAGTCTGAACGGCCCCATTGACTAACATAGGTCCGTGCAAGGCGCGTGAAAATCACGCGCGTTGCACGGACGTATTATTATACGTTCGTCTGAATAAGCCCTATGCCCGATAAGCAGCACAAGGCCCTAAAGTGTCCTCATCTCTGCAGCATGTACGGGATACACCTGTGGTGTCTAGCAAATGACGATGTGGGGTTTTTAGTGAAAAAACTACTGGACCTCAAACATTAGTCTGGGCCGTCATTTAGAATCATCGAGTTCTGAAAGTTATAACGTGTTATTTTTACGTTGATGGAGCTGTGTGAGGGCTTGTTTTTTTGTGGAATGAGCTGTAATTTTTATTAGTTCCATTTTGGCGTACAAAATACTCTTTTCTCAAAAAAAAATCATTTTTTAAGGCCCCATGTACACGAACGTATTTTTTTCCTCCCGTAAATACTGGCGTAAATACGGGTCCTTTGTCACAAGTATTCGACGCGTACTCCACCAGTATTTACGGACCCGTGCCCGTAAATACGGGTCCGTTGTCACCAGTATTCCACCCGTATTTATGGACCCGTTTTCTCTGCACTAAACGGCAGCCCCTTCTCTCTATCAGTGCTGGATAGAGAGAAGGGGCAGCCCTTTCGGACAGAGTTTCCGCAGCGATTGAAAGTAAAAGAAGTTCATACGTACCCCAGCCGTTGTTTGGGTGACGCGTCCCTCTTTTGACATTCAGTCCGACCTCCCTGGATGACGCGGCAGTCCATGTGACCGCTGCAGCCTGTGATTGGCCTGTGATTGGCTGCAGCAGTCACATGGGATGAAACGTCATCCCGGGAGGCCGGACTGGAGGAAGGAACAGGGAGTTACTTTTTTTTTTAGTAAAGATGACCAAAAAAATAAATGCTGTCATTGTTTTTTATAAAAATTAACATTATATTTTTATAGTTCAGGTTGTTCTGAATGTGGCGATTCCTATTATGTATAGTTTTTGTTCCCTTTTTTCCCAATTATAAAAGGACTTGATCAGGGAAACAGGGCGATTATTGTTTTTATTACTTAAAACTTTTTATTTATTTATTTTTCTTCAACATTTGGTTTTTACTTTTTTATACTTTTTTTTTTTACACTTACTTGGGGACTTGAAGACCTGTTCTTCTGATCCCCTGTACAATACACTGACTTCTTATGTAGTGCAGTGTATTGTAACTGTCATTCTTCAACTAACAGTCTATTATGTCCTGCTTTGAGCAGGACCTAATAGGCTTCCATACCTGGCCGACCAGGAAGCCATTGCTAGGCTTCCTGGTTGCCATAGCAACCATCAGCACCCGCAATCGTTCGCAGGGGGGGGTATAGAAACCCCTCCCTCTGTCAACCACTTAAATGCGGCAGTCGCTATTGACTGTCACAATAAAGGGGTTAAACAGCGGCTATCGGCGATAACTGCGATCCCCGCCGTTGCAGCTGGATGTCAGCTGTATATTACAGCCAACACCCACTGAAGATGAAGTGAGCACAGCTCCTGTACCCGCTTCATCTACATGGCGTGACTGTACGCCCTATTGCGGGAATGCACTTTCAATCAGGACGTACAGTCACGCCAATTTGCGGAAAGGGGTTAAGGGCCCTTTTACATCGGCCAATTATCGGCAAACGAGCATTCACACAACGCTCGCTCCCAATCATTGCTGTCATGTCCGTGGCTGCGGGCCATCAGGTTCACTCTCCCCCTGACGGCTGCAGCCATGGGTCGGCGAGCGCTGGTCCCAGTCTCCTCCACAGGAGACGCCAGCGCTCACTTCCACTCACCTCGGCCGTATCTCGTAGGGTGCGCGCGCACGGTCTTGCCCGCTCTTAAAGGGGCAGCGCGCACACCGGACTTTAATGAAGTGTCAGCCCATGAGTGCCCTGGACTATAAGAGGGGTTCAGCATCTTGCTTCTATTCCTGAGCGTTGTTGTCGTACCTTAAGTTTGTCTATGCGATGGTCTCCTAGTGTGTTCCTGTACCCTGTATCCCGTGCTACCCTGGTCGTGTGCCGTGCTGAGCCAGAGTCGTGCTGTGCTGAATACCACGCCTGTCCTGCTTCACCATGCCTGACGTCTGCCTGCTGCCTAGTCTCAGCCGAGCCTGCCTTGCTACTGTCCGAGCTGCCACAGGTACACTATACGAACTATAGACTTTAACCTGCGCCCTTTTGGCCAGCTGCCATACCGCCAAGGCGGTACGGCCCAGTGGGTCCACGAACCCAACATGACAGTACGCTCAGGCCATGGACCCCGCTGGTCGATTCAAGACTATGACGACGTCACAGGAGATGCGGGCGGATATGCTAGACCTCCGGTCTCGACAGAACCAACTCCTCCAGGCGTAGAACATTCTCGCACGTCGGCAGGAGGCACAAGATGTCGTTCCTTCTACTACACCTCCTGACAGTGTTGATCCTCAGACTACACCTCCTGGCAGTGTTGACCCGCGTTTTTCTTTGCCACTTCCTGACCGCTATCATGGAGACGCAGGTACATGTCGTGGATTTTTGAACCAGTGCCAGATCCACTTCAGCCTGCATACTGGCAAGGCCCTTGCATGGGCGAACCCTATCTGGGAGAGACAAGGACCAGAGACCCGTGAATTCCAAGGCTTCCTCTGGACTTTTCGCATGGTGTTTGAGGAGCCTGGACGGGTCTCATCTGCAGCGGCTTCCTTGATTAAAGAGGCTCTGTCACCAGATTTTCAAACCCCTATCTCGTATTGCAGCAGATCGGCGCTGCAATGTAGATAACAGTAACGTGTTTTTTTTTCAAAAACGAGCTTTTTTGGCCAAGTTATGAGCATTTTTATATTTATGCAAATGAGCCTTTCTTAAGTACAACTGGGCGTGTATTGTGTGTGTACATCTGGGCGTTTTTACTTGTTTTACTAGCTGGGCGTTGTGAATAGAAGTGTATGATGCTGACGAATCAGCATCATCCACTTCTCTTCGTTAACACCCAGCTTCTGGCAGTGCACAGACACACAGCGTGTTCTCGAGAGATCACGCTGTGACGTCACTTCCTGCCCCAGGTCCTGCATCGTGTCGGACGAGCGAGGACACATCGGCACCAGGCGACAGAGGCTACAGTTCATTCTGCAGCAGCATCGTCGTTTGCAGGTAAGTCGATGTAGTCTCTGTCGCCTGGTGCCGATGTGTCCTCGCTCGTCCGACACGATGCAGGACCTGGGGCAGGTAGTGACGTCACAGCGTGATCTCTCGAGAACACGCTGTGTGTCTGTGCACTGCCAGAAGCTGGGTGTTAACGAAGAGAAGTGGATGATGCTGATTCGTCAGCATCATACACTTCTATTCACAACGCCCAGCTAGTAAAACAAGTAAAAACACCCAGATGTACACACACACAATACACGGCCACTTGGACTTAACTTTAAACACGCCCAGTTGTACTTAAGAAAGGCTCATTTGCATAAATATAAAAATGCTCATAACTTCGCCAAAAATGCTCGTTTTTGAAAAAAACAAAAACGTTACTGTAATCTACATTGCAGCGCCGATCTGCTGCAATACGAGATAGGGGTTTGAAAATCTGGTGACAGAGCCTCTTTAACCTATGCCAAGGAGAAACCTCCGTGAGCGAGTACGCCATCCACTTCCGCACCCTGGCGTGAGAACTGTTATGGAACAATAAGGCCGTGGTGGCTGCAATCTGGCATGGACTGTCTCCTTAAATCAAGGACGAACTTGCCGCTCGAGATCTGCCATCTACCCTGGATGACCTCATCCTTCTCTCCGCCCGGATTGATATATGGATCAGAGAACGCCTCGGGAGGGAGGCCTTCCTAGTCTGGCCCCTACTTTGCAGCAACCCCTGCTGTCCTCAGATGTCGATCCTCCTAAGGAGTCTGTGATGATGGACCAATGTAAGCTATCTACCCAGGAGAGACAATGCAGACGCACTTCGGGACTCTGTCTATATTGCGGCCTCGGTGGCCATCTTGTGCGTCTGTGTCCCCAAAAATCCCAACACCTAGGGTTTCTAGGAGAGACAACCTTGGGTAAGAAAGGACTTCTGTTTAAATTGTCCATACCAGTGACCATAGTGTCTGGCGAGAGAACGCATCAGGTCTCTGCATACTGGACTCTGGATCCGCTGCTAATTTCATCTGTAGAGACCTGGTGGATCTTCTTCAATTACCCACCACACCCCTGGAGAGGCTGTTGACGGTTGCATCTCTAAATGGACTACCTCTGCCAGACCCAGTTATAGCAGTGACCAAGCGGCTGATGCTCCAAGTGGAAGCACTTCATTCCGAACTTCTGTAGTTCTATATCCTATCCAAAGCTGTTAACCCTGTGTTGCTGGGCCTGCCTTGGCTCGGACTACATTTCCCAGTCCTGGACTGGAATTCTGGAGAGGTTCTCCAGTGGGGCCCTGAGTGTCAAAGCCGATGCCTGGTGCAGATTCGTTCGGCTCAGCCTTCGCTACCTCGGTCATTGGCAGGATTGCCGGGTCATTATGCTGCATTTTCGGACGTCTTCACCAAGAGGGAGGCGGAGACATTGCCTCCACACCGGGCTTATGACTGCCCTATCGAGCTGATTCCTGGCGCATCCCTTCCCCGTGTACGGATTCGCCAGGGTGACGAATGGAAGACTGCATGTAACACCCGTGATGGACACTATGAATATCTAGCAATGCCCTTCGGCCTGTGTAATGCTCCCGCAGTCTTCCAGGAGTTTGTTAATGCCATTTTCCGTGACCTCCTCTATGTATGTGTAGTAGTCTATCTTGATGATATCTTGATTTTTTTCTCCAGATCCTATGATGCATCAGAGACATGTCCGTCAAGTTTTGCTGCGGTTAAAGAGAAAGTGTCGCTAGAAAAAAATTATTTATTTTTTTTAGTTAAAGAATTAGTGTATAGGTGATTAAACATTGTTCTAATTTTTTTAATTTTTTTCACGAGTCAGGAAATATTATAAATTAGATTCTAATTTATAATATTTCCCAGCGCTGGTCACTAGATGGAGCAATTCCCAAAATTGCAGCATTGCATGTGGTAAAGCAACCACATTGCTTTATGCTGCAAAATTTGAGAAAACTCACTCGCTCTAGTGAGCTCTCAGAATCCCCCCTCCTTTATCCTGGCTAGTGCCGGGAGAAACGAGGGGATTGAACGGTCAAACCTCCTACACTGTGTGTCGCCATTTTTTGAGCTAACACAGTAAACACACACTAAAACACGAACATACATAGAAATAACTTACCTGCTCCTGCCACCGCCGCTCCCTCCGGTCCGTCCGCTCCGTCTGCTACCGCCGCTCCAAGTGCAGAAGTCCGGAAGCCGTGATCGGAAGTAGTAATCTTACTGTCCGGCCGCGACTTCCGGTCCACAGGAAAATGGCGCCGGACGTCGCACAGTTCAACTTGGACTGTGTGGGAGCGGCGCATGCGCCGTTCCCACACAGACGGCGTACAGCATAGTGGATGGAACGGGCCCCGTTCGCATTCACTATGGGACTGTATGTACCGTATTCCATGCCTGTATGTGTCGTTAATCGACACATACAGAAATGGTAAAAAAAATGGCAGCCCCCATAGGGAAGAAAAAGTGAAAAAATAAAAAAAAGTAAAACACAAACACACAAATAAATAAAAAAATGTTTAATAACACACTAAAATCAAAGTTGATCTAAAAAATTTTTTTTTCGTGACACTGGTCCTTTAAGGGAGAATCGTCTGTACGCTAAGTTGGAGAAGTGCGTGTTTGAGAAAGATGCTCTCCCCTTCCTGGGCTACATCGTCTCGAATCGAGGTCCCCAGATGGATCTCGAGGGCCATACAGCGCTTTCTGGGATTCGCCAATTTCTACAGACAGTTTATTCCAAACTTCTCCTCACTGACTTCTCCTAACCTCACTAAGAAGGGCATGAACGCCAAGGTGTGGACTCCTGAGGCAGAGTACGCATTCAATAGCCTGAAGAGTGCCTTCACCTCAGCGTCTATCCTCCATCATCCAGATGTTTCTCTACAGTTCTCGTTGGAGGTGGACACATCCTCTGTCGGTGCTGGTGCACTCCTGTTCCAGAGAGGCTCCAAGGGCAAGTCAAGGTTATGTGGATATTTTTCTAAGCTCTTCTCTTCCGCAGAACGCAACTACTTGATTGGGGATCGGGAGTTACTGGCCATCAAATTGGCTCTGGAGGAGGGGAGACATCTACTAGAGGTCGCAGCTCAACCCATCCTGATTTTTACGGACCATAAGAACCTCACCTATCTTCAGACGGCCCAAAGGCTGAACCCTCGTCAGGCCAGGTGGTCACTGTTCTTTACCAGGTTCCAGTTTGAGCTCCATTATCGCCCGGCCGACAAGAATGTCAGGGCTGATGCCTTGTCCAGGTCTTTCTAGACAGAAGACACCATGGAGATTCCACAGGAAACATTATTGATCCGTCTTGCATGGTCTCTGTCAATCCCCTGCAAGTTGGGGGACATTCCTCCAGGGAGGACTTTTGTGCGCCTGGCTGACCATGGAAGAATCCTCTGCTGGGGACACTCCTCTAGACTGGCAGGTCATGCGGGGACCCGTAAAACTCAGGATCTGATTGCTCATCATTTCTGGTGGCCCATGCTGCTTAAGGACATTATGGACTTTGTTTCTTCCTGTTCAGTATGTGCAGCCAGCTGCTGACACTGCTTTTAGGGACTTTCTGCAGATCTGGAAGCAGACTCTATCCTCCATCCTGCTGGCAGTCGACCGCATGAAACGGAAGGCGGACACAAGGAGAAGAGAACCTCCTCAGTTTCTTCCTGGCACGAAGGTCTGGCTGTCCTCCAGGAATATTCGTTTGAGGGTGCCATCATACAAATTTGCTCCCAGGTTCCTCGGACCCTTCGAGATCCTGCAGCAGATCAACCCTGTCGCCTACAAGCTTCGGCTGCCTCCTACCCTCAAGATCCCCAACTCCTTCCATGTCTCTCTCCTGAAACCGGTGGTTCTGAACCACTTTACCAAGACTCCTAGCCCTGCGGTTGCCTCCAGCAGCCCTTCAAACACCTTCGAGGTTAAGGAGATCTTGGACACCAAGAGAGTGAGAAAGACTTTTTATTTGGTGGGTTAGAGGGGGTTTGGTCCTGAAGAGAGGTCCTGGGAGCCAGAGGAGAACCTCAATGCTCCTACTCTTCTGAAGAAGTTTCTTTCTCGCTCTGGTCCCAAGAAGCCCCCCGCGTAAGAGGGGGGATACTGTCATGTCCGTTGCTGCGGGCCGTCAGGTTCACTCTCCCCCTGACGGCCGCAGCCATGGGTCGGCGAGCGCTGGTCCCAGTCTCCTCCTCAGTAGACGCCAGCGCTCACTTCCACTCACCTCGGCCGGATCTCGTAGGGTGCGTGCGCACGCTCGTGCCCGCTCTTAAAGGGGCAGCGCGCACCAGACTTTAATGAAGTATCAGCCCATGGCAGTACGGCCCAGTGCGTATATGCCATGGGCCAAGGTGGTATGGCCCAGTGGGTCTACGAACCCAACGTGACAATTGCCCTGTGTAAACATGGCAACGATCAGCCAATGAACGAGCAAACGCTCATTCATTGGGTGAATGTATAGTTTCTGCAGCCTAAAATATTATCGTTATTGGCAGAACATCTCCATGCAGACACATGACCATGCTCATGGTTTTTAACTCCTGCTTGTGTGACCTCCTGTACACATAACATGTGGTTATCTCCCCTCTCCCCCTCCTTGTAGTATAGGACTTCACACATCACATGCCTCTTATATTTACTGCTCCCTACCTACCTGTCTTGGAGGGAATCCTGTTTAACGTGCTAGTTAGTGAGTAGAAGAATAGGAGATCTGTGTCTCAGTAGCAGACAGTGAGTTATTACAGCATTAGGCCCCCTGCACAGGGCCTGCCCGTAAACACGGTCCGTGATTACGGTCCGTGATTACGGGCACAGACGGCCACGGATAGTCACCCGCATTTGCGGGTTGTGTTCCCATTCTAAAATATAGGAGCACGGTCCGTAAATTCAAAAAATAGAACATGTACTATTTTTTTGCAGATCCCTTCTGCGACCCGGACACCTTCCCATAAATATAAGGAAAGATGTCCGTGCGCCATAGAAATTAATGTATCCGTATTTTGATCTGCAATTATGGATCCGTAATTGCGGATCAAAATTACGGTCGTGTACATGGGGCCTTACCTTTCACCTTGAATTAGAGGGGCATGCAGGCAGCTGTACATAGAGGTAATGTCTGTGAGAGAGGACAGGAATCATGGGAACAGTAGTCCTTTACGTAGCAATCCTGTCCACAGAAAGCCCTAGCAAAATTAATAAAATGGTGCTGCAGAGAGCTGAGCAACATAGTGAAAAGGAAAAATAATTCTTTCGGAGCTATATATAGTGGCATCACCTAGTGACCATTCAGACACATACAGTACATGTACTTTTCTGTTTTTTTCATTAGCTTGGAAAACCTTTTAATGTTTGATCTGTCTAAAGCCGGTGTCACTTTACACATAGAGCATCCCTTTGGAAACGGTGGCGGGGCAACCTCACCCCTACCAATTGGTGGAGGTTCCCTCTAGTTAGCATAATAGGAGTTGGTGACGTGGAAGAAGTGCATTGGAGCTCTGCAGAGGGCTGGTTAATGTGGGATGCACTGTGCTCATAAATACTTGGTATATGTGCAGGTGCTTTTGGCTATACATCACGGCTATATGCTGCTGAGCAGACTATATACTGTAGCTGCGTTCTTGTACTATCTTTTACCACTTTGGATGTCACTAAGGTTTTGGTGATCTTGTTGAGTAGAGACAGCTCAATGAAAGATCAGAGATAAGAGGAGCATCCCCCAGGGAGAGATCAATGGAGGGACTGGTCAGCTGAGACATTACTAGTTGCCTCCCCAGGGACAGCTGAGTAGAGGGACAGTAATCACAGGGAGTGTAGTCTGGAGCAGTGATTTACTTCCTTCCCTCCCTGTCTACTCTATTATTCATATTAACCCATTGAGGGATGGTGTTTTTGCTCTGATCCTATAGACACTGCTTATATCTCCCTGATGTAGAGCTTTTCCTGGCTATTGTGGCTTGTTTTCTTGATACAACACTAAACCCTTGTATATTTTATATTCCCCCCCCCTTCCTTTATATGAAGTGAATAATATCTTCATCCATTCACACAGTGGTAGTGATGGCAGCACATCCACTAAACAAACTCCAAGTGTGCCTATAAATACCTCTGGCTTTGCTGCACACTGAAAATCCCTGGGCTGGTGTGGGGGCATCAGTGCGCAGCAGGCACAGCCTCACTGTGACATCTCTGTGAGCATTGCCCTCCTTGCATCCCACTACTCACAAGCAAACTGAGGGCACTGGGTGGCAGTCCCTCAGCAGCAGGGTGTCTCATCCCGGGCACACACAGAGCCTGCCTCCTTCTGCCGCTGCTACCCCATTGGCTGGGATCTGTGCTCTATTGATTGAGGAGCTGAGCTGAGTGCCTGTATCTCATTCCCCCTCCTGACAGCCCTGTCCTCCTCTACCTCCCCGAGATGCTGAAAGTCACTCTCCCCTCCTCGTCCTCGTCGTCTTCCTCAGCATCCTCCTCTACCTCCTCCTCCTCTTCCTCCAGGTCTGGCAGCGCTGCACCGGATTACTGGATCGATGGCTCCAACAAGGACACCTTGGCCCATTACTACGAGCTGGAGTCCGAGCTGGGACGGTAAGTGGAGCAGATCATGTCTGGTGGATGCAGCGGTGCTTGTCTCCCCTGCACACACAGCAGCCATGTGTCTCATTCCGCATGGAAGTTCCAAGAATCATTATTCAATATCTCATCCTATGTGTTCTCATGAATGGGCAGCAAGCAGGAGAGGAGAGGGCAGATGTTGTGTGGATGGCAGGAGCTGGTAGCAGTGCTGATCATCACCAGCATGGATTGTAATAATAGCTGAAGTCTTTGGAGACACCATGCATTCTTATTCACACCACATCTCAGGACAGCAGCCAAGGATCTGCCCAGGATCTGCCGTCCCCCTGTTATTAAGCTATTACACACGTCTCATTACATTGGGTCTGGCTGACATGGAGATCTGTGCTGTGCAGCTTTCACTAGATGAGGTTAGATAGATATAAGCCATTGTTATGCTGTGATCGTACCTTGTCGCACAGCAGGTGGATCACATAGGATTAATCTTGTTGCCCCCTGTTGGAGATCAGATGTTGTCTCCACCTTCTTGAGGTCACTATCTACACTTTGTCTGATCTGGAACAATGAACTTGAGAAGGCATGTATATGTATGTGTATATATATATATATATTTATTGTGACTGTACATTGGTGCTATTATTATAATATATTATCATCCTAATCCTGTTTTAATCATGTAAGTGTTAGGGAGAAAATTCTTCATTATATGCAGGAGAGATTGTGTCATTTTTGTCATTGATTTTGATGATATAAATGGCAATGTTAGATAGGAAATTAATGTTTGATCATTTGTTGTGATTTAAGGATATTATGGTGTTTTTTTGCGTATATTGTGTATTTAACAGGTTGGAAGTGGAAGAAAAATAATATGTAATAACACTATATATGAATTTGTGCCATCAGGGCAATAGGTCTATGTAGCCATCTTTAGCTTGACTTTTAACACATTAAATACACAGTGTAAAGCAACTTTAACTTGACTATTTCAATGGCTTTTCAATGGCGTTTATTGTGTGATATCAGAGTCAAGATAAAGATGCTACATCCGTATGTAAATGCCTTTTTGTAACTTCTATAGCAAATATTATGTAAGAATATGATTTCATTATGGTCAAAATAAAGGGGTTCTATATCAAAGGTGTCGTTTCTGTTACAGTGCCACTGAAAATGGCAGTGTATGCAACAAATGTTAAAAAGTTCAACCACACATAATGAGCATTTCACAACTTGAACTGGAGGAAATCCTGTAAAATGTAGACGGTACCAATTTACAAATATAGTGGAGATCTAATTTTTATATGCCATTTTTTTAAATATATTATATATATATATATATATATATATATGTGTATGTGTGTGTGTGTGTGTGTGTGTGTGTGTGTTTTTCTCTTGTGTACAATGACTCGTACATTAGACCCTTGTGTCATGCCATAACCTGCAATAAAAGCATAATTCTAATGTACGTAGTGTACAAATGTAAATGGGTTTGTCGTAGTAAATATATGTATTAAATAAAAGCACTGGACACGACATAAACATTATTAACGTGAAAATATTCATTGATTCAAACAACGGAAAAAAAAAATCAGGCTCAAGGTGGATTGTTATAGGGGACAGGAAAATGCTACTAGAGTAACTGAAACAAAACAGGCCCTGTTTCCCAACTTTACCCTTTTGTCTTCTTATTAGAGGCTGCAGATGCTTTGTTCAACAGTTAGACAACCAACAACAATAAAAGACATGTCAGCAAATGTAATAAACATCATGGCACTTTCCGGAACAATTTACAACATTCAACCAGGGTGGCTTGAGGTTGCCTCTGGGCTGACATCACTCAATGCGAGACGCTCACCTATTCAGCCTGGAAAGCATTCGCTCTGCAAATGCTCTAGGTGGGGGTCCACTATTGGGCCCTGTTGTCTATATGGAGCAGTAGAGGGGCGGTGGTGTCAGTGGGTCCCCTAAACCACCGGGCCTTTCCAATTGCCCAGCTGCTTACTATGCTTCATTCTTAGAACGATTGTGTGAAATACTTTTTGCTGTAGAAATATTATTTCATGTAGCTTAATCTAAAGTCTTGAAGCCGAACTACACACAAAACCGGACATTTTAGTGGTTAACACTTATACACCCCTTATGCACACTCACAATGGTCCAGGAACCTGAGCAATGGGATTTTGGTGGTAAGTTCTTAACTCTGTGGAGCTGCTTTAGCCTATAGAGTGGTGAGGACGCGTTTTACTTTCCTAAAAAACAATAACACTCCAATGTAAAAATCACTCTCTTGGTGGGGCATGGCTGGACTTGGGCAGGAGGGGTCTCCTTTGAGCCTTGCATTCAACTGTTAATTTATATTTGAAATCTCCATATCGGACCATGAGCTTTCCTTAAAAATATTGCAGGAGGTCACCAACTCCCCAGAATTGTCTTGTGGGTAAGGAAACCTGAATTACAAGTTGACATGCTGTGAGATGGACTCTGGGGCCTTCTCCACCATGCCACCCCTTATTCACCTTTGTGATTTCTCCTCTATGCTCTGCCAGTCTCCTGCTGCTGATTGATTTGCTAGCTCAATAGTTGAAATCTTTGGGTGTTCCACAATTTTATGGTTGCCGAATTGATTTTGTTAACACCCTACATGGTTCTCATTCTGTTTGTTTCATATCTACAGCAATTGATTGTCACCTACTTTGTATTTGAGCCTTTACAGGTAATGGACTACTCTCTATGTAAGCCTCTACATGTAATGGACTATTGTCTATGTAAGCCTCTAAAGGTGGTGGACTACTCTCTATGTAAGCCTCTACAGGTGGTGGACTACTCTCTATGTAAGCCTCTACAGGTGGTGGACTACTCTCTATGTAAGCCTCTACAGGTGGTGGACTACTCTCTATGTAAGCTTCTACAGGTGGTGGACTACTCTCTATGTAAGCTTCTACAGGTGGTGGACTACTCTCTGCAAGCTTCTACAGGTGGTGGACATTGCACACTCTTAATAATGTCTTCCCTAATAGTGTCTACACTTGACTAGATTTTTTTGTCTGAGATTCTTCTATGGATAAATCTAAGCAACTTTTAATGGATGTAGCTCACAGTTTTAAATTAATTTTAAAACATTTTCATTATGTTTGTTATGATACTGTTATTATCTCCAAAAAGTAATAAAAAAATAGAAGAAAAATAAACCGCTCACAGCTAAAGAATCTCTACTATATAAGGATCTCACCAAGCATCTTATCATTTCATCTTCCTGTGAGTGTGACACGACATAGATGTCTACAATATAAGGGCTCATTCACACGAACGTGAATCTCGTCCGTGTGACAGCGGTTGAAACAACGGCCGTCAAACGGACTCATGTATTTCAATGGGGCCGTTCACATGACCGTTGTTTCAACGGAGCGTGTGAACAGTCGATCCATAGAAAAATAGGACATGTCCTATTTTACTCCGTGTCATGCATCCCTCCTTAGACTCTAGTCTGTGGGGGATCCGTGACAACGCGTCCCACACTGGTCCACCTCTGATGTGGAAAACTGCAGTTTTTCACGTCCGAGGTGGGCTTTGTTCGTGTGAATGTAGCCTAAGGGTTAACTACAATCACACCTGAATCTTCAGGTTTTAGTGCCCAAACACTTTAGACAAAACTAAATTTCGGTAGAATCGGCCAACAATCTTATGTGTATGGAGGCCTACTGACTCTCCCCCAACAATGGATGCTGGGAATAAGAAGGATCAAGCATGTTGGATTTCCACATGCCCAATCCTTTGTTCCCACAGAAGATACGCCACCGCCAGTGGGATCTTGGCAGTGGCTTATTCCCTTCGCCCTACTTAAAGAGGCTCTGTCACCAGATTTTGCAACCCCTATCTGCTATTGCAGCAGATCGGCGCTGCAATGTAGATTACAGTAACGTTTTTATTTTAAAAAAACGAGCATTTTTGGCCAAGTTATGACCATTTTTGTAGTTATGCAAATGAGGCTTGCAAAAGTCCAAGTGGGTGTGTTTAAAAGTAAAAGTCCAAGTGGGCGTGTATTAGGTGCGTACATCGGGGCGTTTTTAATACTTTCACTAGCTGGGCGCTCTGATGAGAAGTAACATCCTCTTCTCTTCAGAACGCCCAGCTTGTGACAGTGCAGATCTGTGACGTCACTCACAGGTCCTGCATCGTGACGGCCACATCGGCACCAGAGGCTACAGTTGATTCTGCAGCAGCAACAGCGTTTGCAGGTAAGTCGATCTTACCTGCAAACGCTGATGCAGAATCAACTGTAGCCTCTGCTGCCGATGTGGCCGTCACGATGCAGGACCTGTGAGTGACGTCACAGATCTGCACTGTCACAAGCTGGGCGTTCTGAAGAGAAGAGGATGTTACTTCTCATCAGAGCACCCAGCTAGTGAAAGTATTAAAAACGCCCCGATGTACGCACCTAATACACGCCCACTTGGACTTTTACTTTTAAACACACCCACTTGGACTTTTGCAAGCCTCATTTGCATAACTACAAAAATGGTCATAACTTGGCCAAAAATGCTCGTTTTTTTTAAATAAAAACGTTACGGTAATCTACATTGCAGCGCCTATCTGCTGCAATAGCAGATAGGGGTTGCAAAATCTGGTGACAGAGCCTCTTTAAATAAACATACAGGCACTACACTCTCGTGCATTGGGAAGAATTTGTTTTTTTCCGAACAAGCCTTCGGCTGACCAGTTATTTCACGTGTATGGCCAGCTTTAGGCTTCAGTTACAATGTTTTATGTGCATATTTCACATACAATGTGCAGCTTCATGATATAAAATAGATTTGGTTAGATTATGGTTTTGCATATCTGTAAGACGTCTAGACTTTTGTACAAGGAATACCTCACAAAATTCCTTTACTGTGATTGCCATCTTTATCATGTCTTGACACAAAAAAAATCACAGAAATGAAACAGGACTAAATTGCATAAGAGCAATGTAAACATCTTCCACTTCTCCAGATACAGGTGTCATTATTTGCAGGACAGTAGAGATAATTATTTACTTCTTCCAGGAGTACCTACAACCTGCAATGACCTTTATACCTCAATTACACATATAGACTTAGGGTATGTTCACACGGCCTATTTTCGGCCGTTTTTCGGGCAGTAAACGCCCGAAAAACGGCCGAAAAATTGGAAGCAGAACACCTCCAAACATCTGCCCATTGATTTCAATGGAAAAACGGCATTCTGTTCCGACGGGCAGTTTTTTTAAAAACGGCCACGTAAAAAAACGACCGCGAAAAAGAAGTGCAGGTCACTTCATGGGACGTTTTTAGAGCAGTTTTTCATGAACTCTATAGAAACAGCTCCAAAAACGTGCATAAGAAACGCCATAAAAATCGCGAGTGGCTTAAAAAACGGCTGAAAATCAGGAGATGTTTTCCCTTGAAAACAGCGGCGTATTTTCAGACGTTTTTGACTCAGCGTGTGAACATACCCTAAGGCTGGGTTCACACAAGCATGTTACGTCCGTCATGGACGGAACGTATTTCGGCCGCAAGTCCCGGACCGAACCCACTGCAGGGAGCCGGGCTCCTAGCATCATAGTAATGTACGATGCTAGGAGTCCCTGCCTCGCTGCCGGACAACTGTCCCGTACTGTAATCATGTTTTCAGTACGGGACAGTAGTTCCATGGAGAGGCAGGGACTCCTAGCATCGTACATAACTATGATGCTAGGAGCCCGGCTCCCTGCAGTGTGTTCGGTCCGGGACTTGCGGCCGAAATACGTTCCGTCCATTACGGACGTAATGTGCTCGTGTGAATCCAGCCTTACAGTGACTGTCGCCTCACAGACAATCCTTATGAGAGCTGCCATGGCAATCATCTGATCAACATAAGTCCAGATCCTGAGAACCCGAACAGTTGATTTTGCTGGGGAAGGTTGCCATCAGTTTCTTAGTTTTCTTGCAGCGGCCACTACAGGTGGAATGTATTATTACATGTGGCCATTCAAGATTGTCAAGATGAGACAACCCCTTTAAGTAAATTGTATGGAAAGAAAATTAACTATGTTTTAAAACAGTCCAGATCGGTGGCATTCCCTGGGTATTGCACTGGAATGCCACGAAGGCTTCTTCAGTCTATAAATGAGCTAGTGATGACCAGGACAGTATTATCATACTGGACAGTGTAAAAGCCTATTATCAATCTGTACCGTGTAGTAGGATATATACATGACACTTTCTCACGCTCACCATCTTGGGAGAGCACTTGTACGCATACAGATTACATTTGAAATATACTTGTAAATTTATTTTTTTGTTTTAAAAAACAACAACTGTCAGGCTGAAATTGGACCTTTACTCCTCACCAAATGATTTGATCCTGGTTCTAGAGCATAAATTACATTACTATACTACTTTAAGCAGCACTGTATTCATGGGATTAATTACTGTCTTATTTATTTTTAATCAAATTTGTTTTTCTGCTTTGAAGTTATGCAAATCAAAGCGTTTAGGGAAAATAAATTACATAAATTAACATGCAGTGGAAAATAAAAGCAGAATATTTGCAAAATAATTGACTTTGCTGTTACTGTTATTTATTAAATATTCTAAGGCTGTAATTACATAATATGTAAAGCAGGGCAAAAAAAACCTGACTGTGTCTTTGGTCACTTTGGTTCCTACAACAACTTAGGCCTCGTTCACATCTGCGTTGGGGTCCCGTTCTGACGTTCCGTCAGAGCTTTCCATCAGAACGGGACAGACAAACGGAAACCATCACCATCACCATTAATTTTCAATGGTAACGGATCCGGTGCCCATGGTTTCCGTTTGTCTCTGTTGTGCACCGGACTCGTTTTGCCGGAAGCAATAGCGTAGTCAACTACGCTATTGCTTCCGGCAAAACTACAGATACAATCCAGATAAAAATGAACACAGCACTCCAACACACCTAAACATTAGGCCCTGTGCACGTTACCAGAGGATGAATCAGTTCCCCAACTTGAATATAAAACGACCATAGAACAAAGTAGCGTCACAAAGTGCGCTAAGAATCTTTCTACTGTAAGTAGATTTAGCAGTAATGCATATTTATTTATATTTAGTGACTTAGGTGGCATTAGTGTTCGCAGTGTGCTGTCGCCATTTTTTGTGTGCTGTGTATATATATATATATATACACACACACATATATATATATATAACGATGATAGAACAAAGTAACGGCACCAGGACTTCAGAGAAGATGAAACACGGTGGATTTATTAACCTCAAGTGAGCGATGTTTCGGTTCGTCACAGGTAGCTTCAGAAAGGTTCTATGACGTAACGAAACGTCGCTCACTTGAGGTGAATAAATCTACCGTGTTTCATCTTCTCTAAAGTCCTGGTGCCGTTACTTTGTTCTATGGTCGTGTTATATATATATATATATATATAGTAAGGGGATTGGGTAGCGGGACCGTCGTCTCCTGGGGTAGACGGGCACTTGGTATCAAACACGCCAGTAAATTTCAGTCCGCACAGCAAAGATGTGGTACTACTGGCCTCAACCAGTTTTATGTACAGGTTGTACATAAATAAAAAGAAAACAAACAAAAAAGAAAACTCTATGCCTGTCCGGCACTAACTATACAGTCAGGTATCCTAACTAACAGTGCAGGCCTAATGCCTGGCACCATAAACCATGCAGACCATACAACCTGTTATGAATGCAGTCTGTTTTGCTCTCACAAGCTCCTCTCCCAAGGCTGAGAGAGAGTGTGACTGAACTGCAGCCTTTTTAAAGGGCTATCACACCTGACCCCTGATTAATAGTTAAAAAAGCCCAAGACCAGGACTGTGTGGATGGAGTGGGGACCCACCCATGTCTCCCCACTCCAACAACCAGGCCCTTTTCCAGGTTTTAGACAAAACCTATTGCAGAGGGAGAACCACATTCTCTGCTGAATTTAGTCCCTGGTTGTTTTCAGATAGCAGAAGACAAATCTTGAGGAAATATAGACCCCATCCACAACCTCTCCACATGGTCTGTCACAATATATATATATATATATATATATATATACTCAGCACACAAATAAATGGCGACAGCACACTGTGAACACTAATGCCACCTAAGCCAATAAATATATATGCATTACTGCTGAATCTACTTACAATAGTAAAATAGTAAGGTTCTTAGCGCACATTTTGATCAAATTGTCTGGGCCCACCTGCCACGACAAGGCGACCTCTGAGGTGGGCACCTACGCTGCACATACACCCAGAACTGGGACTAAGCCTACATATATCTGGGAATGGTAGGAACCAGCATTAAACTGATTAAAATCACCCAGGGCAGAATGGGAGGAGTGCAAGATCAAAAATGGAGGAAGTAACTAACCCCACATATATGAATCCCATAAAGAACACAAAAATTTAAACTGCACATTCCAGCAAAATGAAACAATATTGTAAGTAGATTTAGCAGTAATGCATATTTATTTATATTTAGTGGTAAAATTGGTTAATCATACAACTAATAAGGGTAAGGCCATACGAAGTGGCCCTGACACGGTTGCAACACGGCTAACAACAACGCCGGCACCATGTTTGGTGCGGCTGTCAAACGCATGTTAACGCGGGTAAACCGTTCCTTTATTAGCAAAATCGTGCGGCCATGAATTAATACAGCCTTTATGACCGCACGATTTTGCAAATTACATTAACTTACCCTCTATTCATTCTCTATGGCAGCGCCGGAAAAAGCCGAACTCGGCTATCTCCGGCGCTCCCATAGAGAATGAATGGAGCAGCAGTGCGCATGGGCATGTAACTGGAATACTCCTTAACGAGGTATTTGACAGCCGCGCCTACATAGTGCCAGCGCAGTTGTTGGCCGCGTTGCGGCTTTGTCAGGGCCGCTCCGTGTGGCCTTACAGTAAATCCTGCAAAATCCATGACTTTGTGCAAGTGTACCCAGAAGAATTGATGCTGTTTTGACGGCAAAGGGTGGTCACACCAAATATTGATTTGATTTAGATTTCTCTTCTGTTCATTCCCTTTGTATAATGTTAATTGATAAAAAAAAAAACTATTAACGCTTCTATTTTTGAAAGCATTCTTACTTTGCAGAATTTTTGCACAACTGCCTAGAAACTTTTGCACAAGAAACAACAAGCAAAACATACATGAACTGAAAAAGCAACATTTCAGTGCACTATGTACTATAAGTACCACACTACGCTTGTATGATTGGCATGAAGGTATAAAAACTTAATATACTACTAAACTCGTTTCCATTGATCTGGCAAAGGCCACAATTGCAATGGTCGCAGTGAATATAACTAACTGTAGAAGAGGAACATGGTAAAGAGGAGTTCAAATGTCTGACAGTGCCTGTAAGCAGAGTTCTGGTGTGTAAATACCTTAAGACTTTGGCTAACAGTAACTGCACACAGATTATATCTGTATTCAACAACAGTGTCTGAACATAAACCTGTATTATTGCCTGAAGGTATGACTCAGTTTCTACAATGTTGTGGATACGCTATTTGGGCATCTTCTGTAATCTTGTGTATATGGGAGTATTATTTGGTCAGGAGTTGTGGTGTTTGCTACTCAGTTGATAAGAATCAGGATTCCATAGAGCGAGTGTGTACAGTATTTATACCATCAGGTTTATGTTTGATTTCAGTTATTGATAATGAAGCCTGCATAACTTCAGAAGATGTGAAGATAATGTTTGCTAATAACTACGAGTGGCTTGGTTACACTTCCTCAAGCTAGCCATAGGCATTACATTGCTAAGGGGTCATTTAGACGGAGTCTGTGTACAGTCTAATGTCCATGGGGGTTTCTTGACAGTCCCCTAATGTTTTTTGTTGGGGGTAACACTATGGACACCATGACGGTAACTCGACAGAACCTATTGGAGTTGATAGGTCCATCAGTCGCCGTTGGTATCCGTTATTTGACAGATCTGGCACCATTATTTTCCTTATTCTGGAACAAAATAACGGAAATACAGATGCAGATGTGAAATTAGCCCTAACCAAAGCGAGCTCGGCTAAATATATATCTCCCATTTGCTATTCTGGAGAGTAACAGAGCATACAAGGCCACCATTCAGCAACATGGGTCCAAGTTAGGCTTCGTTCACATCTGCGCTAAGGCTCCGTTCCGTCTGAACGGAGCCCTGACAGACACAAACGGAAAACATACTTTAGGTTTCCGTTTCCATCCCCATGATTTCAGTGGTCACGGATCCGTTGCCAATGGTTTCCGTTTGTCTTCGTTGTGCAAGGGTTCCGTCGTTTTGACGGAATCAATACCATAGTCGACTACGTTATTGATTCCGTCAAAACGGAGCCCTAGCGCAGAAGTGAACGAAGCCTTATTGAACCTCGCGATTAGACATTTTTGGCATTTACAATTGTTATGCTCAAAATGCAAAGGGGAACACCCCTTTAAGTACCACAACGGTAATGACTACAGTTCAGTGGCGTAGCTATAGGGGTCGCAGCATTCGAACTTGCGACCGGGCCCCTAAGCCTGGGGGTCCCACAGGGCCCCCGTTACCAGACAGCGCACTAATACTAATTCTTTATGTGCCGTGACGCGGGCACTTCCTGGTTACAGGCAGGGCTACTGTAGAAGTCACAGTCACATGGTACACCCAGCCACTGTGGAAGTGCCGGTGCGGAAGAGCATGGAGGACTCCAGGTGAGCTTCCGAGGGGGCCCGTAATGTATGTGTGTTGTATTGTACTGTCTGTGTTTGAGTTGGAGGGAGGAGAGGGGGGGGCTATAAATTACAGCCCCCCCTCTCTTCTCTCCACTGCAAACACAAACTGCACGATATAACACATTACAAACTGTGGGCTGCGACCCCCCCGGGTGGGTCGTGTGAAGACCTCCGGGGGGTCACGAACCACTCACCGAGGTCCAACTGTATATTCATCCTCAGGACGCAGATCCAGTTGACTTTAATGCTGGAGCAAGGAGCTGACAGCTCTTTCCTCCAGCATTCACTGTACCGTAAGCCATTAGCGGCTCGGCGCAGACAGGCGCGATTTAGTGACGTCATCACGCATGTCTGCGCCGAGTCACTCATAACACAGGGCAAAGGAGGAGAAGGATCTCCTACTCCACCCGTCGTGGGAACGGGGATAGGTAAGTAATTTTATTATTTTTCTATTCTGCACATGGGACATTATAATGTATGGGGGGGCTGATATGGTGGCAGCTATGAGGGGCATTATACTGTGTGGGGCTGCTTTAGGGGCATTATACTGTATGGGGGGCATTATACTGTCTTGGGCAGCTATAAGGGGCATTATACTGTATGGGGTCTGCTGTGGGGGCATTATACTGTATTGGGGAGGCTGATATGGTGGCAGCTATGGGGGCATTACACTGTGGGGCGACAGGTATGAGGGCATTATACTGTCTTGGGCAGCTATAAGGGGCATTATACTGTATGGGGTCTGCTGTGGGGGCATTATACTGTATTGGGGAGGCTTATATGGTGGCAGCTATGGGGGCATTACACAGTGGGGCGACAGGTATGGGGGCATTATACTGTATGTGGTGCTGATATTGTGGCAGCTATGGGGGCATTACACTGTGGGGGCACAGCTATGGGGGCATTATATTGTATGGGGGGCTGATATAGTGGCAGCTATGCGGGCATTACACTGTGGGGACACAGCTATGGGGCATTATACTGTGTGGGGCAGCTAAGGGGGGCATTATACTGTGTGGGGCACCTATGAGGGGCATTATACTGTATGGGGCTGTTATGGGGCATTATACTGTGTGGGAGCATTTATTCGGGGCATTATACTGTGTTGGGCAGCTATGAGGGGCATTATACTGTATGGGGTCTGTTATGGGTGCATTATACTATATGGGGGAATTATACTGTATGGGCTGCTATGGGGGGCATTATACTGTATGGGGGCATTTATGGGGGGCATTATACTGTGTTGGGAAGATATGGGTTGCATTATACTGTATGGGGTCTGCTATGTGGGCATTATACTGTGTGGGGCAGCTATGGGAGGCATTATACTGTGTGGTGCAGCTATGGGGGGCATTATACTGTATGGGGCAGCTATGGGGGGCATTATACTGTGTGGAGGGCAGCTATGGGAGCATTATACTCAGTGGCGTAACTACCGCCGTAGCGGCTGCTACGGGGCCCGTGGCATGAGGGGGCCCGTGTCGCCCGCCGGCACGGACCCCCACCATGGCCGGAGGCTCCGCTAGCAGCCGCTATGGCTGCTACAGCGCGACGCCACTTAACACTACGGCAGAGCAGGGAGGTATCTCCCCGCTCTGCCATTAAACAAAAGACATGTGTTATCGCTGGCAGCGATAAGGAGAACGGGGGACTGAAAGTCCCCTGAAGTTCTCCATCACAAACCTCGCATTTCCGGGGTCTGTGTCGGCAGCTCTGTAGAAATGAATGGAGCGCCGGTCGCGCTTGTGCGCATGCGTGACCAGCGCTCCTTTCATTTTTATTGAGCTGCGCAGACTCCGGAAGTCAGAGGTTAGTCATGGAGAACTTGGGGGACTTTCGGTCCCCCGTTCTCCCTATCAATGCCAGCGATCACACATGTATCCCCTATCCTGTGGATAGGGGATACATGTCTTTTGTAGGACACACTGTAGGTCTCATTTTTTTGGGAGGGGGGACGCTGTATGGCGTTCCCTACAGGGGGGGCTGTACGGCGTTCCCTACAGGGGAGGCTGTATGGCGTTCCCTACAGGGGGGGCTGTATGGCGTTCCCTACAGGGGGGGCTGTATGGCGTTCCCTACAGGGGGGGCTGTATGGCGTTCCCTACAGGGGGGGCTGTATGGCGTTCCCTACAGGGGGGGGGCTGTATGGCGTTCTCTACAGGGGGGGCTGAATGGCGTTCTCTACAGGTGGGGCTGTATGGCGTTCGCGCCATACAGCCCCCTCTGTAGATAACGCCATACAGCCCCCCTGTAGAGCTGTAGAGAACGCCATACTGCCCCCTCTGTAGAGAACGCCATTCAGCCCCCCCTCTGTAGATAACGCCATACAGCCCCCTCTGTAGATAGCGCCTTACAGCCCCCCCCTGTAGAGAACGCCATACAGCCCCCTCTGTAGAGAACACCATATAGCCCCCTCTGTAGAGAACGCCATTCAGCCCCCCTGTAGGTAACGCCATACAGCCCCCCCTGTAGAGAACGCCATACAGAGTCCCCCCTGTAGATAACGCCATACAGCCCCCTTTGTAGATAACGCCATACAGCCCCCTCTGTAGATATCTACAAAGGGGGCTGTATGGCGTTATCTACAGGGGGGGCTGTATGGCGTTCTCTACAGAGGGGACTGTATGGCGTTATCTACAGGGGGGCTGTATGGCGTTCTCTACAGGGGGGGCTGTATGGCGTTCTCTACAGTGGGGGCTGTATGGCGCTATCTACAGGGGGGCTGTATGGCGTTATCTACAGGGGGGCTGTATGGCGTTCTCTAGAGGGGGGGCTGTATGGTGTTCTCTACAGTGGGGGCTGTATGGCGCTATCTACAGGGAGATGTATGGTGTTATCTACAGAGGGGCTGTATGGCGTTATCTACAGGGGGGCTGTATGGCGTTATCTACAGGGGGGGCTGTATGGTGTTATCTACAGGGGGGGCTGTATGGTGTTATCTACAGGGGGGGCTATAAAAAAGGCACTATCTACAGGGGGGGTTGTGTGACACCCAGGGGAGGGGGGGGCCCCAGTCAAAAGTTTGCTATGGGGCCCAGTCTTTCCTAGTTACGCCCCTGATTATACTGTATGGGGGCAGCTACGGGGAGCATTATACTGTGTGGGGGTTGCTATGGGAGCATTATACTGTGTGGGCATCTATAAGGGCTGTTGGTCTTGTGGTGTTGGGGAGGGGTAGGTGGCCCCAAGCTGAATTCTTGCACCAGGGCTCATGAGCCTTTAGTTTTGCCCCTGCTACTATTATTGTAAAGTAATTTATGGTCAGATTGTTAAGAATCCTTAGGATCTCATTCATGTGTAGTGATGATTACTGGTAAGTTGTAACTGTTAGGGTATGTGCACACACAAAATAAAAAAGGGAAAACCGCTCCTGATTTTCAGACGTTTCTTAAGCCACTCGCGATTTTTGCTGCGTTTTTTACGGCCGTTTTTGGAGCTGTTTTTCTATAGAGTCTATGAAAAACGGCTCCAAAAACGGCTGAAGAAGTGACATGCACTTCTTTTTCTCGGTTGTCTTTTTACACGGCCATTTTGAAAAACGGCCGCATAAACAACGGCCCGTCGGAACAGAACGCCGTTTTTCCCATTGAAATCAATGGGCAGATGTTTGGAGGCATTCTGCTTCCGATTTTTCAGCCGTTTTTCGGGACATTTACGTCCCGAAAAACGGCTGAAAACACTGCGTGTGCACATACCCATATAATCAAAATCACGTTTTTTCTATTCTGCAATTATCGCATATAAAAAGAAAAAAATATTTCGAGCAAAAAGCAAAGTTTTATATTCTCCAGTGGGAGCTATTCTTTCCTGAAATATTGGGAGAAATTAACTAACCAAGTCATGCCAACATTGTATCAGAAATGGCTCCAAGAAAACTGGACTGCATTTGCACATTTTTGTGTATTTTGTGTTTTAAACACTTTTTACACCTACCTAAATGTTTTGAAAAGTGTCAAAAAAAGGTTGTGTTTAAGAGGATTTATAAAAAATGCCTAATTTATTACTGATGTGCGCCATCGTATATACGCCAGCCATGAGTAGGCATAAGGAAAAGCGTCTAAGATGCGTAGCGAGTTACACGACATTTGTCATGCCTTATGTGTTATCTAGATAATGTGAGAAATTTGTACCATTTTCCCTGACATGCATGCACCCTATGAGACTATTGATAGATCTCCTCAATATAGTTATCATTGCAAAATGTCCTACTGTGTAAATAATCAGCTTAGGCAGATGCCCCAATTAATTGTGGCCCGACATTGGACCTGAATCAAGGTGTGACAATGAGTATATTGCGATTCATACAAAAAAAAGGTGAAAATAGTTGCAATAAAGTTTGCAACATTTTACTTCTCTCAACACTTTCCGGAAGTGGCAAGAAAAGAGTGCGTGGTTTAGACAGAGGGAAAAGCAACTCCCCAAATCTCCCTCCATTGATTTCAATGGGAGGTAGAGGCGTTTTTTGACTGGTGTCGTGCCCTATGTTGGAGCGGTTTCTGCCTCTAAACCTTCATTAAAATCAAGTCTTTTTATGCGGTTTTTGCATTTGATTTATTAGCAAAAAATGCCTGAAAAAGAACACATCAAAAAACGGGTAAAAAAAAAAGCGTCAAAAAAACACTTGCATTTCAAAAGTCCTGTAGGAATTTCGAGGCAGATTTTTTATGCCTGACCAAAAACCTTTATGTGAACTAGGCCTAAATGTACAAGAATAAAACCAATGACACACCTCTGTAATTTCATAAGCTGATAATTGATTGATTGGCTAATGATTTGCTCTATATATTCCACAACATTAACATTCAGTCCAGAGTGCTCTGTTTTTAAGAAAAGTAAAGATTTTTTGAATTGTTGTAGTTATAGCTGCACATGTATTTTCCATGCATATAATATTATATCCCTAACAGAAACTGATTATATTAAATCTTTCCAAAAGTCTTAGTGCTTGCCCACACGTAACAGAATTTCTGTGCATTTTCCGTCCGGAATTGCGGACTGAAAATACGCAGCGGAATACAGTAGCAGCAAAGTGGGTGGCATTTAACAAATCGCGTAAAATTTTTGTCCCGAAATTCACCGGCAGTGCGTTTTTTTAGTTCCGCAGCATGTCAATTCCTGCTGCCGAAAGTGGACTGAATTGCTGCGTTTTTCAGAAGAGATATCACCATCTCACAGACCTGAAAAAAAAAAGCATAAAAATCTGCACAATTTTCTGCAGTACAAAACGCAGGAAATGGTGCAGGTTTTCCGCAGCGGAATGTCTGCTAGTTTTAGCGGAATGTCTGCAGAAATTCAGTTACGTGTGGACAAGCCCATAGATTTGGCTTTATGAAAATGAATCCCCTGATATTTTTTATTGTTGTTGATCCCTCATTCTTTTGTTCAGTAAATAGCCTTTGTAGGAGTCTGAACTCAGATTTTCGTTTTCAGAGCTCTAAATCCCCTGTATAGCCACCACTAGTAGGGATGCTTACTGCATACAATATATATACTTTCCATTAAAAAAAAACCTGCCAGCTCCTACGGTACCTCTATTGGCAGCTGCAGATGGACAGAATTTTGTCACTGAACTTTATGGCTTGTGTGAAGGTGGGAAAAGTATACGGACAGCCATGCACTATTTCTGTACTGTGATATTATCCCTATAATGTGACAATCCTTTTGCATTATTCCAATGCTTTGATGTCACTATGCATTTTTATCACTGTACTATAACATTCCTGTGCTGTGATATCACTATTTGCATTATTCCGATGCTGTGATGTCACTATGCATTTTTATCACTGTACTATAACATTCCTGTGCTGTGATATCCCTATTTGCATTATTCCACAACTGTGACATCACGATGACCATATTAGCATATTTTATAGCAGGCTGGATACAGTCTTTGTGGTTACCCTAAGATGATACTAAGTAACCGGTGATGGTGATTGTCTATTAATAACAGAATATCATCACTTTCTAGGATCTACGTTATGAAACCGATAAATGGACTGAAGTTACTTGGCATTTGTGAACCTATGAAAAAACAAAAGGAGGCCACATTCCGGCACTCAAGTCCAATGTGATGATGTTGATGCTATTCATAGCTCTTAGTATATCAGTCACTCATTCTCTATCCAAATGCATTAAAGAGGCTCTGTCACCAGATTTTGCAACCCCTATCTGCTATTGCAGCAGATCGGCACTGCAATGTAGATAAGAGTAACGTTTTGTTTTTTTTAAAAACGAACATTTTTGGCCAAGTTATGACCATTTTTATATTTATGCAAATGAGGCTTTCTAAAGTACAACTGGGCGTGTTTAAAGTTATGTACAAGTGGGCGTGTATTGTGTATGTACATCTGGGCGTTTTTACTTCTTTTACTAGCTGGGCGTTGTGAATAGAAGTATCATCCACTTCTCTTCACAACGCCCAGCTTCTGGTAGTGCAGACACACAGCGTGTTCTCGAGAGATCACGCTGTGACGTCACTCATTTCCTGCCCCAGGTCCTGCATCGTGTCGGACGAGCGAGGACACATCGGCACCAGAGGCTACAGTTGATTCTGCAGCAGCATCGGCGTTTGCAGGTAAGTCGATGTAGCTACTTACCTGCAAACGCTGATGCTGCTGCAGAATCAACTGTAGCCTCTGGTGCCGATGTGTCCTCGCTCGTCCGACACGATGCAGGACCTGTGGCAGGAAATGAGTGACGTCACAGCGTGATCTCTCGAGAACACGCTGTGTCTGTGCACTACCAAAAGCTGGGCGTTGTGAAGAGAAGTGGATGATTCTTCTATTCACAACGCCCAGCTAGTAAAACAAGTAAAAACGCCCAGATGTACATACACAATACACGTCCACTTGTACATAACTTTAAACACGCCCAGTTGTACTTTAGAAAGCCTCATTTGCATAAATATAAAAATGGTCATAACTTGGCCAAAAATGCTCGTTTTAAAAAAAAAAAACAAACGTTACTCTTATCTACATTTCAGCGCCGATCTGCTGCAATAGGAGATAGGGGTTGCAAAATCTGGTGACAGAGCCTCTTTAAATTCACTGCTAGGAACTTTAAAAAATAATTTTACACAAAGAGAATATGGGTGAGTATGTTTTATTTAAAAGAGAATACACAGCTGCCAAATTAAAGCTCTTAATGTGCATATCAAATAGCAGGCGATACAGAATGCTTGTAGCAATGCAATATGGGAACACTTGGGAATAGATAAACTGTGTGCATTGTATATTCCCTGTTGAGGTATTTAACTGATTTAATATGGAGAAATTTACCACTGCAACAGTAAAAAAAAATCCCAACTTCATTTAGACGTCCACTGTGCTCAGTAATGTGTCTGAATGAAGACCGTGAAGGTGGCCATAGATATGATATACAGATCTGATACAACTGATACAACTGATATTGACCTTTTGTGCAGATAATCCGTTTTTTTTGCTATCTTTACATACCAATATCTTTTCGATATATTCAGATTAGAACACAAGGTCCATAGGCTGTGTCTGGTATTTTAACTCAAGAGAATCGGACTGACCAGAAAAAGCCCATGGACCGGTAGCGCTATTTCTACAAAAAAGAAAAGCAGACCCTTTTTTCTAATCTTATACGACTTCTTTACCTCTTTTATATTATATATATCAACCGCTTCCTTCTACAGGGCGGTGCTGAATGGTGACAAGTTCTGTTCCCTCACCAAAACAGTAAATATGTATCATGCCCTGGCAACTCCAGGATTATCAGCAGCTGGGACACAGCATTCAATTTACTGTACAAAAAAGAAATAAAATCAACCTTTTTTTTTAAATTATATTAAATCACCTCCCGTTAATGCGGCCTACACCGTCTAGCCCTCATCTAGTCTTTGTAGTGTTGAATAATATTGTAATGCATTGTCACATTTCATTTCCTTTGGCGTGATTGTCCTAAAAAGTTATTTTCATATTTATTTTTTTAATTCTTATGGAGAAAAACCCTGTTTATAAGTTATTTCAGGGCTTTTGGGTGTCATTGACAGGGTTCCCTCTTCCACCTCTATTAAACAGAAGGTAGTGCTGAACTGTAATAGCAGATGCCACTCTGGCAGACTTGAGCCGTCCATTTCTTACATTATGGGCCACCATGTAATACTATATTACACCCACAACAGCGGCTGCAGGGGAAATGTCTGGCCAGTTTTAAAGGAATTTTCTCTAAGACAGCCACTTTAACTGTATGTTACGTCACATGAAGAAAGTGATTAGGGGAACATTTATATTTTGTTTTGCATTTATTATAACATGTCCTATGAAAATAAAACCTTTGAAACCACTAATGTGCTTATTTTCCAGAACTTATACGTGTCCTGTAAATTTAGGTTGACTTATAGGGCACAATCTGAGGAGTTAACATAAGATGAAAGTGCCATTATATAGCACAGTCTGTACCGCAGTGTTTAAATAATGGATATCTCAATATATCTAACCTACATGATCATACACCTCCAGTAATGATTTAGCTATTCATAGTACATCTAGTATGTGAAATGTAAAAAGGAAATCGCTGTGAAGCTGAATTTCAGAAAGAAATCATCAATAATTGATTAAAATATTCAGTTCTAGAGCTTTTAGTGCAAACCATGACCATGAACTAGAACGTCAAATGTGCTTAAAAATAAAAACTGGAGCACACAGACCGAAACCAATTTTCCCATTATAAGACAAGTAATGCAGCATGTAAATACACTGTACAGAAAGACACATAAACAGGTATCCAGGAACCAGTAACATTTGCCAGTTACAAACAAGCAATTACCACTAAATTACATCTTATCAAATCCATTGTATTTCATTTCTGCAAGAAAAGGTAGCAAAATTTTATGTATGGATCTAGCATATGTAAAATACAAGAACGTATGAGGTTTACTTGGGCAGAAGGCATTGATGCTGTGCCTCGTGGCATCAATCACTAATTCCATCAGTATCAAATAGTGCTGCCCCCTTCATACAATTCTTAAAAACACCTCTTGCACACGACCGAGTTCGGGCCGTGAAAAACGGTCCGAGTGTTGGCTGGTTTTCCTGGCCCGACCATGTTGCAGGTGAACGGGACTCCTACCATCATAGACATTTTATGATTCTAGGAGCCCCTGCCTTCCCACACAACTGCTGTTTTATACTGAACAAAATGATACAGTACGGAACAGTAGTTTCGCGGGAAGGCAGGGTCTCCTAGCATCATAAATGTCTATGATGGTAGGAGTCCCGTTCACCTGTACTGCGGTCCGGCCGGGAAATCCAGCCGACACTCGGACCGTTTTTCACGGCCCAAACTCGGTCGTGTGCAAGAGCAGACCTGTAAAAATACTCAATATTGTTTACCAAGATTGTCAATGCCTCATACATACTGTACCTGCCATATCCTTTTTTTGGGGTATAGTCCCTATTTTTGAACCCTACTTTTGTTATAGAGACATTCCAGAAGACAGCATTGGTGATCTGTCTGGGCATTGATTGCTAGAAGGAAGGGTCTTTTCTGCTCTTCAGATTGCCTTCATTTTTCCCCTTTGGCTCCTATCAGCCCCTTTCTACTTCAGTCACACTGCAGCACATATTGTCTAGTGATCAGTGGTGGTCTCAGTGTCCGGATCACATTTTATCTATACAAGGAAGAATTTTGGCCCAAACGTTAATTTGCTTTAAATGTCCTACTTTAGTCCTCTAAAGTAGTTGTAGGTATTGTTCAGAAGTTATGATCTCCGCTCAATTATTTTTTTTTTATACATGAAAACAATGAGCCTGTATTTAAACCAGCCTAAACGAACTATTTCATGACACTAAAATGAACTGAAAATGTTGGTTTGCAGTACAGTAGGGCAATGGCTTTGAGCACATTTCTGGCTTGGAGCTATGGTTAAAAAAACACCGAAAAAGGCCATACTTACAAATGGACACAGCCAGGCCAGAAATGCTGATGAAAGGGCGAGCAGGTGCTTTAAATAATAATAGCCACTCCCACTGGTCTTGAGGGGAGTGGTGTGTGGTGCATGGGATGTGTAGTAAGAAATAATAAATGAATAGTGTGTGTGCAAGTGTAATACTATAAGTGAAATATAGGGGGCAGTAATAAATGAAGTGCCTCAATGGAAATAAATGGATAATGGGGTGCAAGTGAGTGAAACATGGAGGGATAGTGTGTACGTCATGAGGCACAACGTGTATAGCCAGGTAGAAGCCTATTTGTGACGCCTTGATAATTCATAGAGCGGGCTACCCTGCTTGCTATGCCAAACAACAACACACCATGCTCTCCCAGCATCAAAGACCCGGCTGTGTCCAAGAGAAGCGAATATATTTCACTTATAGTATTACACTTGCACACACACTATTCATTTATTATTTCTTACTACACATCCCATGCACCACACACCACTCCCCTCAAGACCAGTGGGAGTGGCTATTATTATTTAAAGCACCTGCTCGCCCTTTCATCAGCATTTCTGGCCTGGCTGTGTCCATTTGTAAGTATGGCCTTTTTCGGTGTTTTTGTATATGTCCCTGTGTTTTTATCGGTTCTGTTGGAGCTATGGTTATCAGTTTTCCAGCACTTATCAGCTAATAACCATGGGGCCCCAATGTTGAAGCTAAAAAGTTGGAGAGTTGGGGGTTAAACAGTAACAAGAAGGGCTATATTCTGATATCTTAGAAAAAATTATTTCCATCTACTCAAATTGCACGATATTGCAGAATAGCTTAGTATCTCAAGCAGTTGATAGTCTGCACCTAACTGAATAAATGCATTGTTCGAAATAGAAATATAGAAATAGAGGCTCCTTTCAAATTCTAAGAACAAAATTCAGGGGTTTGATCTCCCTAAAGAGTATCATAAAAAAAAAAACACAAACTTTCAAAGACAAATTGTACAAAGCGCTTTTCGTAACTCCAGCTGTGATAGGAATATAGATTTAGAAAGTTAAAGTTGTTCATACTTATAATGAATGCTGTTATCTTGTGCCATTATTTCCTCAGGATTTACATTTTTACACCTCCACATCACACCTTTTAACGCTCTGCAAGCAAATATCAAATGTACAAACCTGCAAATTGTGCTATTATGTTAATTCCACTTGAAGAATAATATACACATTTATAATGGGCTACAAAGACGTTTTATGCTTTAATATACTCCTACATGGTATATAGATGAAGAGTGAGTAAAGAAGCAGGATAAATCTGCTTGTACTTTATTAACCAGCGAAACAACCAAATTAGGGATATTTGATTTTAAAATCATTGGAATATAAAGAAACTCCATTTCATAATCCATGTTTAAATATGTTACACCCATAGCCGGAGTGACCCCCCCCCCACCGGAGTAACAGAGTATCTTCCGGTGGGCCCAGGCTATGACGCAATAATGAGCCCCAAAGATCCAGCAGAAGACAACCCCATTTACAGCTGACCTAGAAACAAACACTTTGCACTTGGGTCTATTATTATGGGTGGGTAGATTCTTAAATAAACAACCAATAAAGGTAGCTATATAGATTAGACAGAAGTAGGTCGATGGTTAAACAACTGTTGAACGTTCATCTTGTGAACGATAGTTATGCGATATACATTTTACTTCCAATTTACCGTTACAGTTCGAACTGGCCATACATGGTCAATGACATCGGGCAAAGGATGAACTATATTTCAGTGTGGAACATTCTGTCACGGAACTATCATTTGTGTAACGACTGACTGCACCATATACTGTCAAGTACTACAAATATCGACTGAAAATTTAAAACAAAGCCGACTTCTTTCCAGATAATGGCCGTTGCTGACTTTGTTGTCATGGTTTTAAAACAGTGGTGGTTAATCTATCACAAAATGGGTTGCTCGGATGTGTCCCTTGACTCCCAACATGGCTACAGGTTAAATACTAGGGGGTATTACTACCCCTGTTCAACAGTTATCTAGTACTGCTTTACAATGTAGCGGCTTTTGTGGACCTAGAACGTGTATTAGTAAACTACATGGTGTGTGATGCTTCTAAGACTTAAACATATATTCACCTAAATATGAATGTAGTAACATCATATGTGCAAAGAAATGAATAAATACCATAAGAATAATAAATGGGATCAGTCAGCAAATATATTTAATAATAATAAGCAAAAATATGATAATACTTTTTTGCAGTTATTTTCAGGTAAACAGATTTTCTTCTTTCATAGTGACAGGTCATTCTTCAGAAAATGCTTGCATTGCACAGACAAACAGAGTTTGTTAACGACACATACAGAGATGGAATACGGCACATACATCCCCATAGAGAATGCGAACGGGAGCCGTTCCATTCAATATAGTGTACGCCGTCTGTGTGGGAAAGGCGCATGCGCCGCTCCCACACAATCCAAAAGGAAGGTTTTCGGCAGAGCGACATCCGGCGCCATTTTCATGTGGACCGGAAGCGGCGGCCGGACAGTAAGATGACTACTTCTGGTCACGGCTTCCGGACATACGTTCCAGGCAGCGAAGACGCGAGGAGTAGGATCGGAGGCAGCAGCGGCGGCAGGAGCAGGTAAGTTATGTTTGTGTATGTGATGTGTGTATTATGTTCGTGTTATACTGTCTGATTACCACTGTATCTAATCCTCCTACACTGTGTGCCGCCATTTTCTGAGCGAATGCACAGTGTAGGAGGATTAGAAGATTCAACCACCTCCTTCTCCTGGCACTAGCCAGGATAAGGGAGGGGGGATTGTGTGAGCTCACTAGAGCATGTGTGTCTGCACCAAATTTGCAGCATAAAGCAAAGAGGGTGCTTTACCACATTGCAATGCTGTAATTTTGGGAATTGCTCCCTCTAGTGACCAGCACATGGAAATGTTATAAATTAGAATCTAATTTATAATATTTCCTGACATGTGAAAAAATTAAAAAAATTAAATCACTTAAATTTTTAATCACTTAAATACTAACTGTTTAACTGAAAAAATAAAATTAAATTTCTATCGACTCATTCCCTTTAAAGGGGCTGTTTCATAAAGGCAACCCCTTTCCACATTTTGTAGGTTGTGGTACTTCAGGTTCTCAAGTATCCACTTGACTTCCTTCCCAGCTGATCACCATTTGACTAGAATGGTTAAAGAAAGTTCTATCATCTATATCAGTGATCGCTAACCAGTGGCTTTCCAGTTTTTGCAAAATTACAATTCCCATCATGCATGCTGTAGTTACAGCTGAAAAGCCGTAGGTTGAGTAACAATGTGCTATACAATGCATTGCATCTGTTTGATACACTTATGTATGATATTTTGCAGGGACAATTGGGCAGATTTACTATTCAAATTGAGACAGTTCTGGCGTATATGCTATGCGCCACATTTTATTAACTGTTTTATACACTTTTTTCGACACGCTCGATGAGGCGGCAAGGCTAATCAAGAAAAGAGTCAAGCAGAAAGGGGTGTTGCTTAAAATTCAGCACTGTGTGCCAAATTTGCGGCAAAATTTAGCCACATAAAACTGGTGTAAACTAAGCCAACTCATAGGTGGTATAAGGAAGAGAATAGTGTCAAGAATGTCTAGCAAGATGCCCCAAATATATCATACAGCATGCACCAAAGATGCCCCAAATTTTCTGACAGCCTTGTCTAAGTTTACGCTGTCTAAAAGTTAAACCGTATTAGTAAATTTGCCTCATTATGTAGCAAACAGGGAATTGCTTTAACTACAGTTTAATGGTATTTAATTTTTTAAAGGAAACCTGTCATTAGCTACAACCACTATTTAGGGGCTAGAGAAACATTTCAGAACATATTTATGTATAGCAGCAGTAATAAAGTATACCTTAGAAAAATTTATTTTGCCAACTCATGCGCCGTATGCAAATGACTCCCGGAGTGTCTGCTGAGCATTTCTTTAGCTGGCAAGTGTCTTGTGATCCCAGCAGCATTCTCTACCATCTAGGCTTGATTGACATCTTTTTGCAGGGAACAGTGCAAGGAGAAGCGGGCTTGCGCCCAGCGGACACATTGATAGTAATTTGCATATGGTGCAGAATTTGGTAAAACTTTTTTTTTCTAAGGTGCGCTTTATTACTGCTGCTATACATGGATATGTTCTAAAATGACCTTTAGGCCCCTATAAAACCTTTATAGTGGTTTATGGCCGGTTCTCTTTAAGGAAAACGTACCAGTTGCAATTTTTTCTGGGTACAAGGAAAATAAATCCACAGTTTCTGGGACAATGTTAGCTCCCTTAATGCTCAATAAAGCTAGCTAAATGGATTTTCTAACAGTGATTGCTTCAAAATCTCATGTGGAAATATTTCTCGGGATGCTCTACTAAAACACTGGTTGTTGTACGATACAAGACTAATGTCATATGTTTCGACTTTTCACTCAGGCTGCCAGATCAGATAATGCATTGAAATCAGTGTAAAAACTTTAAAGGGGTCACAGAGAATGAAGAGAGGAGCAGAGAGCTTGAACCAGGCCTTTATATAATTCCTCTGTTTGATTCTTTTTATGATTCCTTAGACTAAATTATAGCTCCATAGATGAAGAAATGACTGATGTGACTTAGCTATGTCCTGGATTCAGTTACACGAGAACTACCAGCTCAGGAGCATAATTGTCTGACATAGGAAGATCTCAGACAGTTATAATCATAGATAAATGTGTGTGAAAAAAACCCCCATGTGGTGCGCTATCATTGTGTGCTGTCATTCACACTATACAATAATGGCTCTTAAAGCTTCGTTCACATCAGCTTAGTTCACATCTGCATCTGACAGACACAAAAGGAAACCGTAGGTTTCCGTTTCCATCACCATTGATTTCAATGGTGACGGATCCGCTGCCAATGGCTTCCGTTTGTCTCCGTTGTGTAAGGGTTCTGTTGTTTTGTCGGTATCAATACCATAGTCGATTACGCTATTGGTTCCGTCAAAACGACGGAACCCTTGCACAACGGAGACAAACAGAAACCATTCGAAGCCTAACACAGCTTTATTTATTTTTTTACAAACACGTTTTTTTGAAGGGATTGTCCCAATAGTGCTGTGCAGTGTCTCCCTTGGTTCTGCTGCTAATCTGTGCGGTTGATGGACGGGCTCTCATTAGATCCAGTCTCCTTCTACCTCTGGCAGCTGAATCTTTTACAATCCCTGCAGATAGGTAACATGGTATCCAGAGGAGTGAAGATATATACCGTGTCACTCCACAGTATGTACTCCTTTAGAAAACAATGAAAATATAATTCTAAAAAACAATAAAGACTGGTGCAGGGCAGAAAGCTATTTCTATTGGCTGCTCCACAGTGAACAGAGGATGACTATTCAGTGAACTGGCTTTGGGGAGTGTGACTGAGTATGCGTGTACACCAGCACTCTGCTCATTAGATGGACATACATATTGCTATACATTTTGTACACCAGGTCGCACCGCACTACGTAAGTAAATGTCTTAAAGGTTATTTAAACCTTTGAAATCGTTTTTTGTTTTTTTTAAATAAAAATCTCGGTGTGTTTTGTTCAACTTTCTAAATACTTTTTATTAAAAATTATTTGTACTTTTTGAGATACAGCTGCTTTGTATCCTGTACACAGAGCAGCTGTATATAGCGCTGAAACCGGTATCCGTCAGGTCAACGGCACTGACGGTTTCAGGAACGAGCTGTTACCGATCACCTCTAATTTCATATCTAAGATGTGATCGATAACAAGTGGATTCTACGTGTCAGAGACATGCAGGATCCACTGACACTGAACCTGCCAGTGCCACTGATCTGACAGATTCAGGTCTCAGCACCAGATACAGCTGCTCAGTATACAAAGCAGCTGTATCTCAAAAAGTAAACCATTTTTTTAATAAAAAGTATTTAGAAAGTTGCCCAAAATACACACTGATAGACATTTTTATAAAAAAAAAACAAAACGATTTAAAAGGTGAACATCGCCTTTAAAGGCTATGTAGATGTTTGAAAGTGTTTTTTTTTTTTATATATAAAAATGTGTATTAGTGTGTTAATAAACTTTGTAAATACATTTTATTAAAAATAATTTTTACTTTTTAAGATACAGCTACTCTGTATTCTCTATACAAAGCAGCTGTATCTAGTGCTATTCACTAAATGATTCAGTCCTGCAGACCTGACAGGTTCAGTGACAGTGGGTCCTGCGTGTCTCTGACACCCATTATATACCTGTAAACTATCAGACCTAAGTTCATAACGGCTATGTCGATGGAATAAAAAAAGTTATGGCTCTTGGAATGTCACAGTGAAAAACAAAAAAATAATCCTTGGTCATTAACGCGTAAAAAGGTCTGGTCATTAAGGGGTTAATGGTGAGACAACCCCGTTAAGGTGCAACTCTTATAACCGAATCAGTAACCAATGTTGACATTCTTATGACGCAGACACAAATATCGGCCAGAGAATTTTCCTATTTATCTTCTATCCAAAAGAACCTGTGCTATAGTGGACAATTTCTATAAAATAAAATGAAGACCAGTGGGCTTCTTTCTGCTATTTTATATATACATCTTTATCTGCCACGTACAAATGTAGCAATCTTAAACTTAACCCCGATAACTTGCATTCAGCGTGATAACTTATTACTTAACACAACAAAATCAATTGAAAAACTCAAGTTAAAGTTTTGCGCCACAGTGTCACGTTAAGAATTTCTACATCTGTATGACGACACCATTTTTAGAAATAGCACATGGTAGAAGCCCTGTTACAAATTTTTCATAAGGGCTCAAGTTAGGCCTCTGGATTTTTCCTCTATTGGTTAGGAAGTTTGTTAAGGAAAACTAGCTAAAAATATGCCACAGGTAAAAGATGAATATTGTACAAACAGTAACTAGCACATATCATTGGGGGGTCATCGATACAGTAGCTTTAGGCCCAGTTCACACTAAGTGTTTTTGCAGGCAGAAAAAATCTGCCTCAAAATTCCTTCAGGAATTCTGAGGCAGATTTCGACCTCCCTGCACTTTTTTGGCCCATTTTTTTTATTTTTTTTGCCCTTGGCCATTGCAGCTAATGCAAGGATCGTGAGCAAAAAAACGCAGAAACGAAAGCCGCCTGGGAAGATAAATGCCTCTGCCTCCCATTAAAACCAATGGGGGCGATTTAGACTGTTTTCTGGCGCTGATTCCGAAGCGGTATCCACTTCAAAATCAGTGCCATAAAACTCTGTGTGAACAGGGCATTAATGGGCTATATTGCCTTTAAAGTTGTTGTTTTTTTTCCCTTCAAGACTAGCATTCAACATCTTGTTCTAAGAATTGGCTAAAAAAATACAAGCTTCGTCATACTGTAAAAAGGGAGGCTATGTGATTTATAAAGTGTTCTTAATTCATTTACAAGTTATTTCAAATTATCACATTTTGAGAGAAACTAACACATCATATTTCTCAGATTCTGTAACATAGCTGGCCTGATTTCTAATGACACAGATAGAAGGAAATGAATTCATTTCTCACTTCTAGGTCCACCAGATGATTCACACTGACATGTGGCAAGTGAAAGAAGTTACTTCCACAGTGCGGGTACACCATAAAGACAAAAGAAATATGCAGCCCTATGGCAATAATGATGGCATCAAGTATTATCCTCATATTGAAACAGAACAGTTCACTAAATAGAAATACATATAGGCCTCCTTCACACACAGAATTATTTTATCAATTTAAACTGCATAAAAAAACAATTCCTACGCTAGCGTTATTAAAATGTAACGTGCCGTTTTTTATGACATTTTAGTGACGCTTTTGGTGGCGTTTTTCACTTGGTGACATTTTGTACATGCTTTTTTTTCTGCCGTTTTTTAAGTCCTACAGTGAAGCCTATGAGAAAACGCCTGGAAATATGCCATACCCAGAGCATGCTACGTTTGGAGAAAAACTCCACTGACCACAAAATTGCCTCAAAAACGCCACAAACCAAAAGGCAGTTCTATGTACTGCATTTTATATTTCAATACAGAATTTAATGTAACATCTGACCGCATTAAAAAGTGCATAAAAACGCAGCAAAAAATGCACAAACACGCAGCAAAACGCTGTGTGGGAATCCGGCATAAAGGGTTCGTCCTGGATTTTAAACTTCCTGCATTTGGGTTAAAAAATTTAAAAATAACTAACTGTGCAACCTTACCGATTACGCAGTGGTCCCATGTCACCAGTCCCGTGTGACCCCGATTCTCCTGTTGTTCCATTGTGCTGGTAATCAGTTGACTAATGTGGTCATCATCTGACTTGTTGTCACAATGGATGTCACATCAGTGAACATAGACAAATAACAGAATCTACAGGGGGTGCACACGACCGGGGGTGGGTGACCGGAGAGGAATCGGTCAGATAAGTATATTTCACGGTTATTATAATTAGAGAATATGTTTGTCAAACTTTATTTATGACTCGTTTATGAGACAGTTGTGTTACTTTTGACCACAGCTTATTTTAAAATCTAGTGATCAAACCCATCTTAACCCTTTTCAAGAATCAATGTAATTCCCATGTATTAACATCACTAGGCGGGTTTGCAATTCAGTATGGATTCGGTATGGAAATCTGGTTGCCAAACGTAGTGGAAACTGAAATAACAGCCATATAGTGATTGCCATCCAGCTTTCTGAGAAACAGATATAACGAATAAATGACTGAACAGATTTATTACCAATTTATCAGACAAGGGCAATTCACAGAGCTGTTTCTGAGATTTTTAGATGGAAATACTCACTATGACAATTTATTTAAGTCTTGATCTATATAATTGACTATATATTATGGTGTATTTTTTCCATCCCACATGTTAAAGTCTAGAATATTATAGCAATGTACTGAAATCAGTATAAAGGATCTTTATCTGGGTAATTCCCATATATTTGACTAGAGTCTGAGCTTAACTTTTGTTATTTATATGAAAAACTGTGAATAGCATTTATAATCCCTGTAGCCCTTGGGATGCTGGCAAATAATGGCTGAATGAATGAGATGATGTTAATGGTGACTAAAATGAGATTATACACCACTTAGGCTGGGTTCACTCTATCTAAGGATTTACAGCACATTTCATAAATGTAAAGCATCTCTTCATAAGTGGCTTATTCGCCTCTTCATCCCCACATGTTGGGCTAGGACTTCACGTGGTAACATAATTTTCCCTGCAAGTCGCGGTAAAATAGCAACTTCTTATGGGAAAAATTGTCACCGTGGAGCCCAGCCCTGCACTGTAATATTCCTCATGTAGCCGTCCATCGTTTTCTTACCATGTCCTTTTATCTTCTCACCGACCCCTATCATAACTTCAGCTGATTTCCTCTCTTCTGCAGGTGACATCCAGTCGGATAGGACTACATCTACTTCAACACAATAGCCTCAACCTTGTAGCGTTGATATGTCATGCAGTTCTCCATCCCCCTCTTTCCCATATCCGTTCACACAACCATTGTGTGCTATTGTTGTCTATGGGGGGTTCCTACACAAAAAACACAAAAAATGGTTGCATTGCAGATGTATTGAATTTTAATGTGAATTATTACTTCTGTCCAATGGGGTGCAGCCATGCAAGGTAATATTGTTGTGTCCACTAGCACCACAGTCCAACAGTAGTTACCATGAATGAATATAAAACAGCAGAACCAGCTATCAGTACATCCCATCTCTTTTTAACCTTTTACCCCCCTGATCCTCAGGGTTCTCTGTATCTCCCAAACCTCTAAAATGATAATACAGGGTTCTTGCATTGGCATGATGTCTTGTTAGAAACACGACATGAATGTGCTGCCTGGGAAGGCAGCCAAAATGTTTGTCTCATCGTGCCCTAAGGCTTTTTCCAACAGAAATGAAATGCAATATAGTAACAAGGATGTTCTATATAGTGGCAGAACACTGTCATTTAACAGCTTATGTCTTTATTTTGTTACCTCTTTTTTGCTTATTTCTGATCAATAACTGATGGGAGCATTAATATGGCAGAGGGCAGGCATACATGTGGGCAGAGCTTATAAGCACAACAGTTCTGGTGCCGTAGGTCCCTCCAATCAATAAATTAACAAAAACCATGCCGCTTATCAATATAATCTGAAGCCAGGGCCAGCCTTACCATGGATGTTGTCCTGTAAATTCTGTTGCCACTTCCTATCATGTTTTGCAATGCAGCGTACAAGTAACCATACCAAACTACCTAACTACAAGTACCATACAGCGCCATATATTGGCCAAATAACACTTCTATACAGATGCCTAAATAACATGGCTGCCACCATCATCATGCATGGCAAAAATAGTATACTGTACCGTGCCTAAGCAAAAGTGCAATACAGACTCAGACTTGAGTGCCTAGGGCCCACCAGTGAAATTGATTCTGGGGGCCCAACCTAAAGCTTCACGGAAACTATATATTTTCCTGTTTAGACCTCCGGCATACGTGTAACATCGCTGCCTTTTTGAAAAAATTGCTTCCCCATGAGTGATGGCTATAGCACTTGCACCAAACCAATTACCCTAAGTAAATGTAATATATAAAATTGCTACTACATATAGTATAGAGGAAAATTGTAAACACAAATTTCTCTGAATAACCCCTTATGTTAACCTAGTGTTTTTAAAGTTCTGTCAGAACATGCACCCCGGCTCTCGGATCTTTAACTAAATGCATTATCCGATAGAGGGAGCTTGAGTAGACAAATAACAGTGAAAAATGAAATTGCCGCTTTATAACTGGTTGTACTATTTTTTAGCAGCAATGAACCCTTACTTATCATTTTAGCCCATTCTTCTCAAATCCCTCAACTGCAATATGACCGACTAATGTCAAATTACAGAAAGCACTTGGTTGCAGTTATTGCTGCCATGGGTGGTGCAGCCAGTCATGGTAACACAAGCGCCACCCAACCTTCCAAACACACATATACTAAAAACGTAATTAATAAATAAAGACCAAGAGACAATGCAGATGGAATAAAATGGCTGCAGTATTTATTAAGGGGTTACATAATAAATACAGGGTGGGCCGTTTATATGGATACACCTAAATAAAATGGGAATGGTTGGTGATATTAACTTCCTGTTTGTGGCACATTAGTATATGGGAGGGGGGAAACTTTTCAAGCTGGGTGTTGACCATGGCGGCCATTTTGAAGTCGGCCATTTTGTATCCAACTTTAGTTTTTTCAATGGGAAGAGGGTCATGTGACACATCAAACTTATCGAGAATTTCACAAGAAAAACAATGGTGTGCTTGGTTTTAACGGTACTTTATTCTTTCATGAGTTATTTACAAGTTTCTGACCACTTATAAAATGTGTTCAAAGTGCTGCCCATTGTGTTGGATTGTCAATGCAACCCTCTTCTCCCACTCTTCACACACTGATAGCAACACCGCAGAAGAAATGCCTCCCGATCTGACCCCCTTAGACTTTTATCTTTGGGGTCATCTGAAGGCAATTGTCTATGCTGTGAAGATACGAGATGTGCAGCAACTGAAACTACGGATACTGGAAGCCTGTGCTAGCATTTCTTCTGCGGTGTTGCTATCAGTGTGTGAAGAGTGGGAGAAGAGGGTTGCATTGACAATCCAACACAATGGGAAGCACTTTGAACACATTTTATAAGTGGTCAGAAACTTGTAAATAACTCATGAAAGAATAAAGTACCGTTAAAACCAAGCACACCATTGTTTTTCTTGTGAAATTCTCGATAAGTTTGATGTGTCACATGACCCTCTTCCCATTGACAAAAAAAAAAAAGTTGGATACAAAATGGCCGACTTCAAAATGGCCGCCATGGTCAACACCCAGCTTGAAAAGTTTCCCCCCTCCCATATACTAATGTGCCACAAACAGGAAGTTAATATCACCAACCATTCCCATTTTATTTAGGTGTATCCATATAAATGGCCCACCCTGTAGAATAAATAAGTATTAAACTTGTAATAAATACCAAATATTTTAATAAATATTAAAAACCAATAAATATTATACTATTCATGACCTTGTCCACCCATAAACTGGGCAACTAACCCCCCACTAACAAGATACCGCGACAATAAAAGGGAGGGGGGGCGGGGCAATGATGTTCCTCTTCTCTTCTTCATCCAACTCGGACGGACAGCAGACCACTCCAAAACCTTGGAATATATATTCAAAATTCCCGCCTCTTTACCAAAGGGAACCAATGAAAACACCAGATTTTCCTGCCACATAGCAATTTTCCAGAACCTGTGCGTGCCAAGACCAAGTGGGTGGGGCACCACTGACCTGAACCTGACCTCATACAGGTAAGTACCAAATAAAAATAGGGGAAAAAGAGGGTTAAACCAAATGACCTTTAATTAATGACCATAAAAGGAACTGAAGGAAAACAGGAGGAAAAAAAGGGGGGGTCGCCGTGTTACCATGAGGGGCCACGCTGTAAACAGGCTAATAGCCCCTATTCATGACGGATCCAAACGGTGACTGACATATCCTATTAAAAGGGTCCATCGAGCATCTGTTGAAGTTTCTGTTATTTTCATCTTGTCTGAAAATAATGTTTTTCTGATGGATGGGATATAATGTATATAAAGATATCTAAAAACTTTCAATAATCCTACATTATTCCATTTTCAGGTTTTAACAAAAAAATGTCACGGCTGATGGTATCATGCTATCACTTCTATTTGATATTTTTTATTTCTAGTTAGTTTTTGATTCTTTTCAAAGTAAACTTGCTCGTACACATGCACTCATAAGTTAGTCAAAGTCAAAAGGTAACAAGGCCATTTTCCTAGCACCGGAGACTTATTGGAAGATTCTGGAGCTACAGAGTAGGACATAGCACAGTGGTTTCTATGTGAAATTGAATTTGCCCGTTCTTCATGCTGTTTGAGTTAACCTTGATTCTGTTGGAATATTTTACCATCCAGATGTAGCATCATTGTTCACGTTTAGATGCACAGTTTTGCGCACTAGAGGCTTACCATGGATCTCAAATCATTTTAACATTAAATGCATCGCTTAGTGGCACAAGTTTTGTTGATGAGTCATTTGGTTCTATGTAATAATAATAAGTGAAAAATAATTTGCCATTTATCTACCATGATTTACATTGTAAATGAAATGTATACTTTAGTGTATGAAACATGGCTTCGTAATGGCTGCTATGGGCAACAGGGTTACTGTTTTCTGATTCAGTTTCATACAAGAAGTCCATTGCATCTCTAGAAAAGTGGCATGTAAATAAATAGCTGCGGCCCCAAAGATCAGCTGTCAGCCGCTGTACATGTATTCAGTTATTTGAGATATTTAATCTTTATTTAACCCATATAAAGAAGATACATGAATGCAGTGAAAATGTGACGCGCTCATTGATCTGGACTTCATTGTGATCAATTGGCGCTCCATGGGATAAATAAACCTACAAGAATGAACAGATTGAAGTGAAGAATATCTGTTCCTGTTACCTTTTACTTTACGCTTGACAATGAACTTAACCAGAGGAATTATATTTTGTTGAAATATTATTTTTATGAAACTAGTATTGCATTAATAAATCATTGGAGACTGTGCCACCCTAAAGAACCGAACAAGACCAGCCCAGAGAGAGAGTAATCTAAGTTTTATAATGCACTAATATAGAGATATTTCTCCTTGAGTTGGCAAAAGTCCTGGGGGCACATTAGTAAAAGTGTTTTTTTTTTTTTGTTTTTTTTGTCTTTGATAAAGATTTTGATTTTATAGTCACAGAAATATAATACATATGTATATACACAAAAGTATTGGGACACACCTCATAAAAGTCGCCAACGCTCTGCTGACTTAATCACTGCAGAGTTCAAAACCTCCTCTGGCATTAACATCCACACAAAAACTGTGCCCCAGGAGCTTCATGGCATGGGTTTTCATTGCCGAGCAACTGCATGCAAGCCTTACATCAAGCACAATGCCAAGCGTCGGATGGAGCAGTGGAAATGTGTTCTGTGGAGTTACGAATCACGCTCATCTATCTGGCAGTCTGATGAAGGAGTCTTGGTTTGGTGAATGCCAGGGGAACGTTACCTGCCTGACTGCATTGTGCCAACGGTAAAGTTTGGTGGAGGAGGGATAGTGCTATGGGGTTATTTTTCAGTGGTTATCCCAGTGAAGGGAAATCTTAGTGCTTCAGCATGCCAAAACATTTTGGACAACTTTGTGGGAACAGTTTGGGGAAGACCCTTTTCTGTTCCAGCATGACTGTGCACAAGATCCATTAAGGTATAGTTGGGTGAGTTTGATGTGGAAGAACTTGACTGGCCTGCACTGAGCCCTGACCTCAACCCCATCGAACACTTTTGGGATGAACAAGAACGGAGATTGTGATCCAGGTCCTCTCCTCCAACATCAGTGTCTGACCTCACAAACGCTCTTCTGGATGAATAAGCAAAAACTCTAACAGACACACTACAACATCTTGTAGAAAGCCTTCCCAGAGGAGTGGAAACTGGTTTAGCTGCAAAGGGAGGACTAACTCTATATTAATGCCTATGGATTTAGAATGGGATGTCGTAAAAGCTTCTGTAGGTGTAATGTGTAGGTGTCCCAATACTTGTGTCCATATAGTGTATGTGATAGCTAGAGATAGGAGAGCAGGTTTCTTCTCTTCTCTATATGTGCAGTGTATAGGAGACATGATAGCAGTTGGGCTCTGCCCAGTAGCACAGAAAACAGAGAATTAGAGAGAGAGAGCCTGCAGAGGGGAAAACCGCTAAATAATGCAGAATTCAAGTCATATAATGAAATTTTCTATTTCATTGTGGTGGCCATTTTTACAAAAGTGACAACAGGAAGTGCGGCCATATTTCTTTTCACATTCAAATTAGCTTCTCAGCAACTGATGGTAAAACTGTCACTTTGTTGTTAATAGAACATGACGACAAAATATTTAAAAATTGTTCGTTTCTGAGAAACAAATTCAATAGTAACAACCGAGATGGCTGCACTTCCTGTTGTCCCTTTTGTGAAAATATCTCCTAAAACGAATAAAAAAGACAATATTTCTGTAAGTAAAAGAAATATAATCACCAAACTTTACTTCTGCCTTACTAGTCTATGACCATTTTTATATTTTAGCTCAAAATCCTCTTTTAAACCAAGGTTTTTATAATGGGCCTTTACTGAATACAGGAAAATTAAAATATACTAAACATTAATGAGGCCCTGTCACCACATTATAAGTGCCCTATCTCCTACATAAGGAGATTGGCGCTATAATGTAGGTGACAGCAGTGCTTTTTATTTAAAAAACCGATCTATTTTCGCCACTTTATTAGCGATTTTAGCTTTATGCTAATGAGTTTCTCAATAGACAACTGGGCGTGTTTTGCTATTGACCAAGTGGGCGTTGTACAGAGGAGTGTATGACGCTGACCAATCAGCGTCATACACTTCTCTCCATTCATTTAGGCAGCGCATAGGGATCCTTTTAGATCACTATGTGCTGTCTTATACTTTAACATACTGAAGTGTTTAGACAGTGAATAGACATTCCACGGGATGTCTATTCACAATCTCTGCACTTCGTTACTGTTTCTGTGGTAGTTACAGCAGAGCAAGCTTAACCCCTTAAGGACGCAGCCTAGTTTGGGCCTTAAGGCTCAGAGCCCATTTTTCAAATCTGACATATTTCACTTTATGTGGTAATAACGTCGGAATGCTTAAACCTATCCAAGCGATTCCGAGATTGTTTTCTCGTGACACTTTGGCCTTCATGTTCGTGGTAAAATTTGGTCGATATATTCAGTCTTTATTTGAGAAAAATTGCAAAATTTAGAGAAAATTTAGAAAAAATAGCATTTTTCAGAATTTAAATGCATCTGCTTGAAAAACAGACGGTTATACCACCCACAATAGTCACTAGTTCACATTTCCCATATGTCTACTTTAGATTGGCATCGTTTTTAGAACATTATTTTATTTTTCTTGGACGTTACAAGGCTTAGAACATAAACAGCAATTTCTCATATTTTTAAGAAAATTTCAAAAGCCTTTTTTTTAAGGTACCTGTTCAGTTCTGAAGTGGCTTTGAGGGGCCTATGTATTAGAAACCCCCATAAAGCACCCCATTTTAAAAACTAGACCCCTCAAAGTATTCAAAACAGCATTTAGAAAGTTTTTTAACCCTTCAGGCATTTCACAGGAATTAAAGCAAAGTGGAGGTGAAATTTGCAAATTTCGTTTTTATTTCTGAATTTCAATTTTATTCTATTTTTTTTCTGTAACAAAGAAGGTTTTACCAGAGAAACACTACTAAATATGTATTGTCCAGATTCTTCAGTTTTTAGAAATGTCCCACATGTGGCTCTAGTGCGCTCGTGGAATAAAACACAAGCCCCAGAAGCAAAGAAGCACCTAGTGCATTTTGGTGGTGCTTTTTTATTAGCATATATTTTAGGCAGCATGCCAGGTTTGGAGAGGTGTTGAGGTGCCAAAACAGTAGGAATCCCCCAAAACTGACCCCATTTTGGAAACTACACCCCTCAAGGAATTAATTTATGGTTATTGTTACCATTTTGACCCCGTAGTTTTTTCACAGCGCGTATTTGAATTGGGCTGTGAAATTAAAAGAATGACAATTTTTCCAATAAGATGTCATTTTTGATCAGAATTTCTTATTTTCACAGGGAACAAAATGCCCCATTTTGTTGCCCAATTTGTCCTGAGTGCGGCAATACCCCATTTGTGGTGATAAACTGCTGTTTGGGCCCATGGGAGGCCTCAGAAGGAAAGGAGCGCTATGTGTTTGTTGGAGTCCAGATTTTACTGGATTGGTTTTCGGGTGCCATGTCGCATTTGCAGAGCCTCAGAGGTATCAAAGCAATGGAAACCCACCAAAAGTGACCCCATTTTGGAAACAAAACCCCTCAAGGAATTTATTTATGGGTGTTGTGACCATTTAGACCCCACAGTTTTTTCACAGAACTTATTTGAATTGGGCTGTGAATTTAAAAAGAAAAACTTTTTTCCAATAAGATGTAGTTTTGGCTCAAAATGTCTTATTTTCACAACGAATAAAATACCCCATTTTGTTGCCAAATTTGTCCTGAGTGCGGCAATACCCTATTTGTGGCCATAAACTGCCGTTTGGGCCCATGGGAGGTATTAGAAGGAAAGGAGCGCTATGTGTTCTTTGGAGCCCAGATTTTGCTGGATTGGTTTTCGGGTGCCATGTCGCATTTGCAGAGCCCCAAAGGTATCAAAGCAATGGAAGTCACCCCATTTTGGAAACTACACCCCTCAAAGAATTTATTTATGGGTGTTGTGACCATTTAGACCCCACAGTTTTTTCACAGAATTTATTTGAATTGGGCTGTGAATTAAAAAAAAATTTATTTTTTCCAATAAGAGGTAGTTTTGGCTCAAAATTTCTTATTTTCACAAGGAATAAAATACCGCATTTTGTTGCCCAATTTGTCCTGAGTGTGGCAATACCCTATTTGTGGTGATAAACTGCCGTTTGGGCCCATGGGAGGGCTCAGAAGGAAAGGACCACCATGTGGCCTACTGGGAATTTTCTGGTGCTAAGTCGTGTGTGCAGAAGCCCCTGAGGTATCAGTACAGTTGAAACCCCCGAGAAGTGACCCCGTTTTAAAAACGACACCCCTTAAGGAATTCATCTAGAGGTGTAGTGAGCATTTTGACCCCACAGGTATTGTGTAAAAGATAATGTGCAGCAGTTGGTGCAGAGTGAGATTTGCAATTTTCTATATATATGCCATGTCAGTGTCCGATATATTGTGCCCAGCATGTGCCACCGGAGACCTACACCCCATAAACTGTAATGTTGGCTCTCCCGGGTACGGCAATACCCTACATGTGGCTGTTATCAGCTGCCTGGGCACACAGCAGGGCTCAGAGGGGAAAGATGAGGAGGGGTAAGCTGTGCGAAGTGGATCAGAGCGAGTAAAACTGGGGTAAATTAAAAATAAAGGGATGGATGATAAATTTGAAAACACTCTTTCATACAGAGCTCTGGTTTTTCGGGACACGCGTCACATTGATATATTGTGTCCTTCCTTATCCCCCTCTTATAGCAGACTCTGCACCTCTTTTGACTTTTTCCCTTCTTGCCAGTTTGGGGAACTTCTCCTAAAAAGTGTTGCCCTGGTACGATGCCTGTGGCCCCGCTTCCAGAAGTACTGTAAGGCTTCAGGACTTGATCTGACAAGTCCACCCCTCCCATGTACCTATTGTAGTCCAGGATGCAGTCTAGTTTGGGGGTCCCTGTACTGGTACCTCGTACAGGTACATGGGTACTGGTGTGGCATCTCCCTGGTCTTGTACTTGACACACAATATGTTGCTGCTAGATTTTGCCCTGCTCTCACCCCTTCTGAGTGTTTGCCCAAGCAGAGTCGTAGGGAGGCCTCTCAGGTTTCTTCTAGCAGTGCCGCATGCCGCAGGACTTCTGGAAGCGAGGCAGTTGAAGAGTGGGACGCTGGTATAAAAATTATCCAGGTAGAGGTGGTAACCCTGGTCCAGCAGTGGGTGCACCAAATCCCACACAATTTTTGTATTAACTCCCAGTAAGGGGGGGCATTCTGGGGGCTGAGAACTGGTGTCCTTCCCTTCATATATCCTAAATTTGTAGGTATACTCGGATGCACTCTCGCACAGCTTATACATCTTCACGCCATACCTTGCCCTCTTACCCGGCAGGTACTGGCGGAATTGAAGCCTCCCTTTCAATACACTTCTCGGGGGTGAATGCTGGGAAAACCGGGCACTGAAACGGTCTAATAGGGGTCTCCGTTTATACAAACGGTCAAAACTGGGGTCATCTCGGGGTGGGCACGGCTCATTATCAGTATAATGTAAGAAGCGAAGTATTGCCTCATTTTTATTTTATTTTTTAGTTTCCAGCTCAGTTCTGAAGTTGCTTTGAGGGGCCCATATATTAGACACCCTTATCAAACACCCCATTTCAGAAACTAGACCCCTCAAAGTATTCACAACAGCATTTAAAAAGTTTATTAACCCTTTAGGCGTTTCACAGGAATTTAGAGCAAAGTAGAGGTGACATTTAATTAATTTAATTTAATTTATTAGGCACCATATCCGGTTTGAGGAGGTCTTGTGGTGCTAAAACAGTGGAAACCCCCCAAAAGTGACCCCTTTTTGGAAACTAGACCCCTTGAGGAATGCATTGTAGTTTTCTTGGGGTGCATGCGGCTTTTTGATCAGTTTTTATTCTATTTTTAGGTGGCGTGGTGACTAAAAAAACAGCAATTTTACTATTGTTTTTTATTCAATTTTTTTTACAGCGTTCACCGTGCGCTATAAATGACATATTCACTTTATTCTGCGGGGCGATACGATTACGGCGATACCAGATGTTTATAGTTTTATTTTATGTCTTATGGCGTTTGCACAATAAAATACATTTTGTAAAGTATAATTTACTTTTTGTGTTCCCTTATTCTAAGAGCCATAACTGTTTTATTTTTCCATCAGGAAAGCCGTGCGAGGACTTATTTTTTGCGTAACGAACTGTAGTTTCGATCAGTACCATTTTTCGGTACATGCGACTTTTTGATCTCTTTTTATTCCATTTTTTGGGAGGTGAAGTGACCAAACAATTGTGATTGTGGTACGGTTTATTATTATTTTCTCTTACGGCGTTCACCGCGCGGGATAAATAACGACATCGTTTTGTAGTTCAGGTCGTTACGGACGCGGCGATACCAATTATGTATAGTTTATTTGTTTATTTATATATTTTTATTAATAATAAAGAACTGATAAGGGAAAAAGGGGGACTTTTACTTTTATTACTTTTAAATCTTTTATTTTCTTATTTTTACACAACTTTTTTTTACTTTTTTACACTTTTTTTACTTTGTCCCACTAGGGGACATGAGGGCAGGAGGCTCTGATCGCTATTCTAATACACTGCACTACATGCGTAGTGCAGTGTATTAGAGCTGTCAGCTGTTCGCTGACAGCAAGCATAGTGGGTCCTGATTTTGTCGGGACCCACTAGGCTTCCGTCGATGGCGTAGCCAGAGTCCATTGTTAGGATTCTGGTTGCCATAGTAGCCATCACGGCCCGCTATCGTGTAGCAGGCCGGCGATGGCAGCTTAACCCCTAAGAAGCCGCGATCGCTATTGAACGCGGCTTCTAAGGGGTTAATCGGCGGGGACCACCGCGATCGGTCCCTGCACACTAAGCTGTGATAGCCTGCTGTCGGAAACAGCAGGTATCACAGCTCAGACACGCGCCGGGGAAAGATGGCGCCGTGTTTACTCAGGTCAGTAATAGTACTGACCTGAGCGCGAACGTTCTACTTAGCAGGACGTACTATTACTGACCTGAGCGCGAAGGGGTTAATCTCGCTGTAACCTGTCATCTACAGCGTAACCCTGCGATTACGCTTGCTCTGCTGTAACTACCATAGAAAAATTAACGAAGTGCAGAGATTGTGAATAGAAATCCCGTGGAATGTCTATTCACTGTCTAAATACTTCAGTATCGTTAATGTGTTAGTATAAGAAAGCACATAGGGATCTAAAAGGATCCCTATGCGCTGAGTAAATGACTGGAGAGAAGTGTATGAGGCGGATTGGTCACTGATTGGTCAGCGTCATACACTCTTCTGTACAACGCCCACTTGGTCAATAGTAAAACACGCCCAGTTGTCCATTGAGAAACTCATTAGCATAAAGCTAAAATCGCTAATAACGTGGTGAAAATAGATAGTTTTTTTTTAAATAAAAAGCATTACTGTCACCTACATTACAGCGCCCATCTCCTTATATAGGAGATAGGGCACTTATAATGTGGTGACAGAGTCTCTTTAAATAAAGATTTAAAAAAAAAAAAAAGAAGCTGTTTCCTGGCTGTAATTGCTTTGCATATCTTGTCCTTGAATATATAGTAGGAATTAATGAGATGAATTGCATAATAAGCTTCATCCATCCTTGCGGCAGAAGAATACTTTATTGTTTTTAGAGTGATAGATGCTTGTGTTGGAAGAACTGCTTTTACTGTACACCAGAAAAAATGGTCTCATCCAAACAGGTTATAAAAGATCCTCTAAAAAAATAATGATCTTTTATTAATAGATGAGATGTATCTTGCTGTACCCCTTGCGTTCCACATGCCAGTGATTTTCATGGAGCGGAAAGTAAACTGTTCCTGTACTATTTCCCTTCTGGTAATAAGGGGCAGTGAGGTGTTAGCAAGGTTGTAAGGTTGGTATAAGCACAAATATTTAACTCATTCTTAGCAACAATCTAATATACGAGGGTGAGTCAAAAATTATCCGCACTTTGGCTGTAGAATTTATTTTAATCGACATTCAGAAAAGACCAATACATAATTTTTCGACATAATCTCCCTGTTTTTCAATACACTTTGTCAATCTGTCAACAAGCTTTCGTATTCCCACATTAAAAAGTTTTTTAGGCTGAGCTTCGAGCCATAAATGCACCGCTGTCTTCACCTCTTCACCAGACGTGAATCTTCGTCCTCGTAGGGCAAAAGAATCAGTTCTCGTTCACGCTCAATGTTGTCATCAGTCGTGGATGGGCGTCCGGCTCCTTTTTCATGGCTGACACTTGTGCGACCTTCCTTGAACTTCTCTATCCATTCATACACACTTCTTCGTGACAAAACACTTTCTCTATACTGTGCACAAAGTCTTTGATAAATATAAGCACAAAAAAAACATCAGATCACAAAAAACGAATCATTGCACGCTGCTTTTGTGCAAATCACAAGTGGGGAAACCATTGTTTCTCGCACCGCAGTCACAAATAAACAGACGTAACACGTTCAAACCTGCACAGCAGTGACTGGGGAGACCCGACCTCATACGAAAAGCGCTTATAAGATAGTGCGGCCAACAGAAATGTAACCGGAATGCAGATAATTTTTGACTCACCCTCGTATATGCAATCAGAAGGATCTATAACATAAAATACTTCCATTCTTTGCATAATACGTTTTAGTTTACAAACCACAATGTAAATCATGTCATGTATAGAGAAGTTTTAACCATGCCAAGGGAATTTACTTTGGTTGCCATAGACTCATTGACTATCTGCATGAAAGCTTCTTGTCAGTCATAATGGTAGAAGTATGTGTGCGTCTATATGAGCACCACCTAGAATCGATCATTATAGGGATTTTCATGTTTTATGTCAATATAGCTTATTCAAAAGTCATGCAACTTACTATGTTGATCTTTTTGCTTTCACTCAGAGACTATAAACTTGTCCTGATCTTATCCTGCTGATAAAGCTGTATGGCATGTTACAGTGCATCAGAGCACTTTTTAGTGTAACAAGATCAAGTTTTCAGCCTCCGGATATAAACAGAATGTTTGCATTCAGTGACTGCAAGCAGACATCTTAAAAACTATGAAAAATTTACACACGTAGATTATTTGCAGAACTGTTTATTATAAAATATATATGATACCAGAAAGCTTCTTTAACAGTCCACTATTTGCACCGTGAGTAAGAGTAGATTGTGCAGTTAGAGGCCAGGCTTCTAATTGCCGAATGGAAGCATTCCCTGTTTGCCTTCTTTAGTATCCATTCCAGCTATATATAAAAAAGGAAAGGAATGCCTGCGAAACCCAAGATGTCTTAAAGTGACCTGTGCTGCAGGATCTAAAGTACAGCTTGAGGACCAGGACCGGAAGATAAAGTAACAACCCCACAAATGCCCAAATGCATTTCCCCATATAGAAGTCTTTGGGGAAGCAGATCTCCACTTTGGCAGGGTATCAGCCTGAACTACAATCTAGTTAAAGTGTAGCTAAACGTTTGACAAACTTCTGACATGTCATAGAGACATGTCAGAAGTTTGGATTGGTGGGAGTCCGAGCACTGAGACCCCCACCAATCACTAGAACAAAGCAGCTGAAGCGCTCGTGTGAGCGCTCAGCTGCTTTGTGTCTGTTCGGCTTTTTCCGGAAAGCCGATGTATTGGAGTACCGGCTCATAGACTTTCTATTGAGTCCATACTCAGATACATTTATTTCCGTAAAAAGCCGAACTTGACACGAAGCGGCTGAGTGGTCACATGAGCGCTTCAGCTGCTTAGTTTTAGTGATTGGTGGGGGTCTCAGTGTTCGGACTCCCACCAATCCAAACTTCTGACATGTCTCTATCACATGTCAGAAGTTTGTCAAACATTTAGCTACACTTTAAAGGGAATTTGTCATTTATTTAATTTTACTTTAATTGATTAGATTTGTGTCTGTTGAAGAGAAATAATGTGTTCTGGGTTTTTTTAAACAGTTTTAGTGTTTTATTTTATTATTTTTATAATACTTCCATCGGGAGGTTATATCAGAGGTACACACTCTCTTCCTGCATTGTCTGTTTAGTAAGTACAGCAGGGTGTGTGTGTGCTTTATGGCATCTGAAATGAATGGGAGACAATTGACAGAGAAATGTCAAAGATTATTACAATCTCCGGGAAGTGAAGAAGTATGTATGAAATCGGAGAGAAATGGGAGTACAGTATGACCCCATAAATGTGCCATTGGTGCAGAATTACGGCTTCATGTAACTCGGAGGATGTACAGAACCATAATACAGTCACGGGCATGAGCCCTTCAGGAAGGGAGAGAACATTTGTAAATGATCAGTGGAAAGATATATCTGAAAAATTATATTTATTTTTATTTTTTTACCTGCTATTCATGTTTCAGACCATCTCTGTTCTTGACAGTTTTAATGGTTTCTTCCACTGACAATTTACATTCACACCGACCATCCACTAAAAATAAATGCAGTATATACAGTATGTAGCACATGTCATAGTAGAACACCCGCTCACATACCATCGTCTGCCTGATTACATATTTTCGTAACTTGATCTTTATTTTTTTTATTTTTTTTTAATCATTTTACCATTTCAAATGCAGTGGAGACAAGTGCAGGGATTATTGCAGAAACTGACTAAATACTGAATGCAAATTTGTTTTCAGTTAATGCAAGTAACCTTAAGTCTTCTAATTATAATATGGAAATGACTTTGGTTTTCAATTCCTGGCAAATGCAGTAACCCTACAGGTGATGGTGATGTATGTGCTGGTACAAGCATTCTTCAATGTGCCCTTACACAGCTTACTGGTAAATATCCCTGGTGAGACGTAAGGGGATACTAATGCTCCTCAATGGAAAATGATTGTTTTTTAAACACTAATAAAATATTAGCCATTGTGTTCACGGCGACAAATGCAAAAATCTCTTTAAAGTATTTTGTTTGCGTAGTAAATTATCTGCTAGCCTCACAGCTTGGCTTCTTCCTGTTCATAGATATTTAAAGAGGCTCTGTCATCACATTATAAGTCTCCTACATAGTCTGATCGGCGCTGTAATGTAGATAACAGCAGTGGTTTTTATTTTGAAAAACGATCATTTTTGAGCAAGTTATGAGCAATTTTAGATTTATTCAAATTAGTTTCTTAGCATCATACACTTCTCATTGTTCCAGCCAATTGTTACAGCGTGATTGTGCAGTGAAAGAAACTGGGCTGGAACAATGAGAAGTGTATGACGCTGATTGGTCACTGATTGGTCAGCATCATACACTCCTCTGTACAACGCCCACTTGGTAAAAAGTAAAACACGCCCAAGTTGTCTATTAAACTAATTAGCATAAAGCTAGAATAGCTCATAACTTGCTCAAAAATGATCGTTTTTCAAAAGAAAAACCACTGCTGTTATCTACATTACAGCGCCGATCACATTATGTAGGAGATAGGAAACTTATAATCTGGTGACAGAGCCTCTTTAAATGCACTCATAGGTTTAAAATATATAGAAATATATATTTTTTTAATTTTGATTATTATTTAAAGTTGTATATATCTCATTACACGGAAAGGAGGCAATGGGGCTGTAAACTTGAAGCGTTAGGGCTTGTTTACACAAACGTGTTATTCGTCCGTGCGACGCGCGTCATTTTCACGCGTGTCGTACGGACCTATAATAGTCTATGGGGCCGTGCAGACAGTCCGTGATTTTTGTGCAACGTGAGTCTGTTGCAAAAAACTCACAACCTGTTCTATATTTGTGCGCTGTTCGCGCATCACGCACCCATTGAAGTCAATGGGTGCGTGAAAACCACGCATGTCACACGGAAGCACTTCTGTGCGAACCGCGTGATTCGCGCAACAGCAGTGAAAAGGATGAATGAAAACAGAAAAGCACCACGTGCTTTTCTGTTTACAAACATCCAAACGGATTGTCATAATGATGGCGGCTGCGCGAAAAGCACGCAGCCGCGCATCATATGCTGAGGCCACACGGAGCTGTTGAGTGGCTTTTGCGCACGCAAAACACCGTGTTTTTTGCGTGCGCGAAACGCACACGCTCGTGTAAACGAGGCCTAACTCTGTCTCTGTCACAGGGTTTCCTACTAACATTCATTATTTATAGTATTGGTCTTCTGATATCAATGGATAGGACACTCTATACCGTTTGTGCGCTGCCCCTATCATTCCCTTCTTTTTCCACCTTTCCAAAGGTGGTTTGAGAAATCATTACGAGATTTTGATGGACTCTCCCAGCAGAACATTCATTGTACATAGGTCAGCATTTCCAAATGCAAGTTCGATCATTGCTTTATATGTATTGTTTACTTAAACTTCTAATGATCTAATCATTTCTAATTTTTTATTTTGATCAAAATCAGTTTTATCGTTTGATCTTTTTGTGCATTTACAGTGGGCAATAATTGTTGCGATTGTTTAGGAACCAAAAATTCCAACAAATATTTCTACATAGCTTTAATCCTTCTGTCCTTGATAGGTTCCTTTTACTACGGTCATCTGTCATCTATGTATTCATTATAAACAGTGTATGTTGTAAATATTTGCCCCTTGGCTTTGTGCCACTGTGTAATATTGCTATAGTCATCATGATGCTTCATATTATATCATTAACTTGTTCTAATGTTAAAACACAATAAAATACAAAAAACATTACAAAGAAACAGGGAGCAACGACAGGGGGTGTAGATGTAGCAGTCACAACAGGGTCCTGGAGCCTGAGGGGGGCCGCCTACCAAAAGTCCCTCTACCATATGAGACGACACCAGTATTATAAATAGCATATGGTGGGGGTCCCTATTACAGATTTTGCATTGGTGCCCAGGAGCCTCAAGTTACACCTCATGAGTTGTTTGGTGCTCAAGCCAAAGCTTGCAAAATGCTTTTACCATAGATTATGGATACCATTGAATTATATTGCTATTCACCTCATACATTTTAAAGGCTTTATAAATGCACTTGAGAGTTATTACTACCTAATATTAAAAACTGAGACAATACACAGAATTCTCCCTGCACCACTGTATTATCTTCTTTTGTATACATAAGGGGAAATCTCAGGAGCTTCAATCGTACACAGGATTAGAAAAGGTTGATCTTGGTCGACATATGTTGTCTTTCAACCTACTTAAATATGTAACCATGAGATAAAATAAACCCATATTTTTGCTGTGGTTTCTCAGTTCATATTTGGCTGGCATACGGATCAGAAAATAGAGCTTATGAAAATAAATTTGCACTAATGTGAGAGATGACAGTTCAATTCCCCACCAGTGTAATGAAGGCTTAATAGCATATTGATTTTGAGAATGATTATTTATTTGATAGTTGACATCTTGAGCAGCTCACTAATGGGTTTAACCCCATTTCACTTCATCTGTTCCTTCTAAGAGAGGTGAAAGCATTGCAAAAAAAAACTTTTACGAAAAGCATTTCGCTATATTGCAGTAATAGGATGGAAAATGCCATAATGAGTCCCATTGCATTCTTATGCTGATGATAATCTAAGAACCTACCCTGGACCTGGTTTATGTCCCTGCTCACATTATTTCTCTTTTCCTTTTGCCAGTATTTGAGATGACTACCTAAAAGGGCAGTACAAAATGGTCTTCTAGAGGCGTCGTCCTCTTAAAGAAAAGGACCAATATACATAAGATATACGTGAATTTAAATCCCAGAAAAATCTTAGATATAAATATGTAAAAATAGATACTTTCCATTTCAACCCATTTATACTTTGATTTTAATTATAAAAAAATACCTGGAACACCTAGTATTCTCTTTAAGGGTATGTGCACACGATAGCAGGCATTTACGTCTGAAAAGACAGACTGTTTTCAGGAGAAAACAGCTGCCTCGTTTCAGACGTAAATGCTCCTCCTCGCATTTTGCGAGGCTTCTCTGACAGCCGTAAATTTTGAGCTGTGCTTCATTGAGTTCAATGAAGAACGGCTCAAATGACGTCTGAAAGAAGTGTCCTGCACTTCTTTTGACGAGGCTGTATTTTTACGCCTCGTCGTTTGACAGCTGTCAAACGACGACGCGTAAATGACAGGTTGTCTGCACAGTACGTCGGCAAACCCATTCAAATGAATGGGCAGATGTTTGCCGACGTATTGTAGCCTTATTTTCAGACGTAAAACGAGGCATAATACGCCTCGTTTACGTCTGAAAATAGGTCGTGTGAACCCAGCCTAACTGGTAAGATCACAGTAGCCTGCCATTCTTGTCTGCCCATTAGGAAAACAGCCGGAATCATTAATGTAAAAAGTCTGCGTTTTTCACATCACTTTAACACATTTAACACAATAGAAACATAAACAAAAAAATTCTCTCCTACTTTGTAAAGAAAAAATTTCCCATTTGTCTAGTGTAAGTGTTCCTTTCCTTGTGTGTATGTATTGTATGTATGTGTTGGTAGAATTCTTAGAATTACTATAATTTGGTCACTAGTACAGTATATGCTATTGCTATATACTATATATATATATATATATATATCACCTATACTGTAGCAACATTTTGGAGTCAGGCTTCCTATTAGATAGTGTCTTTCACATTAGATTTTAGTCAGCAGTGTTGTAGAAATAATGTATGTAGCGGTGTAGTAAAAATATAGTGAAGATTTCAGAGGTCATTTGTCACATTCTCTAAAAAGCAAGGTCATAAAAAAACACACTATTTCCCCATGCTTTTATTTATTACTTTTATGGAGTGTAAGAAATATACTTTGCTCAGGTAGGTGTAGTTAGTCTTAGAAAAGATTGTTTATTATAGAATATATACATCTTAGGAGGTGTAGTTTGTGCTCTTAATTATAGTATAGTGTATTTCAGAAGGAAGATAGCATTGGATCATAGAAAGTATAACGTATTATAAAAGGTATGCTGTACTTAAAGGGACACTAAATCTAAAGAGTATCTTTTCTCTGCAATATTTTTTCTTAAAGGGCATTATTAACTGAGGAAGAACAGAAAAATTTCCGCTCCTTGATTACTCAAATATTTCCACATAACCATCTACAATCATTGCAGAAGTTGTGCAGTAAATATATATATATTTTCGAGCTAAGTAGTACAACAGACTCTGCTGAAGCATACATACTACCCTTGATACATGGCATATTGTGTCCTAATATTTAACCAAACTGTAATCTTTAGACGTTTTGCAAATCCTGGCTTACATCCCTGATTTTTTTTAACCATAATCTTCTTAAAACTAAAAAAAGATATCCTAAACCTCAATATAAATCTATATACAAATCACGTGCCATATACAAAACATAATTGGACCTGGTAGTGTATACAATAGTTTTAGTTACAGTGTTGTGAAATTGCATATTTGTCACCATGAATGGCTAAGATCAACAAACTACTTTTAATATTAGACAAAGAGAACCCAAGTAAACACAAAATGCTGTTTTAAATTATGTTTTAATTTATTGAAAGAAAAATGCTGTTCAGCCCTACCTGGCCCTATGTGAAAAAGTAATTGCCCACTTAGCTAATAAATCAACCAGTTACCAAATTCAATTGACAATTGGGTTCAATTTCACTAGCCACACCCAGGCATGATTAACCCCTTCCCTCTTTAGCCACTTTTGACCTTCCTGACAGAGCCTCATTTTTCAAATCTGACATGTTTCAATTTATGTGGTAATAACGTCGGAATGCTTTTACCTATCCAAGCGATTCTGAGATTGTTTTCTCGTGACACATTGGACTTAATGTTACTGGCAAAATTTGCTCGATATGTTCAGTATTTAAATGTGAAAAACACCAAAATTTAGCGAAAAATTGAAAAAATTTGCATTTTTCTCAACTTAAATGTATCTGCTTGTAAGATAGGCAGTTATAACACACAAATTTTTTCCTAATTAACATTCCCCATATGTCTACTTTAGATTGGCATCGTTTTTTGAACATCCTTTTATTTTTCTAGGACGTTACAAGGCTTTGAACTTTAGCAGCAATTTCTCACATTTTCAAGAAAATTTCAAAAGGCTATTTTTACAGGGGCCAGTTCAGTTGTGAAGTGGCTTTGAGGGCCTTATATATTAGAAACCCCAAAAAAGTCTCCCCATTTTAAAAACTTCCCTCAAAGTATTCAAAACAGCATTTAGAAAATTTCTTAACCCTTTAAACTTTTCACAGGAATTTAAAGCAATGTAGAGGTGACATTTACACATTTCATATTTTTTTGCAAAAATTAGTTTTTAATCCAATTTTCTTTATAACACAGAAAGTTTTACCAGAGAAATGCAACTCAATATTTATTGCCCAGGTTCTGCAGTTTTAGGAAATATCCCACATGTGGCCGTAGCATGCTACTGGACTGAAGCACCAGCCTCAGAAACAAAGGAGCACCTAGTGGATTTTGGGGCCTTATTTTTATTCAAATATATTTTAGGCACCATGTCAGGTTTGAAGGGGTCTTGCGGTGCCAAAACAGTGGAAATCCCCCAAAAGTGACCCCATTTGGGAAACTACACACCTCAAGGAAATTATCTAGGGGTATAGTGAGCATTTTGACCACACAGGTTTTTTACAGAAATTATTGGAAGTAGGCCGTGAAAATTAAAATCTACATTTTTTCAAAGAAAATGTAGGTTTAGTGATTTTTTTTCTCATTTCCACAAGGACTAAAGGAGAAAAAGCACTGCAAAATTTGTAAAGCAATTTCTCCCGAGTAAAACAATACCCCACATGTAGTGATAAACGGTTGTTTGGACACACGGCAGGGCTTAGAATGGAAAGAGCGCTATTTGGCTTTTGGAGATCACATTTAGCAGGAATGGTTTGCGGAGGCCATGTCGCATTTGCAAAGCCCCTGAGGGGACAAAACAATGAAAACACCCAAAAAGTGACTCCATTTAGGAAACTACACCCCTTGAGGAATTCATCTAGGGGTGTAGTAACCATTTTGACCCCATAGATGTTTCATAGAATTTATTAGAATTGGTCAGTGAAAATAAAAACAATCCTTTTTCCTTCAATAAGACATAGCTTTAGCATAAAATTTTTCGTTTTCTCTACAAATAAAGGAAAAAAACAACCCAACATTTGTAAAGCAATTTCTCCCGAGTACGGCAATACCCCATATGTGGTCATAAACTGCTGTTTGGGCACACGGCAGGGCTCAGAAGGGAAGGAGCGCCATTTGGAGTGCAGATTTTGCGGGATTGGTTTCTGGGCGCCTGTGGGACCAAAACAGTGGAAACCCCCTAGAAGTGACCCCATTTTGGAAACTACACCCCTCAATGCATTTACCTAGTGGTGTAGTGGGCATGTTAACACTGCAAGTGTTTTGTAGAAATTAGTGTGCACTCGATGTTGCAGAGTGAAAATGCGATTTTTTTCCATAGATATGCCAATATGTGGTGCCCAGCTTGTGCCACCATAACAAGACAGCTCTCTAATTATTATGCAGTGTTTCCCGGTTTTACAAACACCCTACATGTGGCCCTAATCTTTTGCTTGGACATTCGACCAGGCTCAGGAGTGAAAGCGTACCATGCAAAATTGAGGCCTAATTTGGCGATTTACAAAGTATTGGTTCACAATTGCAGAGGCTCAGATGTGAAATAATAAAAAGAAACCCCTGAGAAGTGACCCCATTTGGAAACTGCACCCCTCAAGGCATTTATTGAGAGGTGTACTGACCATTTTCACCCAACAGGTCTTTTCCATAAATGAATGCGCTGCGGATGGTGCAAATTAAAAATGTATATTTTTCCCTAGATATGCCATTTCAGTGGCAAATATGTCATGTCCAGCTTATGCCACTGGAGACACAAAAATTGTTAAAAGGGTTCTCCCGGGTATGACGATGCCATATATGTGGAAGGAAACTGCTATTTGGGCACACTGTAGGGTTCAGATGGGAGGGAGCGCCATTTGGCTTTTGGAGAGCGGATTTGTAGTAGATTTGTTTGAGTATTACTGGTGTTTCCATTTATAATGTGGGGGTACATGTAAGCTGGGCAGAGTACATCAGGGACGATGACGAAGGCAAGTGCCGAAACGCGCGTCGGGTGTAGACGTCCTCTCTCTGTACCACAATGTCTATCGGTATGTTGAACAAATATTTGCCATCTTTAGCAGCTTGTATTTAATATTGCTTTTAATTTTCTCTGAATCCATTTGAAAACCGGCTTCTGCACATTTAAACCTTGCTTCATACTATTGTAACTTGTTGGCGCTGTTTATATATGTTTTCTTCATACTTACCTTAATCGCCACCATCTTACTAAACATATGCATAACATGTGCTGCAGCCTGGTATGATCTCATTTACCCTTTTGCTGCTATAGTACCTTGCTTATTGATTTCAACACATTGACCAAATAACTATATTTGGTTCATGATTGATTTGACGTCTCTTTTTTATTGTGTGACTTATCTTCCATTCCATCTTTTAACTTGTCCATTGTCTTTATTTAATAAAAATTGTAAATTTTTTGTAATCTCACGTACCTCAAATCGATCATTCTTTCTCTTTAGTTTCTAGAGTACATCAGGGGCATAGTCAGGTGGTATAATAATGGGGTAAAAAAACAATAAAATAATCCATAGATGTGTGTTACGCTGTGAAGCAATCCTTTCTGCACATTCCGGTGTCGCACTGATATATGGCGTCCTTTCTTATGCCCCTTTTGGTCCACACTCCGCACCTTTGCAGTTTGGGGAATTTTGCTGGGAAAGTGTTGTCCTGGTATAATACGGGCACCGTCGCTTCCAGCGGATATGTTTGGGTCCTCCCCTTCCTGGTTCCCTAATTTTAGGTCCTTGATAAATCGCCTCTTGAAACAGAAGAAATGTTCCCCTCGGGCCGGCACAACTGCATATTTTTTATTTCCTGACTTATTGGAGCCATAACTAGTTTTATTTTTTCATAGACGTAGTGGTATGAGGGCTGTTTTTGTGCGGGACAAGCTGTAGCGATTATTGGTACCATTTTGGGGTACATGCGACTTTTTGATCACCTCTTATCCTATTTTTTGGGAGGCCTGGTAAACAAAAAAACGCAATTCTGGCATAGCTTTTTTTTTTTTTTTTTTTTACAGCGTTCACCATGCGTTATAAATTACATGTTAACTTTATTCTGCGGGTCAGTCCGATTCCGGCGATACCTAATTTATAGCACTTTTTTATGTTTTACAACTTTTTGCACAATAAAATTACTTTTGTAAAAAGAATGTATTTTTTCTGTCGCCAAGTTGTGAGAACCATAACTTTTTAATTTTTTTGTCGACAGAGGTGTATGAGGGCTTGTTTTTTGCGAGACAAGCTATAGTTTTTATAGGTACCATTTTTGGATACGTGCGACTTTTTGATCACTTTTTATTCCTATATTCATAGGGCAAAGTAACCAAAAAACAGAAACTCTGGTATAGTTTTTTACAGGTTTTTTTACGCTGTTCACCGCGTGCAATAAATAATATAATATTTTGATACCTCAGGTCGTTACGGTCGTGGCGATACCAAATACGTATGGTTTATTATTATTTTTTTCAATAATAAAGGACTTGATAAGGGAAAAAGGGTGATTGTGTTTTATTTTATTACTTGAAACTTTTATTGTTTTCAAACTTTTATTTCTCTCACTTTTTTTTATACTTTTTTTTTACACTTTTTTTCAAGTCCCACTAGGGGACTTGAAGTTCCAACTGTCTGATGTTTTTTTTCTAATACATTGCACTACCTAACGTAGTGCAATATATTAGACCTGTCAGTTATTCACTGACCGCAAGCCAATTAGGCTTCGCCTCCCGGAGGGGCCTAATCGGCTTCCGTAATGGCAGAGCAGGAGGCCATTGTGTCTCCTGTTGCCATAGCAGCAGTCGCCAGTCCTGCTTGCCTGTCAGGGCTGGCGATCTGCTAGCAACCACTAAGATGCAGCAATCACTTTCGATTGCTGCATCGAAGGGGTTAATGGCAGGGATTGGAGCTATACATTACCTCCAGCCAGGACATGATGTGTATTAATTCTCTTGACCACTTCTGTAGCGTCTGTGTGATTTACAGCACAGCAAGCGTAGTCTCGCGAGATTATGCTGTAAACTGTCATTCACAGCGAGATCTCCCTGTGCTCTAAATCACACAGATGCTACAGAAGTGGTCAGGAGAATGAATACACATCACGTCCTGGCTGGAGGTAATGTATATTTATTGTCATGACACATGAGTAGCGTTATAGTGTGTTTATGTGACTGCAAATAGCGATATAGCTCATAACTCAGTCAAAATTGATAGTTTCTCTAAATAAAAAACACTGCTGTAATCTACATTACAGCGCCGATCACATGATGTACAAGAAAGGGCACTTATAATGTGGTGACAGAGCCTCTTTAATGAAGATTTAAAACAGATGAGGCAGCGAACAACAGGCTAATGAAACAATATTTATTTTAATTGTTGGTATTAGAACGGCAACTTGGGACAGTCTGTAAGTGAAAGTCCCACCATAAACTAGTTGTGACAGGTAGTGTGTTACAGGCTTAACATCACCAGTTTTCTTCTGCCGTGCCACCATGCATCACCAAACACGGAGCCACCCCCTACCACATGCCATACCCAATTCCAGCAGAGAGTCATTGGGTTGCACCACACTTTCTGTAGAGTAAACCCATGGAATCTGCCGCACCTCTGGATCTTAGCAGTGGCTCAACGTTACCTTTCACAGTTACATGTACACTCAAGAACAACTGGCGAAAGACCAACTTGTCTGTTCCTGCATCACTAGGGGACAGTACACAGATATCAGCTAGACCTAATGAAAATTTTGCATGCAGGGAAAAGTCCAAATGGCTTCATTCTGGCAGTATAACCCCTTAGATACCGACCTAAGTGGTTTTACAGAGAGTGGAGGCGCAATCTGTAAGCACATTGGTACCCCCACGATGCGATTGCTGGGTGCCGATAGGTTGCCATGGCAGCTAGGGCCCTTAAAATTGCCCCCAGGTCTGCTACGTACAAGAATCTGTTAGGCTGCCTGAGTGACAGGTAAAATACATTGCAATGTATTATAGAAGCAATGAGGAGATCTGCTATTCAAGTCCCATAGGCCTAAAAAAAAAGTTTCAGAAAATGTATAAAAAAAAACAAAAACTTTTTTCCCTTACAAAATGCTTTCTAATGGAAAAAATATAAATGTGAAAAAACAAAACAAAAAAACCCACAATTGTTTTGCCGCGTTACAATGACCCATACTATATAAAAAAAAAAGATATTTATCCCACACTGTAAACGCCGTAAAAAACAAAAACCCCTAAAAAATAATACCAGAACTGTGCTATGAGCAGCAGGTCTGCTCCTGAACACTCATCATCTCCTAGCTATTAAGCAACAGCTGGGGCAGTTGCTAAAGCAACTGCTGCACAGACGATTAATCAGTGTAGGTCAGATGACGACACTGTGTTGAGCTACTGGCTCATTTAGAGAGAGTGACCTGATTGGTGTGCCTCTCCATAAGAATACCTGGTCTCAGCAGTCGGGTGTCACCTATAGAGTTTGCTAGGTATGTTTGCTTTTGCTATTCTGACCAAGTGTTACAGCCTAGTCTTATGTTTTCCACCTCTGTTTTGTATTTCCCCAGTTTTTGTTTGCTTTAGTGTTTGGTCTTGTTTAGTTGTTCAGTTTTATCATGTTTCTATTGTTGCCTGTTCTGTTAACTTTATTTTACTGAGTTTTGGATCTGGTTCCTGGTGCTGTGTTAGGTATAGTGTCTGCTGATTTGGGTCTTCATTAGAGTCAGTGGTTAGGATAGTGAGTTTTAGTGGTGTCTGGTGTTAGGGTCAGTGCTTAGGGACAAATCCAGGGATAGATATTGGTAGAGCTTCTTAGGATTGGCATGTTATCATCAATCATCATTCATTGGGTTTCCATCATCTGACTATTATCTTCTATCTTCCATAGTTATCAACACCTGACTGACATTATAATGTTGTTAGCATTCAGTGAGTCCTTGTTTCTTGTATTCCTGCTGCCTGTCAGTATTGTTATACGTGCTCCATAGCTTTCTTAACTTTGATTATCTGTTTGTTTCTGTTTTGTGGCCAGTTGGCTTCGTTACAAATTGCTGTTATTTGCTCATCCAAAAAACAGAATAAAAAGTTATCAAAAAGTCCAAAAGGGTACCAATGAAAACGTCAACTCGTCCTGCAAAAAACAAGCCCTCATAAAGCAATGTCGATAGAAAGAATTTTTTTTATAACGTTCCCAGATATCGACTGACAGGCTGGTTCCGTATCCGTATGACTAATGTTTATTCGAAGATAATCTATAGTACGATATTATATCCCCGTCTTAAACTTATCTTAATCTACATCAGAATGTATTGAGCCAAGATGGCAGCTAGATATCACCATTAACGGTGCTACCTAAAACCGTTAGGTGTATATTATAACATTTTTCACTGAGGAGATAACACACATGGACATATTAAATATTATTGAAGCTCCTAGATATTTGTCTCAGATTTGATGATTGAACTAACTGCGATAATATATTACATGGGAACGAATACTCAGAATCGGCACAGTGACTGACAGAGCTCTAGACCAATAGGGATGATGCATAAACATCCCATTGATGATGGAAATAGAATCGGTCCAATAAGATGCTGGAAATCACGAAGGGTGATGAAACAAGTGAACCTGTCAGTGATTTGCTATCGGACGACCGAACCTCCGGAAGGGGAGGGTCTTACTGATACACAAAAAGACGCGGAAATGAAGCGTTTGCTGCCACTGCCAAACTCCAATGAGTCCGATTACATATACTCCTGACGTCTCCCTGACGAACCCAGAATAGGGTGAAACGCGTAGGAGGTGGAGTTGCTCACTGCACTCAGAATTTAATTTAGGCAGATTAGGTTATCCGGCTTTGAGATAGTCTATCAGGTCTGAATGCAGACCTGATAATAGATAGGACAGATATAGTGCAGCACAGTAGTACTACAAGACTAAGCATGCTAGATAGTAATACAGTCCACAAAGCTTAGTGATATATACCGCTGCCTCTTCGATACTTATATGTTTGTATGTCAGTACATATTTCACTACAGAACATGTGATGTTCCATGTTTTATTCAAGCTTAATAAAAGCTAAGTTTTATAATTAATACTTCCTCTATATTGTACTATAAAAGAAAAACTGTTGGGGTTCTTGGAATGTGGAAAGACATTAGCAAATGATAAAAAAAATAGCGTTTTTATTGTGCAAAAGTAGTAAAAAATAAATAAAACAAAACAAAAAAAATAAATATACATTTTTTATACCTGTAATTGTATCGACCCAGTGAATAAAGTTCATCATGTTGTTTATACTGCAAGGTAAACACTGTTAAAATAAAACCCCAAAAACAATGGCGGCATTGCTGTCTTTCACTCCCCCCCAAAAAATAAAGGGGTATTCCTAAAAAAAGAGCCCTCGTACGCATTCTGAAAGTTATAACTTTGAGAATGCGTAGATTAAAAAAATAAATAAAATCTTTAAGACCCAAAATAACTGCATCCTTAAAGGGGTAATCCGGGGACCAAAAATTGCATTGCAATAATATATTTATGTGAAACTAAGTAACTTACTAATATACTTTAATTAAAAATTCTGTGCTAAATGGTGCAGTTCAAACCTCGTGAATTACTCCCAGAAGTGCTGGAGCTTTTCTAAAAATGATGAAGCACCGACACGGCCCCACGTGACTGTGCTCTTGCTTCATGTGCTGTTCGTGAACATGACCGCAAGGGCTGTCACATTACCTATTTCTTGAGTCCCGAGCAGAGCATAAGCTGATGCTCTGCCTGGGGACTCCACAACTTCTGCCCACGTCACCATCAATGTCCATATATGTACAATGACGTTGGCAGAGTAGTACTGGAGTCCTCGAGCAAAGCACCAGCTGATGCTCTGCCTGGGGACTCCACAACTTCTGCCGACGTCACTGTCCATATATGGACAATGACGTCGGCAGCACTACTGGAGTCCCCGAGCAAAGCATCAGCTGATGCTCTGCCAGGGGACTCCACAACTTCAGCTCACGTCATTGTCACTGTCCATATATGATAACACCTACTAAGATAGTTAGGCTAATACATGCATATAGCAACCCAAGTGAACTGTGTGATATACGATTATGAACACCTGTATAAGAATTCACACATGAACCATTATTAACGAAAAATAGACAATATTTTATTGAAAGACAAAATCGTTAAAAATAAGTACATTGGCAGTAACATTACCCATAGAAAAAGGATACCCACAACCTCTATAGTAAAGTGCAAATAGTGCATGCAAATACTGGTACATAAGTAATACGATGAATATGGATAGAAACCATCCAAAGCAAAGTAGTATAAAAAACAGAGAGCAGAAAGGTACAATTAAGGAGGCATACAGACCAGAACTATGGGTTGATCCCCCCCCATAGTTCTGGTCTGTATGCCTCCTTAATTGTACCTTTCTGCAGTCTGGTTTATGTGCGTTTTTTTCAGCTGCATTTTTCCGCAGTGTGGGGACGAGATTTGTTAAAATCTCTCTGACACTGTTGCTACTGTTATACGCTGCAGATTTTCCGCAATTAATACATTGTGGAAAATCTGCAGTGTTTACGCTGTGTGTGTTCCTACCCTTAGGGCAGATACAGACGGACGTTGCGTTTTTGCGCGCGCAAACAACGCAGCGTTTTGCGAGCGCAAAAACCATTTGACAGCTGCGTGTGTCATCCATGTATGATGCGCGGCTGCGTGGTTTTCGCGCAGCCGCCATCATAGAGATGAGGCTAGTCGACGCCCGTCACTGTCCAAGGTGCTGAAAGAGTTAACTGATTGGCAGTAACTCTTTCAGCACCCTCGACAGTGAATGCCGAACACAATATACAGCAACCTGTTAAAAAAAAAGAAAAAGTTCGTACTTACCGAGATCTGCCCTCCCGGCCGTTGCATTGGTGACGCGTCCTTGGTGACGCGCCTCTCTTGACATCGGGCCCCACCTCCCTGGATGAAGCGGCAGTCCATGTGACCGCTGCAGCCTGTGCTTGGCCTGTGATTGGCTGCAGCTGTCACTTGGACTGAATTGTCATCCCGGGAGGTCAGACTGGAGGAAGAAGCCGGGAGTTATCGGTAAGTCAGAATTTCTTTTTTTTTTACAGGTTCATGTTTATTGGGATCGGTAGTCACTGTCCATGGTGCTGAAACAGTTTAACTCTTTCAGCACCCTGGACAGTGACTATGTCCTGACGTCGCGTACAGGACATTTTTTTGCCGGGTTCGGCCAAAACGAGTTCGGCCGAACACGGTGAAGTTCGGTTCGCTTGTCCGGGTTCGCTCATCTCAAAGACACTCCGTTTGGATGTTCGGAAACAGAAAAGCACGTGGTGCTTTTCTGTTTACATTCATCCTTTTGACAGCTGGCGCGCTGTTTCAGTCGGTTCGCACGGAAGTGCTTCCGTGCAACCTGCGTGGTTTTCACACACCCATTGACTTCAATGGGTGCGTGATGCGCGAAATACGCAGAGTTATTGAACCTGTCGCCTTTTGTACGCAGCGAACAAACGCTGCGCAAAAAGCACGGACTGTCTGTACTGCCCCATAGACTTGTATTGGTCGATGCGTGGCGCGTGAAAACCACGCGGCCCGCACGGACCGAATACACGCTCGTGTGAATCCCCCCTTAGCTTTTCACGCGCCACGCATCGACCAATACAAGTCTATCAGGCAGTACAGACAGTCCGTGCTTTTTGCGCAGCGTTTGTTCGCTGCGTACAAAACGCGACAGGTTCAATAACTCTGCGTATTTCGCGCATCACGCACCCATTGAAACAGGGCACCAGCTGTCAAAAGGATGAATGTAAACAGAAAAGCACCACGTGCTTTTCTGTTTCCGAACATCCAAACGGAGTGTCTTTGAGATGAGCGAACCCGGACAAGCGAACCGAACTTCACCGGGTTCGGCCGAACTCGTTTTGGCCGAACCCGGCAAAAAAATGTCCGGTACGCGACGTCAGGACATAGTCACTGTCCAGGGTGCTGAAAGAGTTAAACTGTTTCAGCACCATGGACAGTGACTACCGATCCCAATAAACATGAACCTGTAAAAAGAAACGAAGTTCTGACTTACCGATAACTCCCGGCTTCTTCCTCCAGTCTGACCTCCCGGGATGACAATTCAGTCCAAGTGATAGCTGCAGCCAATCACAGGCCAAGCACAGGCTGCAGCGGTCACATGGACTGCCGCGTCATCCAGAGAGGTGGGGCCCGATGTCAAGAGAGGCGCGTCACCAAGGACACGTCACCAAGGACGCGTCACCAAGGCAACGGCCGGGAAGTTCTCGGTAAGTACGAACTTTTTCTTTTTTTTTAACAGGTTGCTGTATATTGTGTTCGGCATTCACTGTCGAGGGTGCTGAAAGAGTTACTGCCGATCAGTTAGCTCTTTCAGCACCTTGGACAGTGACGGCCGTCGACTAGCCTCATCTCTATGATGGCGGCTGCGCGAAAATCACGCAGCCGCGCATCATACACGGATGACACACGCAGCTGTCAAATGGTTTTTGCGCGCGCAAAACGCTGCGTTGTTTGCGTGCGCAAAAACGCAACGTCCGTCTGTATCTGCCCTTAAAGTGAGGAAGGGAAGTACACACACCAGACCCCAGCTATTTCTATGAAAGCCTCTCACCGCGGACTGTTGCTTCCACTCAATGACTAGGGCTAGAATACAGGCTAGAGGAATTTCCAGTCTGACTTTGGCTGATAACTTTGTGTCTAGTACCTTTCACTGCAGTGACTTCTTTTTCCAACATCCCTTATTTAAGACTTCTATTTAATTAGTTGTTTTGCCCTTTCCCGTGTTTAAACCACTATAATAGACATAATGTAATCAAGGGCCATAAAATGGTGATGCCCCCATTAACATGCTCATTTGGTTCAGAGTAGAGCTGGCCATAGACGTAAAAATTATTTTGATCTATCCAAACGATTTCACAATACTTCAGTTTATGACACTAAAAACAATTGTTTCCAACCCATGAAAATCTGTCCAATCACTCGGAACACTAAAGATATGATATTTCCCACAATATGTTACATTTTCCCTTCATATCATGAGAAATCACTATTTGCAAATACCTTTCAGAGCATATTTCCCCATCTCACTAAGATTGGTCATCTTGTTAGATTGTTGGAGAATCCTTACATCTAAGGCTTTATTCAGACGAACGTAAAATACGCGCGTGCAACGCGCGTGATTTTCACGTGCGTTGCCCGTAGCTATATTTGTCAATGGGGCCGTGCAGACATGGCAGCGTTTTTTGCGCAGCGTTGCTCCGTTGCCAAAAACTCACGACATGTCCGTTGATTCAGCGTTTTCAACGCATCACGCACCCATTGAAGTCAATGGGTGCGTGAAAACCACGCATGTCGCACGGAAGCACTTCCGTGCGAACTGCGTGTTTGCGCAACAGCTGTCAAAAGGATGAATGTAAACAGAAAAGCACCACGTGCTTTTCTGTTTCCGAACATCCAAACGGAGTGTCTTTGCGATTAGCGAACCCCGACAACCGAAGCTAACTTCACCGGGTTCGGCCAAACTCGTTTTGGCCGAACCCGGCAAAAAAATTTCTGGTCCGCGACGTCGGGAGACATTCACTGTGCATGGTGCTGAAAGAGTTAAACTGTTTCAGCACCATGGACAGTGACTTGCGATCCCAAAATACATGAACCTGTAAAAAAAACCGAAGTTCTAACTTACCGATTACTCCTGTCTCCTTCCTGCAGTCCGACCTCCCGGGATGACACTTCAGTTCAAGTGACAGCTCCAGCCAATCACAGGCCAAGCACAGGCTGCAGCCAATCACAGGCTGCAGCGGTCACTTGGACTGCCGCGTCATCCAGGGAGGTGGGGCCCGATGTCAAGAGAGGCGCGTCACCAAGGACGCGTCACCAAGGCAATGGCCGGGAAGTTCTCGGTAAGTAGGAACTTTATCTTTTTTTTTACAGGTTTTTCGCTGTTGTGTTCGGCATTCACTGTCGAGGGTGCTGAAAGATTTAGCTCTTTCAGCACCTTGGACAGTGACGGGCGTCGACAAGCCTCATCTCTATGATGCCGGCTGCGCGAAAATCACGCAGCCGCGCATCAGACACGGATGACACACGCAGCTGTCAAATGGTTTTTGCGCGCGCAAAACGCCGCGTTGTTTGCGCGCGCAAAAACGCAACGCTCGTGTGAATCCAGCCTAAGAGTGGGAGAAGAGTGGCTTCACATATCTGAGGTGACTTATTAAACATATATAATATCTAATGTCTATGGACAAATTCTAAATTCTAACTACTATTGTGAATGATATACTATGGATTCTGTCATTGATAGAGCTTATGAGGAATAAAATTACACATAGTACTTTCACAGATTAATGTACACTGTAATACAATGCGATACAATACGATACGCTGATAACAATAAAGGTAGCAGTATCCATATTGACTATTACTATTTACAATGCTATTGATCAAATCACGTCCCTGCAGAGACATTCTATTACTTTATTATTTTTTAAGTATACATAAAGAATATCTGAAACACATAGCTTACAAATCACAACACTATCAAGCTATTCGATCAGTTGATTATTTGTACCTTTCAGTTTGTTTATAGTAATAGAACTATTGTTTCCCTCTGATATACATATGTTTCATTGTTCTCACAATTTATTGGACATTTATATGGATTTATTTTCTATTCCTTTACTTGGTAATACTACCATTGCAATACTGATTAATGGGAAAAATCTTTCATAGTAAAAAAGCAACACAAAATTAGCATGGTAGGCTAGATTAACACTACGTTTGCATTATACATATATTTCGATTACTCGACGAATGCCAAGAGACCTTTTGGCATCCGCCAGGATTGTATGCATTGGCATACCTTGTTTTTCTTCACTGTATTTCCCGCCGTATACCGTACCTACATCATACATTGCAAGCACAGTGCGAACATAGCCTTAGTGCTTTTAAATAATTATTCCAATAAAAAAATATTAGATCATTATTCAAACTGCAAAGATCTCTGTGTATATGACCAAAGCTGACTTCAGGAAAGTTCATCTTCGTTTGTTTTTTATGGCAAACAACATACATAGGATATCAAAGAAAATGTAAAGAATACACAATTCTAGAAAATGTCATTGCAGAATCACTGCCAGGGCAATGGTACATCTGGACTTACTTTATTATTACACAGGCTTTAAGGGGATCCAGCGCTTTCTCACTTCTGATTCCTACGCTGCCATCAGATGGGAGATTAAAAGTCTGTAAACTCATCCTAAAGCCTCTCAAACAGAAATTCAGCTCTGTAGTTCACAATTTTTAACCACCATCTCAGACTGACCCAATTTTTAAGTATAAGCAGTGATAAATACATTGATAAAACATGTGTGTGTGTGTGTGTGTGTGTGTGTGTGTGTGTGTGTGTGTGTGTGTGTGTGTGTATATAGGTATTGTGACAGACTGTGTGGAGAAGATGTGGAAGGGGTCTATATTTCTCCAAGATTTATGGCTTCTTCTATCTAATACAACAAGGGAGTAAATTCAGCAGAGAAAACAAGTTATTTATCTACATTAGGTTTAGTTTAAAACCTGGTAATAGGGCCTGATTGTTGGAGTGGGGATAGAAGGGTGTCTCTCACTCCATCCTCACAGTCCTGGTCTTGGGTTGTCTAATGTAATTTAAAAGACTTCAGCTCAGTTAGAATGGTCTCTCTCTGCCTGGGGATGGGGAAACGAGCAGGTGCTAAAAGCCTGTGAGAGCATTGCATATACATTCATATAAGGTTGTATGGACTTCATCGTTTATGGTGCTGTAAGGGGAATATGCCATACATCAATTAAATATGCTATACTGTAAAGTCTACAAATAGGTCACCTGTTTTAAGATTAGTGACCGTTGAGCGGATCTGATAAGAAGGTAGTGGCTAGCCATTGCAAAGACCCATGGTGCTATATTCTGCCAAAGTAGTGGGTAGCCCCACGGTGACCCGCAAAGGCACAAGCGGAAGGAGAGCATGAGGGACATGCTCACACATCATACATAGATTAAGGTGGGACTTCGGTGAGGTTGACATCTTTGACCTTAGTTGTATACCGCTTCCTCAGTTCAAGTGCCTGGAAAAGTGCATAAGTTGTCAAATAAACAAAAAGTTGAAGAAATCACGTGTGTCCATATCTGTATTTATAGCAGGCCCTTGTCACAGTGCCAGGTATTAGGCCTGCATTGTGTCAGTTAGGCTTTATTCACACGACATTGATTCTCGGCCATGTGATGGCCGCATTAGGAACAATAGACCCCAAATGGGGCTATTCACACGGCCAATTTTTGACGGCCCAGTAAAAAATGGAACGTGCCTTATTTTGGGCCGTTCTCCCGGCCGTATGGCTCCCAGTGACAGCCGTTCTTTCTACCGCTCGCTCTCTTCTCCTCACATCCTCACAGTGCGAAGTACATGTGAGGAGGAGGAGATTTTTTTTGCTCCCTGTAGGAGCGGAATCCCTAATCCCCGGCCACAGAGTTGCCCAAGCTGTGGCCGGGAAATCCACACCAGGAGAAGTCCCAGACTTCACTGTCCATATATGGACAGTGACGTCAGGGAATTCTCCTGGAGCGGTTCCCTTCCTAAAGCGGAATCCCCGGCCACAACGGACGGTGATTCCGCTCCAGGAGAAATCCCTGAGGTCACTGTACACATATGGACAGTGACGTCAGGGACCTGAAGCGAAATCCCCGGTCACAGCCTTCCCTGACACAGCTGTGGCCGGTGATTCCACTCCAGGAGAAGTTCCTGACGTCACTATATGGACAGTGACGTCAGGGACTTCTCTTGGAGCAAAATCACGTGCCGCTGTGGCCGGGGATTCCGGTTCAGGAGCAGCGGACCTCTCTAGCAGAAGTCACTGTCCATGTATGGACAGTGACATCAGGGACTTCTCCTGGAGCGGAATCACTGGCCACAGGGTCAGTGGACCGTGATGTCAGGGACTTCTCCTGGAGTGGTCCCCTACAGTGGTGCCTACGGGGAGGTGCCGTCTACGGAGGTGTGTGCCATCTACAGCGGTGCTATGTACAAGAGGGCTGTGTGGCACTACCTAGAGGGGGACTGTGTGGCTCTACCTAGAGGAGGGCTGTGTGGCACTATCTGGAGGGAGGCTGTGTGGGGGCTGTTTGCCACATACTTCCCTCTGTAGATAATGCCACACAGCCCCCTGTAGATACTGTCACAGCCACCCTGTAGATAATGCCACACACTGCCCTCTGTAGATAATGCCACACACAGCCCCCTGTAGATACTGCCACAGACCCTCTGTAGGTATTGCTACTCAGCCCCCTCTAGGTAGTGCCACACAACCCCCTGTAGGTACCACACAGCCCCCTTGTACATAGCATCCCCGTAGATGGCACCCCCCCCTTCCTGTATATAGTGCCACTATAAGGGACCGCTCCAGGAGAAGTCCGTGACTTCACTGTCCATATATGGACAGTGACGTCAGGGAATTCTCCTGGAACGGTTCCCTACTCCTGAAGCGGAATCCCCGGCCACAACGGACGGTGATTCCGCTCCAGGAGAAATCCCTGAGGTCACTGTACACATATGGACAGTGACGTCAGAGACCTGAAGCGGAATCCCCGGTCACAGCCTTCCCTGACACAGCTGTGGCCGGTGATTCCACTCCAGGAGAAGTTCCTGACGTCACTATATGGACAGTGACGTCAGGGAATTCTCCTGGAGCGGTTCCCTACTCCTGAAGCGGAATCCCCGGCCACAACGGACGGTGATTCCGCTCCAGGAGAAATCCCTGAGGTCACTGTACACATATGGACAGTGACGTCAGGGACCTGAAGCGAAATCCCAGGTCACAGCCTTCCCTGACACAGCTGTGGCCGGTGATTCCACTCCAGGAGAAGTTCCTGACGTCACTATATGGACAGTGACGTCAGGGACTTCTCTTGGAGCAAAATCACGTGCCGCTGTGGCCGGGGATTCCGGTTCAGGAGCAGTGGACCTCTCTAGCAGAAGACACTGTCCATGTATGGACAGTGACATCAGGGACTTCTCCTGGAGCGGAATCACTGGCCACAAGGTCAGTGGACCGTGATGTCAGGGACTTCTCCTGGAGTGGTCCCCTACAGTAGTGCCTACGGGGAGGTGCCGTCTACGGAGGTGTGTGCCATCTACAGCGGTGCTATGTACAAGAGGGATGTGTGGCACTACCTAGAGGGGGACTGTGTGGCACTACCTAGAGGAGGGCTGTGTGGCACTATCTGGAGGGAGGCTGTGTGGGGGCTGTTTGCCACATACTTCCCTCTGTAGATAATGCCACACAGCCCCCTGTAGATACTGTCACAGCCACCCTGTAGATAATGGCACACACTGCCCTCTGTAGATAATGCCACACACAGCCCCCTGTAGATACTGCCACAGACCCTCTGTAGGTATTGCTACTCAGCCCCCTCTAGGTAGTGCCACACAACCCCCTGTAGGTACCACACAGCCCCCTTGTACATAGCATCCCTGTAGATGGCACCCCCCCTTCCTGTATATAGTGCCACTATAAGGGACCGCTCCAGGAGAAGTCCGTGACTTCACTGTCCATATATGGACAGTGACGTCAGGGAATTCTCCTGGAACGGTTCCCTACTCCTGAAGCGGAATCCCCGGCCACAACGGACGGTGATTCCGCTCCAGGAGAAATCCCTGAGGTCACTGTACACATATGGACAGTGACGTCAGAGACCTGAAGCGGAATCCCCGGTCACAGCCTTCCCTGACACAGCTGTGGCCAGTGATTCCACTCCAGGAGAAGTTCCTGACGTCACTATATGGACAGTGACGTCAGGGAATTCTCCTGGAGCGGTTCCCTACTCCTGAAGCGGAATCCCCGGCCACAACGGACGGTGATTCCGCTCCAGGAGAAATCCCTGAGGTCACTGTAGACATATGGACAGTGACGTCAGAGACCTGAAGCGGAATCCACGGTCACAGCCTTCCCTGACACAGCTGTGGCCGGTGATTCCACTCCTGGAGAAGTTCCTGACGTCACTATATGGACAGTGACGTCAGGGACTTCTCCTGGAGCTAAATCACGTGCCGCTGTGGCCGGGGATTCCGGTTCAGGAGCAGCGGACCGCTCTAGCAGAAGTCACTGTCCATGTAGCATCCCCGTAGATGGCACCCCCCCTTCCTGTATATAGACAGTAACGTCATGGATTTTTCCATATTTGGGAGCGGTGGCCGGGAATTCCCACTTCACGTCCCTGACGTCACTGTCCATATATGGACAGTAAGGTCAGGAACTTCTCTTGCAGCGGAAGGCCGGGGCCGGGGATTCCGCTTCAGTATTAGGGGACCACTTCAGGAGAAGTCACTGATGTCACTGTCCATATATGTCAAGGACTTCTCCTGGAGCGTAATTCCCGGCCACAGCTTCACCACTGGGCCAGGGATTAGGAGAAGTGAGCGAGTGAGCGGCAGAATGCCGCTTGGATGTGATCCTCGGAGGCGGCCGCCGATTCCATTCGGGAACTATGTGGAGAGGTGGCCACAAATATCCGCGGCTGAGCTAAATGTTTCCGTAACTCCCATAGAACAGAAAGGAGAGAGAGGTGCACATGCAAGGCCACTTAAGTCCTTGCCAGGAATCGGCGGTCGCCTCACTAGCCGGGTCGGAGGTCGGGTTTTATGGATATACCAGATATGTGAGATGGGGATAACTCATACACATAACAATAACATTAGTTCTGCTCTAGTCACTGTGCGAATACACATCATCACTTGTAACCTACATGCATATTTTTCAATGCCCAACACCTATCTGGTCCATATTTTTATTCTTAGAAGTATCAGATAGTTGCTAAGACCAGGCTGTAAAAGGAGTATAAATAAAATAAACATAACCTTTTGTCATCATAAAAATGCCTAACTTACATATATGTGGTAAATTCAACTGTATTTGAAAACAATTGTTCTATTGTAGCTGTCCCTCCACTTTGAGCATTTTAATTTGGTCTATTGAATGTAGTTATGTATTTGTGGAACCTAGTAAAGTACTACACTTTATTCGTAAGGGCAGAGAGTTGAGGATACATGGAAATACACAGTATACTATTTATTAAAATGATGATGTAATTTTAAAACAATAATGCAGAATTGCCATATCTTTTACTGAAATGTTCTATGTGCAGGGTTGGCTTGGAAACTTATAGTGGCCCTGGAAGAAAATCTTAAAGTGGCCTCATGTTGTAGGCAGTACAAACACAAGTAGGCGGGTCAGCAAACCGTTAGGCAGGGCTCCCACACCACCCAAGCTCAGTACATACAGCACCAGCACCAAGCTCATAATATATATACAGTACCAGAACTAGGTGTTATGGAATTGCAAGTTGAGCAATTCCCCTAAGGCTGCTGGAGACTGCCGGGAGAGAGCGCGCAAATAAATCTGCAACCTCAAATGCGTCACAAATCTGATCAACAGAGTATAAGGCTACGCTAAGGTTTTCGCCAGAGCCGACCGCAAGGTGGGATGGTCTTTGCTGCATAGAACCCAGGTTGTCTTAGCAAAGTTCAGTGTTGGATAAGAGCTGCAATGCAAGCAAACTTGAACAGGATAACCAGACAGCCAGAGGGTAAACAGAAAGTCCAAAACCGTGCAAGTGGATATCAGGTAAAGCGGAGGTCAGAACCGGCCTGGAGCAGATAATCAAAATTGGTAAAAAAGGGTTATTCAAATACACGCCGAGGTCAATGTCCAAGAAGTCCAGAAGTCAAAGGTGAAGGGTATAGATAAGCAGCTTGATTAAAACGCCTGCAGATAGGAAATTCACAAAGCACAGGTGGAGGAAGCTAGGGATAAATACAACCCTACACCTGATAGGCAGAAGGATTAGGAAAAAGAGATAGGCTCAAAGTAAAACAGAACCGCCCGGAAGCTAGAACAGTAGTCATAGTTATCTGAAGGGAACAGGCGTTTTCCTAACACTAGGCTCAGCACATATATATCGTACTACAAACAACCTCAGTACATATTATAACCTATATAAATATATTTCTTGCTAGTTCATTATACTCAAGATACCACAATATTCACATTTATTAAACCAAAAAAGAGATCTTGATATCATGCAATTATATTCGTCAAAATACAATTTTATTAAATAAATTTACAATTTATTACACATCAGTACAAGAATACAAAAATAACCCCCCTCCCAAGTATATACTATAGACATTTAAAATATATTAAAAGAAAGCCAGGTGACTCCTAATATGATATCATGAATCATGAGTAGTGGTAACTCCTCACAAAATACACATACCCCTCAGGTGAAAATCGAACTAGATATCATGTGTGTTACTGTTTACACAGAATGCAGAACACGATCTATTAGAACAAATAGAATATCAAATCTTATAGAAAAAGCGTGACCATGCTAGTGATCCTGTTTCAAAACGGTGTAAGAAAAAAGGATAACATTACAATTGGTAATACACAAGGTTTTAAAGTTACTAGTGGTGATAATTCAGCATACCTGAGGAGGACATGATGAGAGTGTGATACGGCACCTGGCACCTGATGCATTCTGTGTAAACAGTAACACACATGATATCTAGTTCGATTTTCATGATATCATATTAGAAGTCACCTGGCTTTCTTTTAATATATTTTAAATGTCTATAGTATATACTTGGGAGGGGGGTTATTTTTGTATTCTTGTACTGATGTGTAATAAACTGTAAATGTATTTAATAAAATTGTATTTTGACTAATATAATTGCATGATATCAAGATCTCTTTTTTGGTTTAATAAACCTCAGTACATACATACAGTACTAGAACCAAGCTCAGTACATATATACAGTACTAAAACTAAGCTCAGTGTCACGTTGGGTTTGTGGACCCACTGGGCCGTACCGCCTGGGTGGTATGGCAGCTGGCCAACAGGGTGCAGGTCACAGTTCGTATAAGGTACCTGTAGCAGCTCAGACAGTAGCAAGGCAGGCTCGGCTGGGACTAAGCAGCGGGTAGACGTCAGGCGTGGAGCAGCAGGACAGGCGAAGATACAGCACAGCACGACTACAGCCCGGCTCTAGAACAGGATAGCACTAGATACAGGATACGGGATACAGAAACAGGGAATATTGGAACTGGAAAACACTAGGAGACCATTTGCTTAGAGAAACTAGGATATGACAAACAGCGCTCAGGTATAGAAGCAAGGGGCTGGGCCCCTCTTATAGTCGAGGGCACTCATGGGCTGATTAAAAGATTAAAGTCCGGTGCGCGCGCTGCCCTTTTAAGAGTGGGCACGAGCATGCGCGGGCACCCTACGGGTCCCGGCCGAGGTGAGTGGAAGTGAGCGCTGGCGTCTCCTGAGGAGGAGACTGGGGCCAGCGTTCGCCGACCCCTGGCTGCGGCCATCAGGGGGAGAGTGAACCTAATGGACCGCAGCCACGGATATGACAGTATCCCCCCTCTTACGCCCCTCTTCTTGGGGCCAGAGCGAGAGAGAAACTTCTTCAGAAGGGTAGGCGAATTGAGGTTCTCCTCTGGCTCCCAGGACCTCTCTTCAGGACCAAACCCCCTCCAATCCACCAAATAAAAAGTCTTTCCTCTCACTCTCTTGGTGTCCAAGATCTCCTTAACTTCGAAAGTGTCTGAAGGGCCGCTGGAGGCAACCGCAGGGCTAGGAGTCTTGGTAAAGCGGTTCAGAACCACTGGTTTCAAGAGAGAGACCTGGAAGGAGTTCGGGATCCTGAGGGTAAGAGGCAGCCGAAGCTTGTAGGCGACAGGGTTGACCTGCTGCAGGATCTCGAAGGGTCCGAGGAACCTGGGAGCAAATTTGTACGACGGCACCCCCAGTCGAATATTCCTGGTGGACAGCCAGACCTTTGTGCCAGGAAGAAACTGAGGAGTTTCTCTTCTAGTGTCCGGCTTCTGTTTCATGTGGTCGACCGCCAGCAGGATGGATGATCGAGTCTGCTGCCAGATCTGCAGAAAGTCTGTAAAAGCCGTGTCTGTAGCTGGTACCTCGGACGTATCAGGAATTCGTGGGTGTTGGCCGTAGACAATGAAGAACGGTGTCTTCTGCGTGGATTCGCTGGTGGGATTGTTGTATGCACCCAGTCATCATGTTGCTTGGAGATAAAGTGGCGTAAGTAGATCTCCAAGATCTGATTGATCCTCTCGACCTGACCATTGGACTGAGGATGGTAGGCCGAGGAAAAGTCCAACTTTACACCTAGGAGTACGCAGAGGACTCTCCAGAAGGTGAATTGAACCCCCCCCCCCCCCCGGTCAGACACAATATGCTGCGGTAAGCCGTGCAGGCGGAAGATGTGTTGGATGAACAGCTTGGCCAGTAGAGGAGCAGAAGGAAGTCCGGTCAGAGGAACGAAGTGGGCCATCTTCGAAAATGGATCCACCACCACCCAGACAGCACTGCATCCATCAGAGAGAGGCAGGTCAGTAATAAAGTCCACAGCTATATGCTGCCAGGGAGCATTGGTCAGCCAGGCACACAAAAGTCCTCCCTGGAGGAATGTCCCCAACTTGCAGGGGATTGACAGAGACAATGCAAGATGGATCAATAATGTTCTGTGGCATCTCCATGGCGTCCTCTGTGTCGAAAGACCTGGCAAGGCATCGGCCCTCACATTATTGTCGGCCGGGCGATAATGGAGCTCAAACTGGAACCTGGTAAAGAACAGCGACCACCTGGCCTGACGAGGATTCAGCCGTTGGGCCGTCTGGAGATAGGTGAGGTTCTTGTGGTCTGTAAAAATCAGGATGGGATGAGCTGCGCCCTCTAGTAGATGTCTCCACTCCTCCAGTGCCAACTTGATGGCCAGTAACTCCCGATCCCCAATCGAGTAGTTGCGTTCTGTGGAAGAGAAGAGCTTAGAGAAATATCCACATAAAATAGGCTTGCCCTTGGAACCTCTCTGGAACACCGACTGAGGATGCGTCCACCTCCAGCGAGAACTGTAGAAAAATGTCGGGATGATGGAGGATAGAAGCTGACGTGAAGGCACTCTTCAGGCTATTGAATGCAGACTCTGCCTCAGGAGTCCACACCTTGGCGTTCATGCCCTTCTTAGTGAGATCAGCGATAGGAGATGTCAGTGAGGAGAAGTTTGGAATAAACTGTCTGTAAAAATTAGCGAATCCCAGAAAACGCTGTATGGCCCTCAAGCCTTGAGGGCGTGGCCATTCTAGAACGGACTTTACCTTTCAGGATCTATCTTGAGACTTCTATTCGAGACAATGTAGCCGAGGAAGGGCAGAGCATCTTTTTCAAACACGCACTTCTCCAACTTGGTGTACAGACGATTCTCTCTTAACCGCAGCAAAACTTGACGGACATGTCCATGATGAGTCACAGGGTCTGGAGAAAAAAATCAAGATGTCATCAAGATAGACCACAACACAAACATAGAGGAGGTCACGGAAAATGTCATTAACGAACTCCTGGAAGACCACGGGAGCATTACACAGGCCGAATGGCATTACTAGATACTCATAGTCTCCATCACGGGTGTTAAATGCAGTCTTCCATTCATCACCCCCAGCCAAATCCGGATTAGGTTGTAAGCGCCACGCAGGTCTAGTTTGGAAAAAATCTTGGCACCACGTATAAGATCAAATAAGTCAGAGATCAGCGGCAACGGATATTTATTCTTCACCGTGATTTGGTTGAGGCCCCGGTAGTTAATACAAGGACGCAGGGAACCCGGCTCCTGCCAGGGAGGAAGACTTCCATATGAAGCCCCTCTCCAAGTTATCCTTAACATAGGCGGACATGGACAGAGTCTCTGGCAAGGAGAGAGGATATATCCTACCACGGGGAAGGGATGCACCTGGAATCAGCTCGATAGGACAGTCATACGCCCGGTGTGGGGGCAGTGTCTCCGCCTCCCTTTTGCTGAAGACGTCCGAAAATGCAGCATAATGACCAGGCAATCCTGCCAATGGCCGAGGCAGAGGAGGCTGGACCAAACGAATCTGCACCAGGCATCGGCTGTGACACTTGGGGCCCCACTGGAGAACCTCTCCAGAGTTCCAGTCCAGGACTGGGGCATGTAGTCGGAACCAAGGCAGACCGAGCAGCACAGGGTTAATGGCCTTCGACAGGACATAGAATGGTAGAAGTTCAGAGTGGAGAGCTCCCACTTGGAGCCTCAGCGGCTTGGTCACAGCTATAACTGGGTCTGGCAGAGGTAGTCCATTTACAGATGCGACCATCAACAGTCTCTCCAGAGAGGTAGTGGGCAATTGGAGAAGGTCCACCATGTCTCTACAAATGAAATTAGCAGCGGATCCAGAGTCCAGATACGCAGAGACCTGATGCGTTTTCTCATCGGACACTATGGTCACAGGTATGGACAACTTAGACGGGAGTCCTTCTTTGCCCAAGGTTGTCTTTCCTACCAACCCTAGGCTTTGGGGCTTTTGGGGACACAGATGCACAAGATGGCCTCCGAGGCCACAATAAAGATAGTCCCAAAGTGCATCTGTGTTGTCTCTCCTGGGTAGATAGCTTACATTGGTCCATCCTCACAGACTCCATAGGAGGATCGGCATCTGAGGATGGGAGGGGTTGCTGCAAGGTAGTGACCAGACTAGGAAGGCCTCCCTCCAGACGAACCTCTTGGAGCCGTTCTCAGAGCCTTCTATCAATCCGGGCAGCCAGAAGGATGAGGTCATCCAGGGTAGACGGCAGGTCTCGAGCGGCAAGTTCGTCTTTAATTTTAGGAGACAGTCCATGCCAGAATGTAGCCACCAGGGCCTCATTGTTCCACAACAGTTCTCCCGCCAGGGTGCGGAAGTTGATGGTGTACTCGCCCAGAGAGATGTTTCCTTGGCGTAGGTTCAGCAAGGAAGCCGCTGCAGAGGAGACTCGTCCAGGCTCCTCAAACACCATGCGAAATGTCCGGAGGAACCCCAAGGCCTGGAGGAGTTTGTCCTGTCGAGACTGGAGGTCTAGCATATCCGCCCGCATCTCTTGTGACGTCGTCATGGTCTTGGATCGACCAGCGGGGTCCATGGCCTGAGCGTACTGTCACGTTGGGTTTGTGGACCCACTGGGCCGTACCGCCTTGGCGGTATAGCAGCTGGCCAACAGGATGCAGGTCACAGTTCACAGTTCGTATAAGGTACCTGTGGCAGCTCGGACAGTAGCAAGGCAGTCTCTGTTTGGACTAGGCAGCGGGTAGACGTCAGGCGTGGAGCAGCAGGACAGGCGTAGATACAGCACAGCACGACTACAGCATGGCACTATAACAGGATAGCACAGGATACGGGATACAGGAACAGGGAACTGGAAAACACTAGGAGACCATTTGCTAAGACAAACTAGGATATGACAAACATTGCTCAGGCATAGAAGCAAGGGCTGGGCCCCTCTTATAGTCGAGGGCACTCATGGGCTGATTAAAACATTAAAGTCCGGTTTGCGCTCTGCCCCTTTAAGAGCGGGAACGAGCATGCGCGCGTACCCTATGGGACCCAGCTGACCACAGCCACGGATATGACACTCATTACATAAATCAAGCACCAGAACCAAGCTCAGTACATATATCAAGCACCAGAACTAAGCGCAGTACATATATACTGCCCAATTCTAAGCTCAGCACATGCAGTTAGGTCCAGAATTATTTGGACCGTGACACAATCTTCATGATTTGGGCTCTACATGCCATTACATTGGATTTGAAATGAAACAACTATGGTGCAATTGAAGTGTAGACTTTTATTTTTAATTCAAGGGATTGAACAAAAATATCCTGTGAAAAGTTTAGGAATTGCAACCATTTTTCTACACAGCCTCCTCATTTCAGGGGCTCAAACGTAATTCGACAAATTAACATTACCATAAGTAAATTTTCTTTTTAATACTTTGTAAAAAATCCTTTGCAGGCAATGACTGCCTGAAGTCTGGAACCCATGGACATCACCAAACGCTGGGTTTGCTCCTTTGTGATGCTTTGCCAGGCCTTTACTGCAGCTGTCTTCAGTTGTTGCTTGTTTATGGGTCTTTCTGCCTTAAGTTTTGTCTTAACCCCTTCACGCTGTAGCCACTTTTCACCTTCCTGACATAGCCTTATTTCTCAAATCTGACATGTGTCACTTTATGTTGTAATCACTTTGGAATGCTTTTACCTATCCAAGCGATTCTGAGATTGTTTTCTCGTGACATATTGGACTTTATGTTAGTGAAAAAATGTAGTCGATAAATTCAATATTTTTTTATGAGAAACACCAAAATTGAGAGAAAATTTGCAAAAATTTGAATTTTTCTAAATTTAAATGTATCTGCTTGAAAGACCGATAGTTATACCACACAAAATAGTTACTAGTTAACATTTCCCACATGTCTACTTTATTTTTGCATCGTTTTTTGAACGTCCGTTTATCTTTCTAGGACGTTACAAGGCTTAGAACTTTAGCAGCAATTCCTCACATTTTCAAGAAAATTTCAAAAGGCTATTTTTTCATGGACCAGTTCAGTTCTGAAGTGGTTTTGAGGGCCCTATATATTAGAAATCCCCCATAATTCATCGCATTTCAAAAACTTCACCCCTCAAAGTTTTCAAAAAATATTCTTAACCCTTTAGGCGTTTCACAAGAATTAAAGCAAATTAGAGGTGAAATTTACAAATTACATTTTTTTGCAGAAATGAATTTTTAATAAAAAAAATTCTGTAACACAGAAGGATTTACAAGAGAAACGGAACTGAATATATATTGCCCAGATTCTGCAGTTTTAGGAAATATCCCACATGTGGCCCTAGTGTGCTAATGGACTGAAGCACAGGCCTCAGAAGCAAAGGAGCACCTAGTGGATTTTGGGGCCTTCTTTTTATTAGATTATTTTGTTAGGTTTGAAGAGGTCTTGTAATGCCAAAACAAAGGAAATGAATTCGGACGCGAAAATACAATTTTTTACATTTTTCCCAAAAAATGTCATGTTTGCTAAAAAAAAATTTCCACGAGGAATAAAGAAGAAAAAGCCCCCCAACATTTGTAAAGCAACTTCTCCAGAGTATGTAAATACCCCATATGTGATCATAAACTGCTGTTTGGGCACATGGCAAGGCACACCATTTGGCTTTTGGAGAGCAGATTTTGCTGGATTGGTTTCTTGGCACCATGTCGCATTTGCAAAGCCCCTGAGGTACCAGTGGAAACTACCCAAAGTGCCTCCATTTAGGAAACTACACCCCTTGAGGAATTATTTCTAGGGGTGAAGTGAGCATTTAGACCCCTCAGGTATTGCATAGTTTTTATTAGAATTGGGCAGTGAGAAAAATATTTTAAAAAAATTCCCAATATGTCGTAGCTTTAGCTCAAAATGTTTCAATTTCTCAACAAATAAAAGAATAAAAAGCACCCCAACATTTGTAAAGCAATTTCTTCCCATTACGGCAATACTTCATATGTTTTTATAAACTGATGTTTCGGCACACGGCAGAGCTTAGAAGGGTAGGCGCGCTATTTGGCTTTTGGAGCGCAGATTTTGCTGGATTGGTTTCTTGGCACTATGACGCTTTTGTAAAGCCCCTATGGGACTAAGACAGTGGAAACTCCCCAAAAGTGACTCCATTTAGGAAACTACACCCCTTGAGGAATGAATCTAGGGGTGTATTGAGCATTTTGACCACACAGGTTTTTCAGAGTTTTTATGAGAATTCGGCAGTGAATAGAATAGAAATTTTGTTTTTCCAATAAGATGTAGATTTAGCTCATAAATTTTTCATTTTCTCAACAAATAAAAAGAGAAAAATCACCCCAACATTTGTAAAGCAATTTCTCCCGAGTACGGGAATACCCCATATGTGGTCATAAACTGCTGTTCGGGCACACAGTAGGGCTCAGAAGGGAAGCAGCGCCATTTGGCTTTTTGAGTGTAGATTTTGCTGGATTGGTTTCTGGGGGCTATGTCGCATTTTCAAAGCCCCTGTGGGACCAAAACAGTGGAAACCCCCCCCAGAAGGGACCACATTTTGGAAAAAAAAACACCCCTCAAGGTATTCACCCAGGGGTGTAGTGAGAATGTTAACCCCGCAGCTGTTTTCCAGAAATTAGTGTGCACTCGATGTTGCAGAGGGAAAATGGGAATTTTTCCATAGATATGCCAATATGTGGTGCCCAGCTTGTGCCACCATAACAAGACAGCTCTCTAATTATTTTGCTGTGTTTCCCAGTTTTAGAATCGCCCTACATGGGGCACTAATCTTTTGCCTGGACATTCGATCAGGCTCAGGAGTGAAAGAGTACCATGCTAAATTGAGGCCTAATTTGGCGACTTACAAAGTATTGGTTCACAATTGCAGAGGCTCTGATGTGAAATAATAAAAGAAACCCCTGAGAAGTGACCCCATTTTGTAAACTAGACCCCTCAAGGCATTTATCAACGGGTGTTGTGAGCATTTTCCTCCCACAGGTCTTTTCCATAAATGAATGCGCTGCGGATGGTACAAAGTAAAAATAGAATTTTTTCCCTAGATATGCCATTTCAGTGGCAAATATGTCGTGTCCAGCTTGTGCCACTGGAGACACACACCCCAAAAATTGTTAAAAGGGTTCTCTCTGGTTTGGCGATGCCATATACACTACTGTTCAAAAGTTTGGGGTCACCCAGACAATTTTGTGTTTTCCATGAAAACTCACTGTTATGCCGGGGTAGAGAGACAGACAGGTGAGCCCTAATCTACCCGCCACTCAGTCCCTGCCTACTTGCAACGGCCCATCCTAGGCGACGGCGTACAACTGGGCGACGGTCCCTACTCTCACTATGTGCACGACACACAGACAGACAACGGTACAAAGAAACTAAGGGATAAAAGGGCAGATGCCCACGGCAACACCGTGAGCTACAAGAGTAGTGAACGAGCCGAGTCAAACCAGGAGTGTACGACGTACCAAACGCAGAGCAAGAGAGTAGTCAGTAAAGCCAGGGTCAATATGAAGCAGAGGACAAATAGTACAAGCAGCTGCAGCAGAGCCAGGAAACAAGCAGAATCACAGGCAAAGGAGAAGCAGGAAATGAAGGTATAAATAGACAGAGGGCGGGAGCTAGCTCCGTCTGGCCAGGCTGTGATAGGCTCTCCCACTCCTCAGCCTCCCAGCCTGAGTGGTAGGAGAAGGAGTCACTCTATCAGACTTAGGAGCAGGTGCAGACTGACTAACCACGGGCGTCGACACAGAAGCTGTGTCTGGCAGATCCTTTACACTCACACTTATATTTATCAAATGAGTTGCAAAATGACTAGAAAATATAGTCAAGACATTGACAAGGTTAGAAATAATGATTTTTATTTCAAATAATAACTTACTCCTTCAAACTTTGCTTTCGTCAAAGAATGCTCCATTTGCAGCAATTACAGCATTGCAGACCATTGGCATTCTAGCTGTTAATTTGCTGAGGTAATCTTGAGAAATTTCACCCCATGCTTCCAGAAGCCCCTCCCACAAATTGGATTGGCTTGATGGGCACTTCTTGCATACCATATGGTCAAGCTGCTCTCACAACAGCTCTATGGGGTTGAGATCTGGTGACTGCGCTGGCCACTCCATTACAGATAGAATACCAGCTGCCTGCTTCTTCCCTAAATAGTTCTTGCATAATTTGGAGGTGTGCTTTGAGTCATTGTCCTGTTGTAGGATGAAATTGGCTCCAATCAAGCGCTGTCTACGGTATGGCATGGCGTTGCAAAATGGAGTGATAGCCTTCCTTATTCAAAATCCCTTTTACCTTGTACAAATCTCCCACTTTACCAGCACCAAAGCAACCCCAGACCATCACATTACCTCCACCATGCTTGACAGATAGCATCAGGCACTCTTCCAGCATCTTTTCAGTTGTTCTGCGTCTCACAAATGTTCTTCTGTGTGATCCAAACACCTCAAACTTCGATTCGTCTGTCCATAACACTATTTTCCAATCTTCCTCTGTCCAATGTCTGTGTGCTTTTGCCCATATTAATCTTTTCCTTTTATTAGCCAGTCTCAGATATGGCTTTTTCTTTGCCACTCTGCCCTGAAGGCCAGCATCCCGGAGTCGCCTCTTCACTGTAGACGTTGACACTGGCGTTTTGCGGGTACTATTTAATGAAGCTGCCAGTTGAGGACCTGTGAGGCGTCTATTTCTCAAACTAGAGACTCTAATGTACTTGTCTTGTTGCTCAGTTGTGCAGCGGTGCCTCCCACTTCTCTTTCTACTCTGGTTAGAGCCTGTTTGTGCTGTCCTCTGAAGGGAGTAGTACACACCGTTGTAGGAAATCTTCAGTTTCTTGGCAATTTCTCGCATGGAATAGCCTTAATTTGTAAGAACAAGAATAGACTGTCGAGTTTCACATGAAAGCTCTCTTTTTCTAGCCATTTTGAGAGTTTAATCGAACCCACAAATGTAATTCCCCAGATTCTCAACTAGCTCAAAGGAAGTTCAGTTTTATAGCTCCTCTAAACAACAAAACTGTTTACAGCGGTGCTAACATAATTGCACAAGGGTTTTCAAGTGTTTTCTAATCATCCATTAGCCTTCTAACACAGTTAGCAAACACAATGTACCATTAGGACACTGGAGTGATGGTTGCTGGAAATGGGCCTCTATACACCTATGTAGATATTGCATTAAAAACCAGACGTTTGCAGCTAGAATAGTCATTTAGCACATTAACAATGTATAGAGTGTATTCCTGATTAATTTAATGTTATCTTCATTGAAAAATACTGTGCTTTTCTTGCAAAAATAAGGAAATTTCTAAGTGACCCTAAACTTTTGAACAGTAGTGTATGTGGATGTAAACTGCTGTTTGGGCACGCTGTAGGGTTCAGAATGGAGGGAACGCCATCTGGCTTTTGGAGTGTGGATTTTGCTTGGTAGTAGTTTTGTTTGGCGTTTTACTGGTATTTTAGTTTATAATGTGGGGGCATATGTAAGCTGGGCAGAGTAAATCAGGGGCATAGTCAGGAGGTATGATAATGGGGTAAAATAATCCATAGACGTGTGTTACGCTGTGAAGCAATCCTTCATGCACAGGCCAGTGTCGCACTGATAAATAATGTCCTTTCTTATCCCCCTTTTGGTCCACACTCCGCACCTTTTCAGTTTGAGGAATTTTGCTGGGAAGTGTTGTCCTGGTATAATACGGGCACCCTCGCTTCCAGCAGATATGTTTGGGCCCTCCCCTTCCTGGTTCCCTAATTTTAGTGTCCTGATAAATCGCCCTGTGAAACAGAAGAAATCTTCACCTCGGGCCTGCACTACTGCATATTTTTCTTTCCCGACTTAAAGGAGCCTTAACTTATTTTATTTTTTCATATACTGTACATAGTGGTATGAGGGCTGTGTTTTTGCGAGACGAGCTGTAATTATTATTGGTACCATTTTGGGGTACATGCAACTTGTTGATCACTTTTTATCCTTTTTTTTGGGAGGCAATGTGATCAAAAAACTGCAACTCTGGCATAGTTTTATAGGTTTTTTTATACAGCGTTCACCACACGTCATAAATTACATGTTAACTTTATTCTGCGGGTCAGTACGATTTCGGCAATACCAAACTTATAGCATTTTTTGATGTTTTACAACTTTTTGCACAATAAAATTACTTTTGTAAAAAGAATGTATTTTTTCTGCCATCATGTTATGAGAGCCATAACATTTTTCAATTTTTTCGTCAATGGAGCTGTATGAGGGCTTGTTTTTTGTAAGACGAGCTATAGTTTTTATAGGATACACGCTATTTTTTGATCACTTTTTATTTCAATTTTTGGAAGACAACGTGACAAATTATGTATGGTTTATTTTATTTTTTTTTCAATAATACATGCTTTGATAAGGGAAAAAAGGCAATTGTGTTTTATTTTATTACGTGAAACTTTTATTTTTTACAACTATTATTTTTACACTTTGTTATTACACTTGTTATTTAGTCTCACTAGGGGACTTGAAGGTCCAACTGTTTGAGTGATGTTCTATTACATTGCACTACCTACGTAGTGCAATTTATTAGAACTGTCAGTTGTTCACTCACAGCAAGCCGATCAGGCTCCGCCTCCGGGTGGGGGCCTAATCGACTTCCGTAATGGCCGAGCAGGAGGCCTTTGTTAGGCCTCCTGTTGCCATAGTAGCAGTCGGCAGCCCTGCCATTGCATGGCAGGGCTGGCTATTTGCTACAACCCACTAAGATGCAGCGATTGCTTTCGATCACCTCATCTAAGGGGTTAATGGCAGGGATCCGAGCTAGCTCCGGTTCCTGCTGTTACAGCAGGGTGTCCACTGTAACATTCAGTGGACACCCACTGCTGATGACGCCGGCTCAGCTTCTGAGCTGGAAGCTGAGCTGGCGCCATCTTGCCGTTGGTACCGGAAGCCTTTTATGCCCTGCCTCCGTGCGGAGCATAGGAGGCTTCCGTTGCTGGCAGAACAGGAGGCCAGTATTAGGCCTCCGGTTGCCATTACAGTCACCGGCAACCCGGTGATCACGTTGCTGGGGTGCTGGTGGCTAAAAACCCCCTCAGATTCCGCGATCTCTATTGAACGCAGCATCTGAGGGGTTAATCGGACGGATCGGAGGCTAGCTCTGGTCCTAGCCGTTACATCAGGGTGCCAGCTGTAACATACGATGATGGTGCGGGCTCAGCTCATTATCACCGCAGTGTAATGGTACTGCACTTTGCGGGAACCACTGCCCGAAAGCGCCGTATATATACGGCGGATGTAGGGAAGGGGTTAAGCAAGTAAAATGCATGCTTGATCGGGTTGAGATATGGTGATTGACTTGGCCATTGCAGAATATTCCACTTCATTGTCATTGTCCATCTGTACTGTGACGCGACGTCCAATCAACCTTGCTGTATTTGGTTGAATCTGAGCAGAAAGTATATCCCTCAACACTTCAGAATTCATCCGGCTGCTTCTGTCTTCAGTCACATCATCAATAAACACTAGTAACTCAGTGCCTTTGGCAGCCATGCGTGTCCATGCCATCACACTGCCTCCACCATGTTTTACAGAAGATGTGGCGTGCTTCGGATCATGAGCCGTTCCAAGCCTTCTCCATACTTTCTTCCTCCCATCATTCTGGTACAGGTTGATCTTAGTTTCATCTGTCCAAAGAATTCTGTTCCATAACTGGGCTGGCTTCTTTAGATGTTGTTTGGTAAAGTCTAATCTGGCCTTTCTATTTTTGAGGCTGATTAATGGTTTGCACCTTGTGGTGAACCCTCTGTATTTGCTCTCATGAAGTTTTCTCTTTATGGTAGACTTAGATACTGATACACCTACTTCCTGGAGAGTGTTATTGATATGTGTGCTATCTCTCTGATGGATTTCTTCATTTTTAGAAGCCTAACGATGGTCTGTTTCACTTTCATTAATAGCTCAGTACATGTATACATCACCAGAACAAAGCTCAGTACATGTATACATCACCAGAACAAAGCTCAGTACATGTATACAGCACCAGAACAAGCTCAGTACATGTATACAGAACCAGAACAAGCTCAGCACATATATACAACACAAGAACCAAGCTCTTTTTTTTCAAGAATGTACCAAACTGTTGATTTGGCCACTGCTAACATTTCTGCTATCTCTCTGATGGATTTCTTCATTTTTTTTGAAGCCTAACGATTGTGTGTTTCACTTGCATTAATAGCTCAGTACATGTATACAGCACCAGAACAAAACTCAGTACATGTATACATCACCAGCACCAAGCCCAGTACATGTATACAGCACCAGCACAGAGACAATTTTCAAAGTAAGTTAGCCCCTGCCATATAATATTTTACCATGTAAAACTGCAGCTCCCGGTATGGCCTGAACAATGCTAATAATATGGGGGGAGTTGATGTTTCACAAAAAAAAACAATGGTACCACCCATCATCCCGCTGCAGATCATACAGTACTCATCAGTCAGAGCGAGTATAAACATTTACATTCACTGACTAATGTCAGTGGCCTAAATTCCAGTTACACCTCACCTCTGAATAGTTTGTCACCCATATGTCTGTTGCTCCTCACTATTTCAGCATGTTTGCATCTATAAGCTAAAACAAACTTCTCATACTGCCATACACTGTGCCCAAATACAATTGTGTCACACATTGTGCCCCGAGAAAATAAAGCACCACAAACATAAAGAGCCCCCTACAGTGCCACATGTCTTACACATTGAAAATAAAATACCACACAGACACACACACTGTGCCCCCTGTAAATAGTGGCACATACACTGTGCCCCCTGTAGATAGTGTCACATACACTGTGTCCCCTGTAGTTTGTTCCACATATACTATTCCCCCTGTAGACGTAGATAGTGGCACACACCATGCATTTAAAACAAAAAAAACATGATAAAGTCACCTGTGCCCATTCCCACGCTGTCCTCCAGCGATGCAGGCCTGGTCTCTTCTTTCCAGGTCTGCTCTTTGACAAAGCACCGATTGCGGGGCAGGGTACCTATGGCTCCCTTGCTCCCGCCAGACTGTTAAATTGTATCCGTGTTCTTGAGTTCAGGAAGGACTGAAGAACCAGCTGCATCCCACCCTGGCCACCTGTTGTCATGGCCTAAATGGGCCACTGGGATTTCTCCCGATGCAGCCAATGGCCAATCTGCCCCTGTCTACGTGTAGTAAGAAAGCATGAAGAGAGGCAGCAGAAAGCTAGAACAGAATCGTTTTCTGCCTGATGTTAGGTCTGTGTAATGCTGAATCTGACCTTATGGAATCTGTCAACTTTCGTCACCTGTGGAATGAAGTGTATGTGACCTAAATACTAAGAGAAGGATACTGAGCCAGTGAGAATAAAATGAACAAAGCTGATTGTAGTCACATTCAATGGAAATACAAAAACAAGCAAACGTACAAAATAAAATGTAAATGTTTAATGTTTTGCCCAAAGGAATATTTGTAGTTATAGTACTGTAGCAGGATTCTTAAGGGTCGCAAAACCCAAACTACTAAGCTTTTAAAAGTGCAGCCTTTCAAAAGGTATTACATTTATCAGATCTGGAAATCAAGTAGTGACCAGGGGCGAACTTTTTTCTTGGACTCCTGTCAGTGATCTTGTTGAGCACTACATTACATTACAATTAGCCACTTCCCAGCCCAAAATGCCTCCTTACTGGGAACAATAAACATGGCAAATGGAGACAAGATAAATCTTAAATATCTACGTGCTTTAAATACTCTGCAATTTACAAAAATAATGTAAGTACATATATTTAAAGAAGCACTCCTACAATTTTTTTATTCTCTGGCCCATTGGAGAGGCGCATTATGTAAATTGTGGTGAAGGTAATCTTCTTACTGGTGGCTGTATTTGTAAATTATCCACTCCCTTCTGGTCCTCAGCTGTGTCATGTGACCAGCAATAGGACTCTCCAACTGCCACAGCCTCTCATGTGTGGACAGGAAGTCAGTTTCTCCATTCATTCCTATAAGGCCTCATGCACACTTCCATCACCGTTTTAGCGGCCGTTTTTGATGGATCCGTGTGTCCGTTTTTGTTTCCGTGTGCACTCCGTTTCCGTTCCGTGTTTCCGTTTAAAAACCGGATGTGAACTTCACTTGAACCTGTCACATGTCCCAGGAAACACCCATAGAAAGGTTACAAGAAGTTTTTGGTGCTGTTTTCTTAGCTTTCAGAGCATAGAGAACAGTTTGAGATTACTCTGCTTGGCTTACTTTGGATTTACGGGTCGTAATTACGACCCGAAATAGCGGGCCCATAGACTTCTGTTAGCCACGGGTACCTTCCCGTTTTCTCACGGGAAGGTGCCCGAGCCGTTAAAAAGCTAGAACATGTTCTATTTTTTTATTTTACGGGCCGTGCTCCTATACTTTATAATGGGAGCACAGCTTGGAAAAATGACCGGCTGCCCGTGGCCGGCCGTGCTCATCTCCTGAAATACTCTGTGCTGCCTTAAACTCTGTGGACAGGTCAGGATCCTGTTTCTTTTAAATGCTGCTGGGGAACCCGCTCGATCCACGATATAAGGCTGAGCTACAGTGCAGCATTTAAAAGAAACAGGATCCTGACCTGTCCACAGAGTTTAAGGCAGCACAGTATTTCAGGAGAGGAGCGTGTGATTGGCTGCAGAGGCCGCGGCAGCCTGTGATTGGCTACAGAGGCGGTCACGTGACGAGCGTGACCGCCACTACAGCCTGTTATTGGCTGCAGCGAGCGGTGACATGGATGAAACGTCATCGCTGGAGGCCGGACAGGAGGAATGTAAGTATGAACGTATTTATATATTTTTTTTATTACATTAAAATTTTATTTTCCGTGCACCGAGCATGGTACTGTCAAGGTTGCTGAAAGAGTTAGTGCAGCCCATTAACTCTATCAGCACCCTGGACAGTACCATGCTCGGCGCACGGAAATTAGAGGTTCGCTCAGAACTAGTTCGGTCCGAATCGAACTTTTTCGTGAAATTCGGCGAACTAGCCGAACCGAACTTTTCATAAGTTCGCTCATCTCTACTAGAAATAATACAGAATACAACTGTGCAAGGTCTACGCTACCCTCTGACACACTTGAAACTGCGCAAAGTCTATACCGGTCAGAATTTTGGGATTGCAAAGCACATGTTATAAGACAGCAGGTCAATGCGAAAATAACATTACTGTGGGTGTGTAAAGTTTACCTACTGAGAATTACATACAATGGAACAAAAGAAAAGCATGCTCAGAAAACAAGCAGTGCAATGTGTGCATTTACTTATTTTGTGACGCTGGGCACTAGTTCCCTTCTGCCATCTGCGTGTCAAAAGCTCCTTGGCAAGCTCCTCCCACGCGGCGTCCTTTTTATAGTGGTCGTGGTAGCATTCTGTGCGCGTATCCCACAGTTCTGGGTGATCCTGCACCAATGCTATCAGTCTTTCCACATCCATCTTCAGAACTGACTGGCTACTGTAGACTGTGAGTCTGTGAACTTTGTCCCACCCAGCCGTTGCTATGGCAACGGATCAGTCAAAAACGGACAGCACACGGAAGCCTTCAGTGTGCCATCCGTTTTTTTCACTGACCCATTGACTTCTATGGGCCACACGGTCACTGAATCACTGAGCAAAGTAGGACATGCTCTACTTTGCACGGAACGGAACAACGGATCCGTTTAAATAACGGAAGTGTGCATCGGGCCATTGCAATGAATGGGTTCAGGGTGCTATCAGTGACAAAAACGGATAGCACCCTGAAGGAAAAAACTGAAGTGTGCATGAGGCCTAAGACTCACATCGAGGCTGTGATAGTAATGAATAGAGAAACTGACTTCCTGTCCACACATGAGACCCTGTGGCAGTTGTAGAGCCCTATTGCTGGTCACATGACACAGCTGAGGACCAGAAGGGAATGGATAACTCACAATTACACCCACCGGTAGGAAAATTACCTTCACCACAAATTACATAATGCGCCACTCTAATGGGCCAGAGAATAAAACAAAATGTATTTTAAACCAGCATCCAATAATCCTGAATTTTTTATAATGCAGCACTTTACTTCTAACACAGAGCTGAAATTTAACGTGGAATTAGATAAGACCAGAAGGAAAGGACTGAGCAGAGATAGAAAAAAGTAACAGATTGTATGTTAACATTCCATTTTGGGATTTGTCTGTCAATGTTGTCAAATCTAACCAGTAAGTTATATAAACACTATATGGCCAAATGAATGGGGGCATGATGGACATATCATTCCAAAACTTTAGGTGTCAGTAAGAAGTTGGGCCCCCTTTCGTGGCTATAATAGCCTCCACTCTTCTGGGAAGGCTTTTGACAAGATTTTTGAGCCTGTATGAATTTGTGCCCATTCAGACAAAAGAGCATTTGTGAGGTCAGGCACTAATGTTGAATAAAAAGCTCTTGCTCACAATTATGTTCCAATTCATCCCAAAGGTTTTGGATGGGGTTGAAGTGAGGGCCCTGTGCAGCCACTAGAGATTCTCCACATCAAACATGTCAAACCATATCTTTATGGACTTCTCTTTTTTATTTATCCGTCAATAGAGTGGTTTAAGTTTTTGTTTTTTTTGCGGGAGGAGTTGTAGTTGCTTTTGGTACAATTTATAGTTCCATATAATGTACTGGGAAACTGAAAAATTTCTTTGCGGGCTGAAAATGGAAAAAACTGTAATTCCTCAATTGTTTTTTGGGTTTCGTTCTTACGGATTTCACTGTGCGGTAAAAACGCCAACTTATCTTTATTCTGTGGCTCAATACGATTACGGTGATACCAAATTTATATAGGTTTTTTTATATTTGACTACTTTTATTGAGAATAAACTTTTTGTTAAAAAAAATGTTTTGTGTCGCCGCATTCTGAGAGCCATAACTTATTTTCTCACCGATTGAGCGATGTGAGGGCTTATCTTTTGCGGGACGAGCTGTATTTTTTATCGGTACCATTTTTTGGTACGTAGAACTTTTTGATCACTTTTTATTACATTTTTATAAAAAAAAATGTAAAGCTAAGTTGACCAAAAAACAGCGATTTTGGCGGTTTAAATTTTTTATGGCGTTCACCGCGCGCATTAAATAACGCTATATTGTAATAGTTCAGACTTTTACGGATGCAGCAATAGCAATTTTTTTTTACTTTTTTTATTTTACTTTAGGGGGAAAATGGGAAAAAAAATTTTTTTTTAACTTTAATATTATTTATTTTTTTTTCACTACGAAAAACTTTTTTATTACGTTTTTTTCACACACTTTATTAGCCCCCCAAGGGGACTTGAATCAGCGATCGTTAAATCGCTGGTACAATATACTGCAATACTAACATATTGCAGTATATCATCATTTTTGCAGGCATCTGTTAAGCCCTGCCACTCCGGGGGTGCGAGGGTGGCGATGAGCTGTCGGAGGGGGCCGCCCCCCTTCTTTTCAACGTTTCAGATGCTGCGGTCGCAATTGACGGCTTAAACAGCTAGGAGCAGCGCGATCGCTGCTCCCGGCTGTTAGTCCCGGGTGTCCGCTGTCAAATACAGCTGACACCCGCAGCATATGGAGCATGCTCCGCGCGTGAGCACGCTCCAAACATCACCCCCCGCACCCATACGTAATGGCATGTCAGGGTGCGCGAAGGAGTTAAAAAGGTGTTGTCTTCAATATGTAAATTGTTTATCATTATCTGTGAGTCTGCGTGGTCTACAGCTTTGTGTCTGAGCTTCCACTTCATAATATTAGCATTTATAGTTGGCCAAAGCAGATCTACTGTAGCAGATCAGAAGATTCACAAACTGACTTGGGGCAAAGGTTGCATCCTTGCAACTACATTTAACATCACTGCGTACTTCAGTAACACCCATGGTTTTAGAAATTATGTCTTTGGAGATTGCATGTGTAATGACAGGGATAGGGAAACAGACAAGTGAGCCCTAATCTACCCGCCACTCAGTCCCTGCCTACTTGCAACGACCCGCCCTAGGCGACGGGGTACAACTGGGCGACGGTCCCTACACTCAGTACGTGCACGACAGACAAACAAACAAGGGAAAACAGAACAAAGGGAAACGGGGCAGTTGCCCACGGCAACACCGTGAGCAACAAGAGTAGTAAACGAGCCGAGTCAAACCAGGAGAGTACGAGGCGCCAAACGCAGAGCAGGAGAGTAGTGAACAAGCCGAGTCAAACCAGGAGTTTACGAGGTACCAAACGCAGAGCAGAAGAGTAGTCAGTAAGCCAGGGTCAATACGAAGCAGGGACAAGTAGTTCAAGAAGCTGCAGCAGGGCCAGGAAACCAACAGAGAAGATTCACAAGCAAGGAGGAACAGGAAAGGCAGGTATAAATAGACAGAGGGCGGGAGCTAGCTCCGTCTGGCCAGGCTGTGATAGGCTCTCCCACTCCTAAGCCTGCCATCCTAAGTGGTGGAAGATGGAGTCAGTCTCACAGACATAGAAGCAGGTGCAGACTGATTACCTATGGGCGGGGATACAGAAGCTGTGCCTGGCAGATCCTTAACAGCATGGCTGTGTGCTTGATTTTATTTACCTGTTTGCAATGGGTGTGGCTTAAAATTAAAAAGGATGTTCATATACATTTAGCAATATAGTATACTTTATGCCAGAATTTCTGTTAATCCAGCACCTATCAGATTGATGCTGGATTTAACGAAATAATTGTTATAGTAGGTGTTTAATACCCCTTTAACCTAGTAATGCAATAAACCTGTATAGTTAAAACCCTAAACTGCTGCTTCACATTTTTCCCGGAGCAGTGTTGGTTAGACCATATTAACCATAATAGTTCAAGCTTTGCTGCTATTTTCAAGAACACATTTTCTATTCTATTCATACTGAAAACACAATAAATAAGCTCTTTACATGGTGTTAAAATAATTTCCATATATACACAGTGAACTCTGAAACAAATGCTGTGTGCAAAATATATTACAAATATACACATTAATATGTTATATGAGCTTGCTTTGTTTCCTGTTTTGTGTGCTTGGTATATAGCTGTTTGTTTGTTCTATTTATACACTGTACATATGTGGGCTTGTTGATAGAGAATCCATCCTACACAATGTCCCTTTTCCCAGTTTGCAATTTATTTAACCATGTTTCTCTGGAACATTTTTAAACAGAAAACTGTAATAAACTCATTAAATACAAAAACTGCGCAAAAGCTTTGAAAAAAAATTGTTGGCTTTTGATATACAGTATAAATATCTAAAGGTTTAGATTTCAATATATGCATTACGGGCCCTTATTTCTAAATACATTTAAATGCCCTATTGAAGGGGGTCTAGCGCTTGAGACCCCTCTCTCATATTCCAAGCAGATTGCTGTTAAGAAAGAGCATCTCCCGATGATCAGCTGAAATCTCCCTGATAACCTTTCAAAAGGGTTTTTCTTCAATATGTAAACCGTTTCTCAATATATTCTGAATGGTAATCATTACTACATTTTGGAGATTGTTCAGTGTTGGTTCACTTTAAAGAAATTAGGTAATTTTAGAAGTATAAAATAAAAAAAATTGTATTTGAATATTATACTCTACCTATTGTTGTTTATGTGCTTTATAGTGCTTCGCAGAAATATTTTAAAAAAAAACTCAGGTTACTGACTTCACATACTGTTTTATATTGTAGTCAGAATCCCTTTTTATCTGTGTGCAGTGGTCTGTTCCAAAACATACACAACATCACTCCTCATTTGATTTCATCATTGTGAAACAGCACTGCACACATATAATTTAGGGGTTCTGACTACAGAAAGGAACATTTAGTGGAGTGAGTTACCTGAGATTTTTTCTTGTTTCTACCATAGATTGAAAAGCAAACTAACAATGAATACATAGTATATTACATGTTGTTGATATGCTTGTCTAGTTTTTATGTTAAAAGTTAAGAAAAAAAAAGTATAGAAACATATTTTAAAAACATATGGAAACATGGAAGTAAGCCTCTGTTCACATCTCGTTTTTTTTTCACATCTCGTTTTTTTTTCACATCTCGTCATGGCCCTGACTTACTGTATGACATACACTCACTGTATGACAAACACTTGCATAAGTCACTCATTGACTTGCATTTCCTTTTTTTTTTTTTCTTTTGCGTGTTGTATGGAAAAGTGAAGCAGCCCACATTTTCCTTACAGTAAAAAAACGCATGTTGACACACCACTGCCTGAATGTATGCCAAAAGGACACTTATTTTATATATGTAGTACTCATTCTACCCTTTGTCCATACATCAGTAGCATTTCCCGGCGTTTATGCTAAATATACATAAGAAAACAGATGAGATTACAACAAAACGTAATTCACATTTTATCAATCAATTCGAGTTACCCAATAAACTGGCAAAACAGAGTCACCCATGATTTAAAAAAATATGCCGATTTTTGCATGGTCACTTGAAACTTTCTTTCCAATAGGGAGCCATTGAAGTCGCCCGCAAGTTTCCGTAACGCCACAACTTTAATGTAAATCTTAGGTGACTCCATAATGCTATGAAGACCCTATTTTAATGTAAATCTTGAATATGCTTTTAATGATCTGAAATATCAATTACCCTTAACAGCCCTAATAATAATTGAAGTTTGTAACAATATCACCAAGTAAAGTTTAATCAGAAAAATATTAATACATTGCACACCCCATCCCTCATGCACTTGCATGTAATTTCTTGATAATTGCCACTACTTACCTCCAGAGATTTTAATGGGATCCTCTAGTTGACAGCTTGGCAGTTGGAGAGCCCGCGCTGTCTCTACGGTGAATGGAATTTTGCAAATATGTTAAGAGCCAGCAAAGTCTTTAGTTGCAACAAACAAAATGTATCTTCATTTTGTAGAGATGGGATTTCAGAACAGCCATTTGTAGAGTAATTATTGGCTATAAAGTTTACATTTCGAATTCTCTAATTACTACTTATCCAGCATTGCAATTTGGATATACTTTAGTGTAGTCCTGATGTTGTGCTGCAAATTCACTTTTGAAACCAAGGTTTTGGTACTGTTCTATCTCCTTACCTTTGTAATATGCATCAAGTAAGTTGCATACACGTGAACCCTGTATTTACTATATAGCAAACTGCATGTGTTTATACAGAATTCATATGGTTTATGTGTTATACCAACTGTTATGGATACTTCAACATCAAACAGTTGCTCCAGATTCATCCATATTTATTTTCTTAAGAAAAGGTTTCACAGAAGAAGTGTCATATTGATGTCACTTTGCATGTGATGTCAAATACTCTCTTCCATACAATGAGGGAGTTTATATACAGCTTTTAGACTGAACTTTTACTACATCAGCTATAATATTTTCTCTTGAGTTTGCACAAAATAAAACACCGTATTTTTCGGATTATAAGACGCAGATTTTAGCAAGGATAAATCTTGCTAAAAAGTCTCTAAGTCTTATAGTCGGCAGTCAAGGGACCCGGCAGCATCAGGCCCCCAGACCGCTCCTTACTTAACCCCTTCCCGACCCGTGATGTGCCGGCACATCATGGAGCGGGGAGGGGATGATGTATGAAGCGGGCTCACCCGCTAAGCCCGCTCCATACACTGCAGGTGTCCGCTTCTGACACGCTGCTCTAACGGCCAGGAACAGCAATCGCGCTGTTCCTGGCCGTTTAACTAGTTAAATGCCGCGGTCAATAGCGTCCACGGCATTTATAGTGGTTTTCCCATGAAGGACATTTATGACATATCCACAGGATATGTCCTAAATGTCAGATAGATGCGGGTCCCACCTCTGGGACCCACATCTATCACTAGAACGGGGCCCCCTGAACCCCGTTCTATCTTACCCTGCTCCGCTGTCTTCCGACCACTTCCTGGTTACATGGTCGAGTTACGGAAACAGCGTAACTCGCTGAGCTACGCAGTTTTCGTAACTCCCATAAAACGAAATAGTAGTTACGGAAACAGCGTAGCATGCTACGCAGCTTCTGTAACTGCCATTCACTACTATGGGAGTTACAGAAACAGCGTAGCTAAGCGAGTTACGCTGTTTCCGTAACTCATCCATGTATTGCAGTGTATTGTACCAGCGATCTAATGATCGCTGGTTCAAGTCCCCTAGGGGAACTAATAAAATGTGTAAAAAAAAAAAAGTTAAATACATTTTTAGGAGAGTAAACATTTTTTAAAAGTAAAAAAAAAAACGTAACTGCGTCCGTAAAAGTCCAAAATTATTACAATAAAGCATTATTTGACTCACACAGTGAATGGCGTAAAAAATAAATACATTTAAAACCCCAGAATTGTTGTCTTTGGGTCACCATAGCGCTAAAAAGAATGAAAAAAAACGGATAAAAAAATTGTATGAAGCAAAAAATGGTGCTAATAAAAACTACATCTCGTTCCGCAAAGAATAAGCCCTCTCACCCCTCAAACGATGGAAAAATATAAGTTATGGCTCTCAGAATGTGGTGAAACTGAACAAATAATTTTTTTTAACCAATAGTTTTTTCTTTGTAAAAGAAGTAAAATAATACATTTTTTCCTATTTTCTGTTCTCTAAAACCTGGGTGCGTCTTATAGTCAGGTGCGTCTTATAGTCCGAAAAATACGGTACATTACATTCAGAATATTTTCTTGACATTGCAATATTTTCTACCAATTCATTATCTAGGATTTATTTTATTTTAGTATTCATCTCTCCTTTATCATCTTCTGTGGAGGGTGTAGTCTTGATTCCTCTGTTTTTTCCCTTAGTCAGAATAAAGGCTTGTTCACACTTAGCGGAATTGCTCTGTTTTTTCTGTCCGAAATTGCGGAAAAACCGCAGCAGAATACAGTAGCAGCAAAGTGAATGAGATTGCACAAATCTCATCCACACGCTGCATAAATACTAAGTGGAAAAAACGCTCAGAAATTGACCTGCGGTACGGAAATTTATTCTGCAGCATGTCAATTGTATTTGCGTAAACGCTGCTTATTTTTTTGCGGGATACTGCAACAAATAGCAGTTGTGTTTTTTTGCAGCGGGTTCGCACCGATCTCGCCGCAAAAAACGCAACTCAGAAAAAAAAAAGCCTGATACTTACCCAGAAGTCTGTGTTCCTTCCTCCACCGCGGCCTCCTGGGATGACGTTTCATCCCATGTGACCGCTACAGCCATTCACAGGCTGTAGCTGCAGTCACATGGGATGAAACGTCATCCCAGGAGGCCGGCCTGTGTGACGTCTTAAGGCCGGCCTCCTGGGATGATGCTTTATCCCATGCGACCGTCGCTGCAGCCATTCATAGGCTGCAGCGTTCTCCTGGGATAAAACATCATCCCAGGAGGGCAGCATGCTAGCAGGCCGACTGGTGCTGCAGTTTTCTGTAGTGGACATTCTGGGCGAAAAACGTCACCACATTCCCTGCGGTGCACAGGACGTATATGATGGGTGATTTTATGCAGCATATCCGTTCCGTTTGAACTCAGCCAAAAAGTTTTGAAAAGCTGTCAAGTCAACTCTTTATCCAGCAAAAATTCCCTCACACAGCAAAAACCACATTAATCCATTCTCTCTAAGTATCATTCTTATATTGAAGTTAAAATGGAAGTATAGGATATTTAAAAAAAATGGTGGAGTTAGTTAATTTCTTTCACATTTCTCACTCTTTTGATAATATCATTATCTCACATACAGGTCCTTCTCAATGAATTAGAATATCATCAAAAAGTTAATTTATTTCAGTAATTCAATTTAAAAAGTGAAACTCATATATTATATAGATTCATTACACACAGAGTGATCTATTTCCAGCATTTTTTTCTTTTAATGTTGAAGATTATGGCTAACAGTTAATGAAAACCCAAAACTTAGTATCTCAGAAAATTAGAATATTATATAAGCTCAATTTCAAAAAGGATTTTTAATACCAAAATGTTGGCCAACCGAAAAGTATGTACAGTATATGTACTCAATACTTGGTCGAGGCTCCTTGTGCATGAATTACTGCATCAATGCGGCGTGGCATGGAGGCGATCAGCCTGTGGCACTGCTGAGGTGTTATTGAAGCCCATGTTGCTTTGATAGCGGCCTTAAGCTTGTCTGCATTGTTGGGTCTGGTGTCTCTCATCTTCCTCTTGACAATACCCCATAGATTCTCTATGGGGGTTAGGTCAGTCGAGTTTGCTGGCCAATCAAGCACAGTGATACTGTGGTTTTTAAACCAGGTATTGGTACTTTTGGCAGTGTGGGCAGGTGCCAAGTGCTGCTGGAAAATGAAATCAGCATCTCCATAAAGCTTGTCAGCAGAGGGAAGCATGAAGTGCTCTAAAATTTCCTGGTAGACGGCTGCGTTGACTCTGGACTTGATATAAAACAGTGGACCAACACCAGCAAATGACATGGCTCCCCAAACCATCACTGACTGTGGAAACTTCACACTGAACCGCAAGCAACTTGGATTGAGTGCCTCTCCACTCTTCCTCCAGACTCTGGGACCTTGATTTCCCAATGAAAGGCAAAATTTACTTTCATCTGAAAACAGGACTTTGGACCACTGAGCAACAGACCAGTCATTTTTCTCCTTAGCCCAGGTAAGATGCTTCTAATGTTGTCTCTAGGTCATGAGTGGCTTGACACAAGGAATGCGACAGTTGTAGCCCATGTCCCGAATATGTCTGTGTGTGGTGGCTCTTGAAGCACTCACTCCAGCCGTAGTCCACTCCTTGTGAATCTCCCCCAGATTCTTGAATGGCCTTTTATTTCTTGAGAATGCTTTCAAGGCTGCGGTTATCCCTGTTGCTTGTGCACCTTTTTCTACCACACTTTTTCCTTCCTCTCAACTTTCCATTAATATGCTTGGATACAGCACTCCGTGGACAGCCAGCTTCTTTAACAGTGTCATTGACACTGTGGAGGGTGTCAATGACTGTCTTCTGGACAACTGTCAAGTCAGCAGTCTTCCCCATGATTGTGTAGCTTCCTGAACCAGACTGTTGGACCATTTAAAGGCTTAGGAAACCTTTGCAGGTGTTTTGTGTTGATTAGTTGATTAGATTGCGAAACCATGAGTCTACAATCTTGAACTTTTACCCAATATTCTAATTTTCGGAGAGACAAAATTTTGGGTTTTCCTTAACTGTTAGCCATAATCTTCAACATTAAAAGAAAAAAATGCTGGAAATAGATCACTCTGTATGTAATGAATCTATATAATATATGAGTTTCACTTTTTGAATTGAATTACTGAAATAAATTAACTTTTTGATGATATTCTAATTCATTGAGAAGGACCTGTATATATTTTATGCATTTCACTAACGAATTATCATCCTGCCTATCCTGGAAACCGGCTCATGCGACAGTCCGTACTTCACAGAGTATACAGATAAGTTGACAACAGCTGGCCAGAGGTGCATCACAACACAAGGACCACCCTGGAGAAATCCCCTGGTGAAATCACTCAGAGCATTAACTCTTCTTTAAGGGTGGTGCTCAAACTTATCGGTTATATCTGTGGGACCCTCTATTCAGAGATGATGTCCTCCACCCTACTCTCAAACAGCTGAGGGGTCTTCAGGAGAGGAGGGTAGTTGATCTCGGCTGTCAGACGATCACCTCTGTAGCTGTGATTTCATCATGCCTAGGGAATAGATGTATCCACATCCTTTCTGCAACAAGAAACATATTAATAATTTCCAGGCAATTAAGAGCGTTACAATCAGTTCCATCACTACCACTATGGGTTTCAGCAATCCAGAAAGCATATTGTTAAACCAAACACCAATAGACCCCAACCAGGAAAAGGGATTCCATCCCTCCTTTTATATATTGACCCCTTGAGAAAGCTGACGGCGAAACGCGCGTTGGGGGAGGTCTGTGTGGAGATTTCTCGTGTGTGATCCACTATGCAATCCACGGGTTTGTGCAGCTCTCTTAGCCCATGAAATAGGGCCGTTTTTGGGTCTAATTGTACAGTCCTAGCCTTGTATTCTCATAGGTGTGCACAATTTTGTGCTTTCTGGCTAGGTGCATAACACATCTATGGCCTTGTTTCGGACTCTTGCTTTACAATTTGGCTTATGATACATCCTCCTTGGATGGAGATTTCTGTACTTGACCACATCACATGATGCTCATATTGTGTTAGCATATAACTGGGATTACTTATGCTGTTTCTCCACACTCTCCTTTTTAATTATGTGTACTACTGTTTTTATTTTGTGATGGCCAATATGTTGTTATGTGCAATATAATAAAGTTATTTTTTTATTGTCATGGTACATAATTTGTGCTATGTGTCGTTTATTTCTTGGATATATTAACTGTCTTCACAGTCATTTATAGGTATTGACTCCTTTGATATATCTCTAGCTTTTTTCTGCAATTCCTTTACTTTATTCATGTGTGCCTCTATCGGGTCATGTGAGTTCTCAATCCAGGTGCAATCCAGGTGCAACCATTCTTCATCTATAACAGCACAAGTTCCACCTTCTATTGCTAACAGATAATAAAGAGCCATTCTAATTTGGAGGGCATTTTTCCTAACTTGGGTTAACTCTTCATTGATAGCATGGATAGAACTGGTGGTCTCATTAATTATCCTATCCATGATACTAGCATATTTGTTAACTTATTCGCTAGTTCGATTCCCCAGCCTGTCCAAGATGGAAAACACATCCAAGCTTTACCTGCTTTTGTAAACAACTCTCGTTTATATCTAGTCTCCTTAGAATAAATGTCATAAATTTCAGCAACTGAGATGTTTGGACGTTGTCTGATGGCTGGAACAACTCTTCCTATGGTGCAATTACCCCATGCTCCCATAGGAGGTCAAGAATAGGCTCTGTTACCACAAATATAATATAGCCCTGCTTTTATCACCATAGGAACTATTTTACCATGATTCCCCAACCATCTTTGAAACCATCTCATATTCTCATATTGTCATGCACTTTAGTATTGCTGTCATAGTTGCACACCAACATTGGTTATTACAATTACCGTGTACCTCATCACATTTTACTGCTTCCTACTTCATATTGAACAGTAATATAGCATCTTTACAATCTGTTTCTCCAATGTGTACCTTAGATAAATTGACTATGCGCCCTTTTATTCTGGCTATGTGATCAGCATAAATAGGCCCTACGCACATAGTGTATGTATTTAGTAAGCCAGCAATTTCTAAGTATGTTGCTTGGTCTGAGAGAGCATTGTGAGCAGTGTGATTTAGATCTATTTCAACATCATAGCTATATTCTGTGAGATTGAAGTCATTCATTGATATTAGTACACCAGTTAAAAGGATTCCTTTATGATTTTGTTGCATCCACGGCTGCGGATCATTGGGATTACTCACCCGCGACGGCCGCAGCCATGGATCTGTGAGCGCTGGCCCGCATCTCTTCCCAAGGAGATGCCAGCGCTCACTTCTGCTCCGTTCCGCTGTGTCCCATAGGGTGCGTGCGTACGCTCGTGCGAGCCAGCGTGCGCACATGAAAATAATCATTAATTAGCACATGATCACCCTGGACTATAAGAAGGGCCCTGCCCCTTTACTCCTTGCCTGAGCGTTGTTGTATTTACCCATGTTAGTCTTAGCAAATGGTCCCTTAGTGTTATCCTGTTCCCGTTGTTCTCGTGCCCTGCTACCTGTATCCTGTATCCCATGCCATAGTTGTTCCTGTGCCTTGGAGCATTGGAGTCGTGTTGTGCCACCTGTCACGCCTACTGTCTCACACCACATAGGGTGTCATCTGCCTGCAAGTCCATCTGTGCCTAAGCCTCCGCTACTGCCTGGACTATCTAAGTTACTCTTGTACTAGGACTGTTGTTTGGCCAACTGCTACTCTGCTATGGCGGTGCGGCCTAGTGGGTCCACATACCCATGGATCCTGCCATATTTGCTGGAACATGAGAACAGATCCAACCGTCAGTTGTGTTTGGCTGTTTGTTGATGTAGAACCCAAATAGAGTTCTTCCACTATTCTCCGTTCACCTGTATACAATAGCATAAGGTACAAAAGAACAGGCAAGACAGCAAATGCTTGTTTGACATTTTCCTATAGTCAATCCTCCTTTCTCCGAGTGGCCTCACCCTTTTAGCACAGATTTGCGTCACCGACCTGAAAGTTGACCTTTTTACAGTGAGAAGCGTGAATCCAGTTGGGTTTTCCCTCTACTTTCACTGATGTAGGAGTGGTCAGTAGTACTTGGTATGGGCCATCAAATCTGGGTTCCAGATATTTCCTCACGTATCTTCTTATCACGTCCGAATCGGTTGTAGGTGGTGAGTTCTAGTTTTGTCTCGAGGGTCTGGTAAAGAAGAAAAGACTAAGCCATGCAAATTAGTCAGCTGCTTATGGAGCTGGACAACATAGTCAGTTAGAGAAGCATACTGTCCATATAATTCCTGTGGAAAGAAAAGGCGTGTTAGCGGTGGCCTGCCAAACAGTATTTTAAATGGTGAAAGTCCATGCATTCCCTTTAGTGTATGCCTCATTGCAAATAGATCTAATAGTAGGGCTTGTACCCAAGTAAGTTTTGTTTGCTCACAGATTTTAGCTATCTTGTTTTTCGAGACACCATTTATTCTCTCAACCTTCCCTGATGACTGTGGGTGATATGGAGTATGTGGATGTTGGTTAATTTGCAACCCTTTCAACATTTCTGCTAATATCTGCCCCGTGCAATGTGTCCCACGGTCAGACTTTACCGTCTCACGTAGGCCATATCTGCACACAATCTCAGATAAAATTTTCTTAGCTGTCACTACAACTGTTGCCTTAGCAACAGTCCATGCTTCTACCCAAGAGGAGAACATATCCACACATACTAAGACATACTCATAGTACACCACATTTAGGTAGTTGAATGGAGTTTGTATCCAGTCTCTGAAATGGGTAGTCATATTTTACAAGGTGTTTCATCTGTACCCTAGTCATTTTGCCTGGATTGTGCTTGGCACAGAACATGCATTTTATGCACCATTGTTGTCACGATGGGGGGTGTGGACCCACTGGGCCAAACCGCGTAGCGGGATGGCAGCTGGCCAAACAGGTATAGTACAGAGTCTATAGTCCAGAGAGGGTACCTGAGGCAATGTAGACAGCAGCAAGGCAGGTTTGGCTGGGACCAAGCTGCAGGCAGACGTCAGGCGTAGTGTAGCAGAACAAGCGTGGAATGCGGCACAACACGGCAACAGCTCAGCACGGCACTAGATCTGGATAGCACGGGTACAGGATACAGGAACAGGGAACACTAGGAGACTGGAAGACACTAGGGGACCATTAGCAATACAAACTTTGGGTAGCGAACAACGCTCAGGCAGAGAACAAGAGGTCGGGGCCCTTATTATAGCCCAATAGCATTCTGGGCTAGATTGCAGACTTCATGCAATTATGCGCGCACTGGCTCTTTAAGACCGTGCACGCGCGGGCACGCTCGCCCTCCGGAGACAGTCTCGATACCCGGAAGTAAGTGCCGGCGCCTCACAGGAGGACGACGCTGCAAGCAACTTGGATGTCCATGGCCACGGCTGTCGAGGGGTAAGTTAGAAAGACGGGCTGTGGCCATAGACTTACAGTATCCCCCCTCTTATGCCCCCTCTTCTTGTGACCAGAGCGGGACAGAAACTTCCTCATGAGGACAGGGGCATCGATGTTCTCCTCTGTCTCCCAAGACCTCTCTTCTGGACCGAACCCCCTCCAATCCACTAAATAAAACGTCCTTCCTCCCCCCCTTGGTGGCCAGAATCTCCCTTACTTCAAAAGTCCCGGAAGAGCCGCCAGGGACCACTGCGGAACTAGGAGTCCTGGAGTAGCGATTCAGGACCACGGGTTTCAGCAAGGAGACATGGAAGGAGTTAGGGATCTTGAGGGTAGGAGGCAGCCGCAACTTGTAAGACACCGGGTTGATCTGTAGCTGGATTTCGAAGGGTCCGAGGAATCTAGGGGCAAATTTGCAGGACGGCACCCTCAGCCGGATATTCCTTGAAGACAACCAGACCTGGAAGAAACTGAGGAGGAGCCCTTCTTCTTGTATCTGCCTTTCTCTTCATGCGGTCCACCGCCAGCAGGATAGAAGATCGGGTCTGTTGCCATATTTGCAGAAAGTCCCTGAAGGTAGCGTCAGCTGCAGGCACCTGGGACATAGTAGAGATAGGAAGAGGTATACGAGGATGTTGGCCGTAGACGATGAAGGATGGACTGGAAGTGGTGGACTCACTATTGTGGTTATTATAGGAGAACTCTGCCCACGGGAGCAGCTGCACCTAGTCATCATGCCGCCTGGAAACAAAGTGACGCAGATAGTTCTCCATAATCTGGTTAACCCTCCACCCCCCAGATCACACTGCAACCCGCAGAAGGAGGGAGATCCGTGACAAAGTCCATTGCGACATGATGCCAGGGAGCAACGGGCACAGGCAGTGGTTGGAGCAGGCAGGCAGGTCTGGAGTGAGCAAATTTATTTGCAGCACATACCGAGCATGAGGTGACAAAGTCCATGACGTCTTTGGCAGCGTGGACCACCAGAACTGGCAGGCGATTAGATCTTGGGTCTTACGAGCACCCGCGTGACCTGCCAGCTTGGAACTGTGACTCCAGCGAAGGAATCTTCCTCTGTCTGCCAGACGCACAAAAGTCCTTCCCGGAGGAACGTCTCTAACTTGCCGAGAGGTCAGGCCTAGACGTCAGGCGTAGCGTAGCAGAACAGGCGTGGAATGCGGCACAACATGGCAACAGCTCAGCACGGCACTAGATCTGGATAGCACGGGAACAGGATACAGGAACAGGGAACACTAGGAGACTGGAAGACACTAGGGGACCATTAGCAAGAAAATCTTTGGGTAACGAACAACGCTCAGGCAAAGAATAAGAGGACAGGGCCCCTTTTATAGCCCAGTAGCATTCTCGGCTAGATTGCAGACTTCCTGCAATTATGCATGCACTGGCCCTTTAAGACCGTGCATGCGCAGGCGCGTGCGCCCTCCGGAGACAGTCTCGATACCCGGAAGTGAGTGCCGGCGCCTCACAGGAGGACGATGCTGCAAGCAACTCGGATGTCCATGGCCTAGGCCGTCGGGGGGTAAGTTTGAACGACGGGCCGTGGCCATAGACGTTACATTTGTAAGGCAAATTGTGAGAAGCCTGGTGCAGCCCAAAATGTACTTATAATAACAACCATTCCTCCTTTGGAAACATGAAATGGGAGAGGAGATAAGTTTGTTAAAAACTAATACATAGCTGGAACATCTTCATTTTTCCAAACACCATTATCTGGCTTACAACCTGTGTTCCTCCATTTACTTGTATCCACTTGTGTCCAACCTGTGGTCCTCCAATTATTTTGTGTCTGGGGACCTGCCTGTTTTTGCAAGGTTATGAGTGTGCCCATTGTCAGATTTTGTTCATCTTTTGGGGACTCTTGGAAGATCAGAAGAGCAGCCTTTTTGGCTTCATCTTCCCTGTTATTACCCATATTGATAGGATCTTTTTTTTTCGCTGATGTGCCTGGCATTTGATAACAGCTATGGCTCGAGGTGGCTTTACCTTTTCCAACAGCTCCTGTATGAGGTCTGCATGCTTCACAATGAACCCATAAGAAGTTAAGAAACCTCTGTGCTCCCACGGAAAATTAAAATCATATACAACTCCATAAGCATAACGGGATTCTGTATATATATTTACAATCTTTCCCTCTGCCAGTTTACATGCCTTGATCAGGGCAAGCAACGCTGCACTCTGGGCAGAGTGTATGCCAGGATCATGGGCTTCAAAGTACAAAATGGAGGTAAGATCTGTTACTTCAAAACCTATTGTGTCCTTTGGACACTAGGTCCAGCAGGAGTTTGTTACAACTAATAAGTACATTAACTAGGAGATTTTTTTTGCATCTGTGTGATGTTTAAGGATTTCTTGTATGCACGGTTTACTGAGTCATTCAAGAAATCTCCATTTTTTTCAGCCAACTTTCCCCAGCACATTGTTGTAGAAGTCCTTGTGCTTGTCTAGGTGTTTATAGGCAAACTTTAGTCTTCCTCTGATATTATTTATGGGCAGTAAAGGTTCCCTCATGGCACACTTCCTTGTAGATCTAATTTGTGCAGCCACTGTGATGGTAGACTCGAGCACTTTGTCATGAATAGTGGCGAGAGCTACCTGTAGGTCCCATGATGACATTTTTAGGTACTTAGAGACTTCTTTGAGCATCTTGGTCTGCTCTTGTGCTAAACTTGTTAGGACGGTCTGGCCTGGTCAAATTGGAATGTTGTATGAACTGTAGAATCATAGAATTCCAATTGTTTGTTGTTTTTTTTAAATCCCTTCATAGACTCATAGAAAATTATATTCTTCTTCCTGAAGGCCTCATGGGGCTTTTTGGATCTAGATATGGTGATATCACAAATTTCAGCAACTGCCTGAAGAAGTAGCCTGTGTGCTCTGAAAGCTTGCATATAGAACTTTTATGGTTAGCCAATGAAGGTATCGTACCTTCTATACTTTTGTCTTTTTTGACACAAAAGTATTTAACATTGCATATTGTTTCTGGCTAACACGGTACTACACTATTTTTTACTGTACTTCGCAACAAAGAGCAAACCAAACTAAACATCTGAAGTTTAAATGTAAGTTCTTATTCTCTGCCGTTTTTCGGGCCGTAAACGGCCTCCAAACATCCGATAAATCGGAAAGCAGAACGCCTCCAAACATCTGCCCATTGATTTCCATGGGAAAAACAGTGTTCTGTTCCCACGGGCCGTCTTCATACGCGGCCGTTTTGAAAAACGGCCGCATAAAAGAACGGCCGCGAAAAAGAAGTGCAGGTTACTACTTGGGACGTTTTTGGAGCCGTTTTTCATAGACTCTATTGAAAACAGTTCCAAAAACGGACATAAAAAAATGCAGCGAAAATCACAAGTGGCTTAAAAAACGTCGGAAAATCAGGAGCTGTTTTCCCTTGAAAACAGCTCCGTATTTTCCGACGTTTTTGAGTTTGCGTGTGAACATACCCTTAAGGTGTTGTCCAGTTATTTTGTTATTTGTAGCATAGGAAATAATATAGTTTTTAAATATACATGAATTTGAAATTCTGCTCACATACTTTTCTTATGACCGTGCAGTAGGCCCCTTTCTCTTCACGGTAGAATGGTATTCGGATTAGACCTGTGTAATGCATCTATGGGCTAACTGAATGTGATTAAACATGGTGTCAGACATGTGACCCCCCCACACACACACATTGTAACCCCTAATATTCAATTAGCAATAGGGTCACATGTAATACATGTGCTGGCTACACATAGAGGACACATCCATGGGCTAAAAGAATAGAAGTAATGGTGGAATGATGATGAACAAATACTTAGCTGTGCTTGTATTTACTATCTCTAGATGATTTATAAAATGGCTGCCCATCTCTAGGTGATGTTGTCATGTTAATAAGGTTAACTGTTAAAAAAACAAAAAAACTACAACACAATGTAAGAGCTGCTCCCACGCAGACACTGACAGACATGATGAGATACTGCTGTGGGTAGAAATTGTTTATGCTCCTCAATAATGTACTCGTAACCTGTTAGATACCTGGACAGTGTTAAATAAATGCCAGTGGTCACATGATGTGTGGGTGGTGGGTCACATGACTGACACCCATGCCTCCCATCCATCCCGGATTCGGCGGGACAGTCCCAGTTTGTCACCGCTGTCCCGGGCGGTCTGCACAATGTCCCGCTGGGCGCTGCAGCTGTATCAAAACAGCTGATCGCTGCTGACAGGCGCCCTGCATGCCAGACGTCTGCAGCAGCGATCAAAAGAAGGCAGGAGTCTTGCGGCGGTGTTCTCACTGGGATCGATGCCGGCACGGGAGTGGACCAGTCCAGTCACCTGACCTGTCATCTGACCTCATCAGTCAGGTGACAGGTCAGGTGACTGGACTGGTCCACTCCCGGGCCGACATCAACATCAGTGAGAACGGCGCTGCAAGACTCCTGCCTTCTTCTGACGGTGAGTGAAAGCAGAGCGGAGAGTGGCAGCAGTAGGGTCGGCTACCTCTTATAAGGGGGTTGTGTTGCGCTACCTACAGGGAGCTATCTACAGGGGGGCTGTGTCTGGCGCTATCTACAGGGAGGCTGTGTCTGGCGCTATCTACAGGGGGGGGCTGTGTCTGGCGCTATGTACAGGCGGGCTGTGGTCAGACCGAGACTTGTCAGCTGCCTGTGCCCAGCGTGAGTACGTCGCTCGGCGCTACAGTGCTCGACCATTAATGGAGCGCTGGCCGAGCATGAGCACCAGCGGTCCATTCCTTTGTAGCACATCGGCGGACTTTTGGTCCCCCATTCTCCTCATCGCAAGGGGCCAAAGTGTCTGGACCCCCAGCGATCACACATTTAACCCCTTATTCTGTGGATTAGGAATACATGTGTTTGTGGGAAACCCCTTTTATTTGTAATATATGATGTTTCAGATCCTTATTTGGTCACGTGCTGCGATGATGCTTCCATGTATGGCACGTGACTGCTGAGGCCAGTGATTCACTGCAGCTATGAGGGTATTATAATGTATGAGGGCAGCTATGGGGCACTATACATCTGTATGGGCATTATACTGTATGGGTGCAATGATGGGGCCATTATATTGTGTAGGGGCAGCTATGGGGCATTATACTGCATGGGAGGTACTATGGGGGCATTATACTGTGTGGGACGCACTATCGGGGTATTATTCTGTGTCGGGACAGCAATGGGGGCATTATACTGTGTGGAAGGCACTATGGGGTATTATACAGTGTGGGGGGGTCAGCTATCGGGGCATTATACTGTGTAGGGGGTTCTATGGGAGCATTATACTGTGTGGGCTGAACCGGGTGTGTATGGGTGGGATTGGGCGGGGTTAGAGGCGTGGCTTAACAGGGAAAAAATTAGCTACACGCACCGTTTCAGTTGTCCCTCTTTATGAAATTTGGAGGTATGTGAGCAGTGTAGCTGAGAATCCAGCACTCGGGGGGGGGGGGGGGGGGGCAGTAACACTTACCAGGAAGCTACCTCAAATCTGTGTGTATCTATCTCACTCTGCTACTGCTTAGCCCTCCCCTTTCCATAGACCTGTATGGGCAGCATGTCTGTGTCTCTTTCTCTCTGTCTGCTCCCTCCTCCTGCTCCTTAGGTACTCTCACCTTTTTAGAATGAATGTGCATGGCTGCTAGTTAACAATACATGTGGTCAGTGCTGCAACATCTATAAATACATCTGTGTATACTGAACTACAAAAGTTTTTACTAAGATGGCACTTTTCTAGACTTATTTTCCTTTTTATACAATATGTAAGTTGAAACCATGTAAAATATACTGTGTGGGTAGAAGGCTGAAAAAGTAAACGTTTGCGAGAAAGCTATAACTCCAAAATGAAAAGATGAGTCACCGTGTTTTGCAGGAATGGATTTATACTGTTTGTTATCGTTTGCTTGTTCAGTAGGAGTATGTTGACTTTTGAACACCATTTTACAGTTTAGGCCCCATTCACATCATGTTTATATGCCTACGTTTGACTTGTTCTCGGGTAAGGTGTACACATATAACGAATATGTCATGAACTTTCATGACCCTTTTCATAACGTATCCATTAAAAGGATGCCATTATATGACTGATGCCACTGCTAGGCATCATTTAACTTATCCGTCATCCATAAACTATAATAACATCCGTTTAACGGATACGTCATGAAAAGCTATTGAAAAGCCTATTAAGTAAACGGATGCCTGGGACATATGCCATACAGTGGCATTTGTCACCCATAGGCTCCCATGTTAAAAAAAAAAATACCACTGGTATACATTTATCTTTACAGGTTTCCTTTATATGGAATAGTGTAGTCTACTAAGCACATCTTGCTTGTGATGTGTAATCAATTTCAAGTAATGTACGCTTGCCCTTTCCTATTCATCAGCAAGTAGCAGGCTGCCATTAATCCCAACCTTTTCACGGGGTCGTTTGAAAAGGTCTAGGGAAGGGGCAGCAATGAACTTTATTTTTTCCTATTCAGACTTCTTTTTTAATGTTCAATTTATTGTATAAGTAATTTGCTAAATCTTTCCTGAAAGTGAATCTACAACTTTTATATCATTTTGTTTTTAGGCCCAAAATTCTGTGCTGATTAATTTCTTAATTTATCTTGTGTCAGAGCTATTTTATTTCTGATACAGAGCTCCAAATCCCCGCATAGGTATGAATTTAAGAGATAGCATGCTGGCTACCTGCGGCCACCACTAAAGGGAGCACTATGCAGTTAGCTCCTAAACTCCATCTAGTGGCTACTGCAGACAGCGAACATGCTATGTTTCAAATTTATGTCAATGCAGAGGATTTGGAGCTCTGTATAAGAAAAATGGAGCTCTGACTGATATAAAGATATATAATCAGCACAGGACTTTGAACCTTTTTAGATAAAACATTTTGTTTCATACAAGGGAATCACTTTTGGCTTTACAACAGCTGATTGAGTTAACACAGCCTGGTTGCTAGGGATACACAGCCTTTTATATAGTGTTGTCAGTTATTGCTTCCCTAGCAACCAGTCAATGCGTTCCTGGTAACTCAAATCAAGGCGGAATTTTCTCATATCTGAGGACAGAGGGAGTACTCACCAATAACTTATTGATTTTTCTAAAATGTTTCATTTTTCTCCCAGTGTAAATATGAGCTTATGTCATTCATCTATTGGAGAACTAGTTAAAACTGTTTAGTGAGTCTGCCAGTACCTAATATGACATCCTTCAACTTCTACTAAAATACATTACTTTATTTTCTTGGTTTACATGTTTTAAGCCATTGAGAAAACAAAGATGAAATTTTTAATGGGGCCATGGGTTTGTATGCAAACTAGCATAGATAAAAATTGGAGGAGTTACTTATAACAACATATTAGATCACATCTTTCATAACTACCTTAAAGTGAAAAATAAAAACTGGAATCAAATTCCTGAAAAAGGTGTCATTCATTCCCTTTGTTCTTGAGGTTGGCAGGGGTTCCAGAGGTCAAACCCCCACCAATCATATTGCCTTTCCTAGTGATATGCTAGGATATGCAATATTATAAGATGGGAATATAAAATCAGAAGACAAACTTTTATTTCTTCAAAAGTTTCTCAAACCAAAACTGACATATATAATTTTCTCTAAACAGCATTATAATGTTAACAATACAAGCCTAAAACAATATATTTTCCATTTAGCTCCTTATTGTTATTTGGAAAACCATGGCTATTGATTTAATTTACTGCCATGTTCAAAAGTAACATTGATATCCATAATAGCTGAAAGATTAATTATGAGCAGTTATGAAGCAGTCTGGGACATAGCTCTTGAATTTTAAACAATACATTTGTCTGGTTTCTCCCATGAGAAAAACATAGCAACAGAACCATTTTGGATCAGTTACTATCCCTACTCCTTTCATTACAGAAATCACATTACAACCGTTATCAATTTACATTTACACCTGTTATCCTCATTTTACGAGTATGTGGATATTGTGTAACAAGAAAAAGTTCAAGGGGTTGCCCCAGCGGGACAACCTTCGTCCATATGCCCTATTAAGACATGTGGATGTAATAGAGGGTCTGTCCACCGCACCAGACCCCCCCCCCCCCCTCTATCAGCCAAAACTGAGAGCCTTTAATGCGTTCCACTGCAAGGGAAATGTATGGGCAGATGTGTCTTCCCCCGGCAACAGCAGCTGATCCCCTGGGTGCATGTGTGCACAGTAAGTCACTTCCTATAAAAGTCCCAGGACGGGATATGACAACTACTGCCTGGAACCCAAGTGTACAGACAGGCTGCAGGAGCTGCCTCCAGAAAACACCCATGGATCCCCTGATTGGCAGGGTCCATGTAAGTAAAACCTTGGGGCTAGCATGGGCACCCCCTTATGCCGATCAATAGCGGCATTTTCACTTTAAGACAAGCCTTCCCTCACGATTTTCCCCTACCAACAACTATCACATCATTGTAACCAATATATTTATAGAGTAAAAACAGGACCTCAATGAAAGAGTATCTCGGCTTTCATCTTCCATTGCTGTGAGGCATCCTGAACAGTTTCCCTGAGAATGGTAAAATACTCATCTTTGTGTTCCTGGGTCTTCTGCAGTGTTGGACTGGGGTTTCTTAGGCCTATTAGAGGAAATTATATTGAGGACCCACCCTCCGTCTATACAGAATATTTGCAAGTCCACGTTTGATAACATTCTACACTTTCTTCTTATCATTGCACACACAGGATATATCATCAATAAAGTCTAAAAGGTGGTTATTTGTGAATCACCTTATTAGAAATAGATCCTAGTGGTAAATGATTGGTTCTAAATTCATGATCTAATTGGGTTGTCTTTTGTTAGACCTTTTGCGGCCCATGGTTGTCAGTGCCTGGACTCGCTGGAGGATTCTCGGTTTCTCTAGTGGGCCAGTCCAAGCCTGGTCTTCTGCGTCTGCTGTCATCCATGTTCTAAAAAATGTTATGTCATGTAATGTTATAAGGTTGTGTGATTTCAAAACTGTAGTGTAATGGTGCAACATCACATGGCATCACACTCATTATGACATTGAAGTCCTGGAAGAAGACACAAAAGAACTGGGTTGCAACATAGATTATTGCCTATTGCTGCACAACTGCAGTAAAAATTTATTTTTGTGTGGTTCTCCTGTAAAGGATCTGCCAGACACAGCTTCTGTGTCGACGCCCGTGGTTAATCAGTCTGCATCTGCTCCTGGGTCTGATAGAGTGACTCGATCTGCTACCACTCAGGCTGGTAGGCTGAGGAGTGGGAGAACCTATCACAGCCTGGCCAGACGGAGTTAGCTCCCGCCCTCGGTCTATTTATACCTTCATTTCCTGCTCTTCCTTTGCCTGGCTCTGCTGTTCCTGTTAGTACTATTGACCTCTGCTTCAAATTGACCCTGGCTTTACTGACTACTCTCCTGCTCTGCGTTTGGTACCTCGTACACTCCTGGTTTGACTCGGCTCGTTCACTACTCTTGTTGCTCACGGTGTTGCCGTGGGCAACTGCCCCATTTCCCTTAGCTTCTGTGTACCCTTGTCTGTTTGTCTGTCGTGCACTTATTGAGCGTAGGGACCGTCGCCCAGTTGTACGCCGTCGCCTAGGACGGGTCGTGCAAGTAGGCAGGGACTGAGTGGCAAGTAGATTAGGGTTCACCTGTCTGTCTCCCTACCCCGACATTACATCTCCACAGCTCCTTTTTCCCAACACCAAACTGTGGGAGAATACCCATAGTCTGGTTTGTGACCCATTAGATAAGTACATGGAAATCTGTAAAACTGTATCATACTTATTTTAATAAATCATACAGAACACATTTTTTGTATTTTGTATTCTTGAAATATGTACAAACTTTTTCAAAGTATCAAAAATATTAACGGTTTAAAAGTTCGTGCTTACAAATCATTAATCACAGTTCACGCCAAGGCAATGTCCCATCATCATTCCCCTACGGCCACGGACCAGGGCATGCTGAGACGTTTCAGTAGTCCCTCCCCTTCCTCGAACGCTAAAAACACTGCGTTGTGCCCTGGTCCGAGGGCATTGAAGAACACTTTGAATTTTTAAAACCTTTTTAAACCTTAATACTTTTAATATTTTGAAAAACATTGTAAATATCTCCAGAAGAATCCAAAAAAGATAAAGTGAAATGTGTTCGCTGTGATTTATTGAAAAGTATTGACTAATGGTAAGTAGTTACATACAAGTATACAATGTAACATCATTAAAGTATTTCATAAAGGGTTATTAGCTGTGAGTAAACAGTATCTGCCAGTGCTATAATATTTACACTGGACCTTTCATATTGATCCTTGGTGGTTACTGGATGAAGTTCCCATTGAATTAAATAAGTGTCCTTCCCATATTGAAGAGCTTCAGCATGAAGCGACACAAACACAACTGTCGGTGGAACCACTTGGTACTTATGATAGATTGCACATTTTAAAGAGCCAGATTGTTCTCCGGGAAGATTTTTATTAAATAATAATTTCTGTCTAGTTTATGGAAGCATAGGTGTGATCAATGAGTAGAACCATGTACAGCAATAACTGGCTTCCTTTCTGAATGCTATGTATAATTTATTTCAGATTTAACTTGTTTGTTACAGTTTATTGTTATTGTTTCTTGCTCATCTTTCCAAGTCTTTTTAACAAAAAGTCTAAGGGCCTGTTCACATCAGCGTTGCCCTTCCGTTGAGGGGTTCCATCGGAGGTTTCCATCGGTTTAACCCCTCAACGGAAAGGCAAACTTAAACCTTAGCTTGATCTCAATGGTGACGGAAACGTTGCTAATGGTTTCCGTTTGTCACTGTTGTGACAGGGTTCCGCATTCGACTGCGCTATTGATTCCATCAAAACAACGGAAGCCTGTCACAACAGTGACAAACGGAAACCATTAGCAACGTTTCCATCACCATTGAGATCAATGGTGAGGGAAACGGAAGCTAAGGTTTCAGTTTGCTTTTCCGTTGAGGTGTTAACGCGACGGATACCTCCGACGTAACCCCTCAATGGAAGGGCAACGCTGATGTGAATACAGCCTAAATTAATTGTGAGACAAAATTAAAAACTTATTTTTGCTGTGGATAGGACAAAATACTATATAATATACATAATATTCTATAACTCTAATTTACTCAACTTTTTATGTAGATTAGATACCATACCATCCCCCAGTAGAATTTTAAATGCAACTCTGGACTATAATACAAACTATAACTCTGAATTACTCAACTTTTTATGTCGATTATAGGGCGGATTTACTTACCTGTCTAAGATTTAGACAGCATAAATTTAGACCGGGCGTTCTGAAGATGCACCAAACTTATCACAGTGGCCAACACGGTCCAATATTTGACAGATTGATAAATAGATAGATATGAGATTGATTAATAGATTTGTTATAGATAGATAGATAGATAGATAGATAGTGTGACGAAGCGGATTAGTGAACCCACTAGGCCGTACCGCCGTAGCGGGGATGCAGCTGGCCAAACAACAGGACACCCCAGAAATACAATGTCCCGCACAAGAGTACCTGTATAGTCCAGACGGTGGCCGCAGCTCTGGCACAGATGGAGATGGTTGGAGCAGACAGCGCCAAACGTGGCGGATGACACAGGAGCCGCAAGTTGCGCCAGACGTGGCGGATTCCTCCAGACGTGGCAGATGACACAGGACGTGGCAGATTCCTCTGGACATGGCAGATTCCTCTGGACGTGGCAGATGACACAGGACGTGGCAGATTCCTCTGGACGTGGCAGATTCCTCTGGACGTGGCAGATGACACAGGACGTGGCAGATGACACAGGACGTGGCAGATGACACAGGACGTGGCAGATGACACAGGACGTGGCAGATTCCGCTGGACGTGGCAGATGACACAGGAGGGGCAGATTCCTCTGGACATGGCAGATTCCTCTGGACGTGGCAGATGACACAGGACATGGCAGATGACACAGGACGTGGCAGATGACACAGGACGTAGCAGACGACACAGGATGTGGCACGACCTGATACTAAGGCAAAGCACGGGAAACAGGAACGGGGAACAAGGCACGGGTAACAACAGGAACGGGAAACACTAAGGGACCATTTGCAAGACAGACTGGGAAAACTAACAACACTCAGGCAAGGATTAGAAGGCCAGGGACCTTCTTATAGACCAGGAAATCGTGGCAGTTGATGATGATGACGATTTCCTATTTGCACGCACTGGCCCTTTAAGGCCGGGCGCGAGCGTGCGCCCGCACCCTACGGGACACAGCCGAACGGAGCGGAAGTGAGCGCTGGCGTCTCCTAGGAGGGAGACGGGGACCAGCGCTCACGGATCCATGGCTGCGGGCGTCGGGAAGTGAGTGAACCTGACGGCCCGCAGCCATGGACGCTACAGATAGATAGATAGATAGATAGATAGATAGATAGATAGATAGATAGATAGATAGATAGATATGACATAGATAGGTAGATATGAGATTGATAGATAGGTAGATACACTCCTTGACATTGAAATTGCAACACCAAGAAGGAAAAGTTTTGGAATTGTGGAAATCACAGGATCGATAGACATATTAATGATATGCAAATGGTAAAAATGGTAAAAAAAAATATTCCAAACTTCTTGATTTATTCAGTATCGAGTATGAGCGCCACGTGCAGAAATACACACATTTACACGCGTTGGCATGCTATCAATGAGGTTACTAATGGTTGTCTGAGGAATGTTATTCCACGCTGAGTGCAATTTGGCATGCAAATCATCAAGATCGGCTGCTTGGAGCGCTATTTGCAATTGCTGACCAATGACGTGACAGATGTGCTCGTTGGGAGACAAGTCCAGAGACGCTGCAGGCCATGTAGCATGTGTAGGCCATGTAGGCTGCCCATAAAAGCACAATAAACATGTGGCCTGGTGTTGTCCTGTTGAAAAATGGCTTCTGGGACACTTTGGAGAAATGGCCGTACCACTGGTACCACGACCAAATCAATGTAACGCTGAGCTGTTAGTGTACATGAAATGAAGACTCGAGGGGTCCGGCTATCATACATTATTCCACCCACATTATAATGGAGTAGGACCAGTGTGACGTTCCCTTTGAAAGGCCTCCTCATTGCGTTGGCCATATGGTCCCTAGACCAATCTAAGGCTATCATTGCATTCGAGACAAAAGCGGGACTCATCGCTAAAGAGGATAGATCTCCATTGCCATCTTTCTGTGTACCATGATAGCCTTTGAGAGCAGTGGCGTGTGGTCAATGGAACACCTGTAGCTGGTCGTCTGGCTCATAGCCCAATATCGTGCCAACGCCTTCTGATGGTTTGTATCGACACTGGTTGCCACCCTAGGCTTGGGATGTGATGTCCAATTTCACTTGAAGTACAGAATGGATCACTATGCAGAAAGTAGAAAAAGGAGAACCAGCTCACCGGTTCTGCGTCTCAAGATGAACACCTCGCTCGGATCCCCGCGACGGCCCACGGTAAGTAATGCAGGAAAGGAAAAAAGAGGTGATCCAGCGCTGTGTGAAGTTAAAAGGGATACTCTGTTCCCACTTTTATTGGTAGAAAAAAGATTAAAAATAGAACAGAGACGCAGTCTCAAGGTGGAGAATAGTGCGGGTTGGAGCCCGAGCCTACGCATTTCGAACACGTGCAGTGTTCTTATTCATGGCAAAGAATGTGAACCAATCTTCCAGTCAGATGATCCACCCCTTGCTGTCATTCCACTTTGTTGTTGTTCTCCCAACCTCCGGGACACGCAACATTAAACAGTGCTGACATCTTGGCCTAGGCGCGTAGCGATCTGCCAGAGTGATTAACCAAGGTCTCTCAATTCAATGATTCTGTCCCTCTCAGTTTGAGATAAGTGTCGGTAACTGGCACGTCGACGAACAGGAGGCATCGCACAATCATCCCACACCACTTGATCCAATTTTTGAGGTTTTATGTGGCTAAAAATCTTTGCTTTTAATCTGGTTTCATGTCCCTCCTACATGCCGCAGATTAGAGCCAGGTGCTGTAAAATGTATTATTTGCAGATCTTAACGACACCTGCTACTTCCTCGATTTGCATAACCTTACGGCTTGTCCTTCTTGGTGTTGTAATTTCAATGTTGAGGAGTGTATGTTTGACATGGATTCTGTAGATAGATATGAGATTGAATGATAGGTATGACATATATAGATAGTTATGATAGATATGCAATAGATAGATCGATCAATAGATATATCTCTCTATATGCACGTCTGATAAGCTATCTGTGGAAAACTCATGGAAAAGCAATTCATCTGTAAATGCCAACAATTTGAATTTGCAAATTCATAATGAAGCAGCTGGATCATTATTTTAAACATGACAGATCTGTTTAGTTAGTGAGATTATTTAGCACAGGGAAGGCTAAATATAAAATGTGATAGATTGCACTTTGAGATTCGTTTAATAAAACGTGTAATAAAATTTGTTTTATACAGAACAAGGACTTAAGGGGGTCGGCTGTTCAGTTTACAGTGTGGATATTTATTCATAGCTGTAAAGAACAGAAGTTATATTCTAGAGAGGTGCCTGAGAATGAGAACCCCAGGAGCAAACTAAAAACACTTAGTATTATTTATCAGTGTATGATGGTATTATTTGGGATTTCAATTGCCGTTGTGGGGACCATATAGTAGTGATATATGAGCTCTTTATGGGAGTATTATCTGGGATAGTACATATAATTTGGCTACTATATTGTAAAGGGTTTGCCTGACACAGGTTCTGTGTCGACGCCCGGGGTTAATCAGCCTTCATCAGCTCCAAGGTCTGCTAGAGTGACGCGATCTGTTACCACTCAGGCTTGCAGGCTGAGGAGAGGGAGAACCTATCACAGCCTGGCCTGATTGTTCTAGCTCCCGCCCTTGGTCTATTTATACCCTCACTTTCAGCATGTTCATTGCCTGTGATTCTCTGGTTTTCTGGCTCTGCTATTCCTGCTATTTACCTGATTGACCACTGTAACCTTTTTGACCCTGGCTTGCCTGACTATTCTCCTGCTCCGTTTTGCTACTACATACTCTCCTGGTTTGATTCGGCTCATTCACCACTGCCTGTTGCTCACGGTTTTCCGTGGGCTACTGTCCCTACTTCCCCTTTACTTCTGTGTGCCCTTGTCTTGTGTTGTCTGTCTTGCACTTACTGAGTGTAGGGACTGTCGCCCAGTTGTACTCCGTCACTTAGGACAGGCCGTGCAAGTAGGAGGGACTGAGTTGCGGGTAGATTAGGGCTCACCTGTCGTCTCCCCACCCCGATTCATTACATAATCACAGGTCCGATACCTTTTCTTACCCTGGTCCCTGACTCTACTATGGATCCCCTTGAGGCCCTGGCTCAGCAAATGCAGGGTCTCTCCCTACAGGTCCAAGGCTCAGAGGTTCAACCAGCGTGATGCTACCCAGGTAGTACCCTTCACCTCACCTCTTGAACCCCACCTCAAGTTGCCTGACCGGTTCTCAGGGGACCGGAGGACTTTTTTCTCTTTTCGGGAGAGTTGTAGACTCTATTTCCGATTAAGACCCTACTCCTCAGGTTCTGAGAGTCAGCGAGTGGGTATAATTAGGTCCCTGCTCCAGGACAGCCCCCAGGAATGGGCCTTCTCCTTGGCACCTGACGCCCCTGAACTTTCTTCCGTTTACCTTTTTTTCTGCTCTCGGGCTCATCTATGACGAGACTGACAAGACTGCCTTTGCTGAGAGTCAGCTGGTGACCTTACGTCAGGGTAAGAGACCCGTTGAGGAGTACTGTTCTGACTTTAGGAAGTGGGGTGTAGCTTCTCGGTGGAATGACCCTGCCTTGAGGTGCCAGTTTAGATTGGGTCTGTCGAACGCCCTAAAAGACCAGTTAGTTAGCTATCCCACCTCTGACTATCTAGATCAGACTATGGCTTTAGCGGTATGTCTTGACCGACGTCTCAGGGAACGACGACTTGAACATTCTGGTGCCTTCACCTCTGGCTCCCCTATGATGGCTCCAGAGGTTCCGCTGCTTCGTTCTTCCACGGAGAACTCGGATGAACAGATGCAACTCGGGGCCTCCGTGTTTCCCCAACAACGTAGAGATTTCTGCAGGAAGAATGGTTTCTGCTTCTACTGATGACCAGCATCAATTGAACTCCTGTCCCAGGCGCAAGAATAAGCAGCCGGAAGAACTTCTGCGCCTAAGTGACCATCGGGGAGGTCGATTGGTTGCACAGGTATTTGCCGTTAACATGAAGCCTAATACAATCTTGCTTCCCTTTCAGGTCTCTTTTGATGGAAGGTCTTCCACCGGCAGTGCCTTAGTGGATTCAGAGTCTGCTGCTAATATTATGTCTGTAGAATTTGCCATGTCTCTAGCTATGCCACTAATTGATTTGCCTAAACCTGTCCCGGTAGTGGGTATTGACTTCACTCCGCTTGATAATGGTTACTTTATGCAGCATACCCCTGTTTTTGAACTCATTGTTGGCTCCATTCATTTGGAGCAGTGTTCTGTGTTAGTGATGCAGGGGTTATCATCCGATTTGATTTTAGGCCTACCTTGGTTGCAGACGCATAATCCCACTTTTAACTGGAATACTGGTGATTTTACTAAATGGGGTAATGAATGCATGACGTCATGTTTTTCTATTCATTTGGTTTCTCTCGCTGAGGAGGTGATCACTCTACCTGAGTTTATTCAGGACTTCGCAGATATCTTTTCTAAAAAGGCCTCCGAAGAGTTACCTCCTCATAGAGAGTACGATTGCGCAATCGACTTGGTACCAGGAGCTAAGTTCCCTAAAGGAAGGATATTTAATCTCTCTTGTCCTGAACGTGAAGCCATGAGAGAATATATCCAGGGAAGCCTGACCAAGGGTTACATTCGCCCCTCTACTTTTCTGGTAGGTGCTGGCTTCTTCTTCGTGGGGAAGAAGGATGGTGGTCTTAGGCCGTGCATCGATTACCGAAGTTTAAATAAGATCACTGTAAGGAACCAATATCCCCTTCCTTTGATTCCTGATCTCTTCAATCAGGTTCAGGGGGCCCAATGGTTCTCTAAGTTCGATCTTCGGGGGGCTTATAACCTTATCCGGATCAGAGAGGGGGATGAGTGGAAGACTGTGTTTAATACACCCGAAGGAGGTCATTTCGACTATCTCGTCATGCCCTTTGGGTTGTGTAATGCTCCCGCGGTCTTCCAGAATTTCATAAACGAGATTTTAAGAGACTATCTGGGGGTATTTCTTGTAGTGTACCTTGATGATATACTTGTGTTTTCCAAGGACTGGTCCTCCCACATTGAGCATGTCAGGAAAGTGCTCCAGGCCCTTCAGAAAAACAAACTCTTTGCTAAAACTGAAAAATGTGTGTTTGGGGTGCAGGAGATACAATTTTTGGGTCAAATCCTCACTCCTAACGAATTCCGCATGAACCCTGCCAAGGTTCAGGGTGTGTCAGAATGGGTCCGCCCTGCCTCCCTGAAGGCCTTACAGTGTTTCCTGGGGTTTGCTAATTATTACAGGAGATTTATTGCTAACTTCTCGGTCATCGCTAAGCCTCTTACGGACCTCACTCGTAAAGGTGCTGATCTCCTCCACTGGCCTCCGGAGGCGGTCCAGGCTTTTGAGATCCTTAAGAGGAACTTTGTTGTTGCCCCAGTGCTGATTCAGCCTAACCAAATGGAGCCATTCATCGTGGAGGTTGACGCCTCCAAGGTGGGAGTGGGTGCTGTCTTGTCCCAGGGTACTCGGTCTCTCACTCATCTCCGTCCCTGTGCCTACTTCTCTAAGAAGTTCTCCTCCACTGAGAGAAAATATGACGTTGGCAGCCGCGAACTCTTAGCCATTAAATGGGCATTTGAAGAGTGGCGCCACTTCCTGGAGGGGGCTAGGCACCAGGTAACGGTTCTTACTGACCACAAGAATCTGGTATTCCTAGAATCTGCCCGGAGGCTAAATCCGAGACACGCTCGATGGGCGTTGTTTTTTACGAGATTCAACTTTGTAGTTACCTTTAGGGCTTGGTTAAAAAAATATCAAAGCTGATGCTCTGTCGCATAGCTTCATGGCCAGCCCTCCTCCTGAGGAGGATCCCGCATGTTTTTGGCCCCCAGGTATATTTATATCCTCTGTGGATTCAGACTTAGCCTCCGAAATTGCGGCTGATCAAGGTTCTGCTCCCGAGAACCTTCCTGAGAGCAAGCTGTTTGTTCCCCTGCAATTCCGGCTAAGGTTGGTCAGGGAGAATGATGACTCTGCACTATCTGGCCATCCAGACATCCTGGGTACCAAGCACCTCATTTCCAGAGCCTATTGGTGGCCTGGGTTACTTAAAGACGTTAAGGCCTACGTCGCCACTTGTGAAATTTGTGCTAGGTCCAAGACTCCCAGGTACCGACCTGTGGGCTTACTATGTTCTTTGCCCATTCTCCAGAGACCTTGGATCCATATCTCCATGGATTTTATCACCGATCTGCCTCCATCCTAAGGCAAGTTGGTGGTGTGGGTTGTAGTAGACCGCTTCAGTAAGATGTGCCACTTTGTACCCCTCAAGAAACTACCCAATGCCAAGACGTTAGCTACCTTGTTTGTCAAACACATCCTGCGTCTCCATGGGGTTCCGGTCAATATTGTTTCTGACAGAGGGGTACAATTTCTTTCATTGTTTTGGAGAGCTTTCTGTAAGAAGCTGGAGATTGATCTGTCCTTTTCCTCGACCTTCCATCTTGAAACTAATGGCCAAACTTAGAGGACTAATCAGTCTCTAGAACAATACTTAAGCTGTTTTATCTCAGACTGTCAAAATGATTGGGTCTCCTTCATTCCCCTCGCCGAATTTTCCCTTAATAACCGGGTCAGTAGCTCGTCGGGGTCTCCCCCTTCCTCTGCAATTTTGGGTTTAATCCACGGTTCTCTTCCACTACACCTGGTGGTTCCAACAATCCCGAGGTAGATGTCGTTCATCTGGAACTGTGTACAGTCTGGGCCCAGGTTCAGAAGAACCTTGAGGCGTCCCAGAGCATCCAAAAGCTCAGGCAGATAAAAGACGTTCTACTAACCCCCTATTTGTGGTCGGGGATCTGGTGTGGCTATCTTCTAAAATTTTGCGCCTTAAAGTTCCATCCAAGAAATTTGCTTCCCGGTATATAGGGCCATACAAGATCATTGAGGTCCTCAACCCTGTCTCCTTCCGGCTGGTGTTACCCCCGTAGATACACAAAGTGTTCCATGCCTCCCTCTTGAAAAGCTGTTCCCCTTCCTTGGCTACATCGAGGAAACCTCCGGTCACTGTTCTCACTCCTGATGGGGTAGAATTCGAGGTAGCCAAGATTGTGGACAGCAGGATGGTCCATGGCTCACTCCAGTACCTGGTCCATTGGAGAGGATAGGGGCCTGAAGAGAGGACTTGGGTACCCGCCCGGGATGTTCATGCCGGTATATTGCTCAGGAAGTTCCATCTTCGGTTCCCCAACAAGCCAGGCCCACCTAGGAAGGGTCCAGTGGCCCCTCATAAAAGGGGGGGTACTGTAAAGGGTTTGCCTGACACAGGTTCTGTGTAGACACCGGGGGTTAATCAGCCTTCATCAGCTCCAAGGTCTGCTAGAGTGACGCGATCTGTTACCACTCAGGCTTGCAGGCTGAGGAGAGGGAGAACTTATCACATCCTGGCCTGATGGTTCTAGCTCCCGCCCTTTGTCTATTTATACCGTCACTTGCAGCATGTTCCTTGCTTGTGATTCTCTGGTTTCCTGGCTCTGCTATTCCTGCTATTTACCTGATTGACCGCTGTAACCTTTTTGACCCTGGCTTGCCTGACTATTCTCCTGCTCCGTTTTGCTACTACGTACTCTCCTGGTTTGAATCGGCTCGTTCACCACTGCCTGTTGCTCACTGTTTTCCGTGGGCAACTGCCCCTACTTCCCCTTTACTTCTGTGTGCCCTTGTCTTGTGTTGTCTGTCTTACACTTACTGAGCGTAGGGACCGTCGCCCAGTTGTACGCCTTCACTTAGGACGGGCCGTGCAAGTAGGCAGGGACTGAGTTGCGGGTAGATTAGGGCTCACCTGTCGTCTCCCCACCCTGTTTCATTACATATATGATGTTTTTTATTTGGGCTATTTCTTGCAGTATTTTCTTGCCACTTTGGTTTTATGTGGGCCGCAATTACACAAAAACTTTAAAAATTACATGCAGACTAGAAGCCAAACTTTTCTTGTTGCTGAGGTCTCCATGTTCTATAAAACCAGCACTGCTTTTAAACCACAGTTTACAAAATTTCACAGTTAAGGGGAACATGTTACGTTGAACATGTTTACTTATCTGCTGATGAAATGTGATAGAGAAGAATGAGCAGATTGAGTTTTGTGGGAAAAGATTTAGTATAATTTATTTATGGGGACGAGGGACACAGAAGTAATGACTTTCACGGAGGCCTACACAGGGTGGTGTAGACCCATTTTGTTGCCAACGGATTTGGCATGCGGCTAAACTAGGGATCAGAGTCTAATGGATAGCTAGGTGTTAACACTTTAACCTCTGTATGGAGATGTGGGCTTGGCTGCTAGTGTCACCAATTCACTACCCTTAGACTAGTCTTTGTTGGTAACTGCTGGCATATACAGACGAGGTACAATAACAGCAGGCAAGATGCCGAGTCCAGTATTAGTGTAGGCCACGGCAAGCAGCAGACATTCACTTACGTTTTACAAAGCCAGAAGTCAAGACAGGCAGCAGATGGTAATTACAAGAAACAGGCAAACGGTGAGGGCAGACAGGAGAAGACAAGTTTATGTAGGGTCAGTACAGATGATCGAAATACAAGTTTTAGGAGAATACAATTAGCAAGCTAGAGTATGGAAGCTAAGCGTCAATGATCTTGTTGACCTCAAATTTGGCATCTGGACCAGCAGAGAAGGTTGAGGTTGGTGGACAAGGACGCTTTTTAGAGAAGTGATTTAACATCAGAGGTTTGAGGAGAGACACATGGACACAAGGAATTAGAGATTCGTAAAGACTGAGGGAGATGGCGCTTGTAGGAAACAGGGTTAATCTGCTTCAAGACAACATAGGGACCCAAGAATCGAGGAGCCAATGTGAAACAGGGAGTTTTTAAACAAATATTTTTGGAGGACACACATACTTTGTGTCCCTGATGGAACTGAGGAGGAATCATGCACCTCTTGTCTGCATTCTTCTTGAAGCGAGTGATGAGCTTAATTTAAAGATTCCTTTACCTCCTGCTAGTTGCGCAGGAAGTTAGCATTGGAGATGTGGGCTGCTGGAACCTCAGAGAGGTTAGGATCCGGTAGGGGAACTCTGGGATGCTGTCTGTACACCAAAAAGAATGGAGAAGACAGTGAATTCAACGATATGGTTATTATAGGAAAACACTGCCCAGGGAAGGAGACCGGTCCTGTTGTCTTGAAGAGTCACAACGTTTCTGGGAAAGTTCTCCAGAACTTGGTTGATACATTCCACTCGACTATTAGATTGAGGGTGGAAGGCAGATGGAAAATCTAGGTTAACCTCAAGTAACTTGCAGAGAGTTCTCCAGAACATAGAAGTGAATTGCACACCTCTGTCGGACACAATATGCCTAGGGAGTCCATGCAAGAAAAATATGTGTTTGTTGAAGAGAACAGCCAGATGAGTAGAAGTAGGTCGGCCAGATAGTTTCTATAAAATGGCACAGTTCATTCCACTGTCAACTCCGACCCAGATCATGGTACAGCCAAAGCAACTTTGTAAATCAGTAATAAAATCCATTGCGATATAAGTCCAGGAAGAATCAGGAATAGGCAAAGGATGAAGCAACCCTGCAGTCCTTTGACAGAGAAGGCCACCAGTTGTGATGACAGACTAAACTTTGAATTTTCCATATACCAGGATGTCTAGAGAACTTAGGAGAATGACTTAATAAAAAAAATAGTTTTCTTTGGCTAGGAGGAACAAAATGCTTTCCAGGAGGAATATTGTGGACTTCGGATGGAGCCACAGGCAAATTGAGACCCAAGGACATGACCAAATGCTCAAAGTGTCGATCTTTAGTATTAAAGGCTATGTAAAGTTATGAACTTAGATGTGATAGATTAAAGGTGGATCCTGTGTGTCAGAGACACGTAGGACCCACTTTCACTGACCCGTCAGTCCCATGGATCTGACAGGAACTGGATTTAGCGAACGATACAGTTGTTCTGTACAGAGAATACAGAGCAGCTGTATCTCAAAAAGTAAAAATAATTTTTAATAACAGGTATTTATAAAATTGCACCAATCAAACTGATTGATAATTTTATTAAAAACAATGCCTTTCAAATGTGTATATAGCCTTTAAATACAGTTTTACACTTGTACTGGTCTGGTACAGTTTTAAATGTTTTTATGTGTCCTGGTTGTTTTATCTTGTAGACTAATAAAATGTTAGGTTTTTTTACAAAATGAGTGCATATGTGCTTTTTACACACCAAATTATGTCTTTTTGAGGATATTCATGATATGTTTTTGGTGTGTTGCGCTTTGCATCAGGCATTATTTACATATTTGAGTGGTGCCTACACTACTTTTTTTTTTTCAAAATGCGTATTCTGTGGGTTTACATTCACTGAGCATGCATATATATCACTATAGCGACTGTTCTAACGCGCACTTATAATAAATTTTAGGGTATAGCCACATATTGCGGATTATGTCCTCATTTATACATGGATTTCGCTCCTACATTCAGAACGAATCTGTTGCAAATCCGTCGGCAATACGTTTGAATGTTTTTTTAAATGCCCCATTAGCATGCTCCGAAAAAAAATCAATGGGGAATAATTATTGTATAATGCGCAACATGTTCGTTATTCCCACAGATTCCACAGAGACAAGCTGCAGATTAGCTCCATTGCACTTTAAAAGCAGCTCATCTGCATGCAAATCTGTATGTAAATTCAAGGCAGAAATCCTGATTTTCACTGCTGATTTCTGCCATGGATTTCACTGAAAATCCACTCTTCTGCAAATCCTGACCGTGTGAACAAAAAGGCTCTTATACACAGGCCAATTATTCATGATCATTGCACTGCATTGCTCGTTCATCGGCTAATTATATCATTTATGCAGCCAAAAATATTATCATTGTTGGCAGGACATCTCCCTGTTTAAACAGGGAGACGTGCTTCTGACATAATAGAAATGTATGGGGACAAGCGATTGTAGTAATGAGTACTCGTCCCCATACATAGCTTCTTTTTGAAAGGAGCAAACGAGTGCCGATCAATGAGCTGAGAGACAAAGGGGAGACCCCTAGTGGTTGGCAGGGATATATTATCAACAACAACTCATATGCCTAAGCACAAAGGTCCCAATTTCCCAACCACTGTTTAGATTAAAATGTAACTTTTATTAGTGTATCTAAATGAAAGACATACAACAAACAGAAAGTTAAAATTGTTTTCAAAGGACGGCCAGCGTTGTCATAGGAGATCAAATGAGTGTGCGTAGCACATCGCTACAATACAGTGTGACAAGCTGATTCGGCCACTGCAGACTGCCGTTTAGCTCGTGCTGTCACACTGGAGTAAGATGGATCGCTGAACCGTCAGTTAATATTAAAATGGCGATAGCCCCCCCGACATGTTTCGCTGCACAAGCAGCGTCCTCAGGGGATAATTCGGGGCTACTGAGCGCGCGTTTGTTTTCCTCCTCCTTATATAGACTTGTGCGTGCTGCACATGAAAGTGTCATGACTCCTCAGCACCAATCATGGCTCGTCCCATACGTCGGGCCTCCATGTCAAATGATTGACACAGTGAATGGCCAAAGAGATACATCAGACCAGCAGCCAATCATCGCACGCATCACGCGCATGCGTGTAGCAGTCCAAACGAATGACTGCAAATGCCACCGCCGTCTCCTATGCGAGATGTGAGTATGTATGTCGTTAGTACGAGAGATGGAGAGAACTTGCATGAGTATTACTCTTAATGGAGGTATTGTACACTGATGTCCTTCAAACACAGTACATCAGTGCCTGCACGAAGGAACCAATAGTAATTACGAAAGGAGATAGATCACTATGTGTAATACAGCGGGGCCACTAGTATGATTGGATGACAGTAAGAATGTAAGAACGGGACATAATGCAAACAGCTGGAAATTTGAACGGACACCATGTAGTGGTTAGTAGTAAACCTATATGAAGAACACCACAAAGGTTATCCCCCGGATACATTTATTCAAGTCACAAATATGACCCAATACATATTAGTTTATGGGGAATAAGGCATGGTAATAACGGTGAACCCGCTGAATAAATGACAAACCTAAACTTCGGAGTCTGACACACCAAAATATTTGAAAACAAAATATCTTTATTAAATACATATAAAAATATATTACATGAATTAAAAACAGAGATGAATTCCACAGTGCAGAAAAGACAACCAGATCACACGTATATATCATATATAATCCGAAAATATGGGTAATGGGCGACACTGTTAGGCTACAAAAATGCAAAGGTACATCAGTAGTGTATTACATTTATATGATGTGCATATTCTATTACATAGCCAGCATGAAAGAACAAAAATTATTGTTTTAACAGCAGAAAAACAAGGTAATATTCAACAGCAGAATAGCTCAGTATAACTCTCTCCACAAAAGGTAGAATCAGAATGCATGTGAATTACAGCGTGTATACCAATGTCAGGGCCCCTATCGAGAGCCAGACTAAGAAAAAGATGTCCATAATATGCACACAAAATACGCACATAACTGAATGGCTCAGCTGGACCCCATAGGTAAAGGGCACAATAACCAAATCAAAGCTGTGGCTGTGTTAGCAGCCATGGATGCAAATAACCTCTACCCATGGTAATAGCCTAAATACAAGACTCATGTTGCTGAAGGTAAACACATGCTGGGAACGGAGCTCATACCCATTTGGAACAGGTCACCCTCACTGGCGTCACCCCGACGCGCGTTTCGGCCCGGAAGCCTTCGTCTGGGGGTGCTGTTGGAAGTACAGATGCCGTCCCCTTATGGTCTCCCTCAACCAATCATCTCCTACAGCGGAGGAATGCAGCAGCTGTGCCTCGGTGTAGCAGATTAACAGGACGTCGCTGCAGGTAAACATACCCATAGTGCTGGAACCGGAAGCACTGGAGAGTGAGATCACGTGACCAGTGATCCGGACACAGCTGGGATAGAACCATGACAACAGACGCCGTACATCTGATAACAGCACCGAGGCAAGTGCAGGCTGTGTTAGAATCAGATGCAGGACGTGAACAGACACAGTGAGGACAAAATAAATGAAAAACTGCTCGAAGGATGCAGCAGTCAGATGTACACATACCAAGAGCTATTTCATATATAATGTTAGTCAACCATAATTAACACAGTATGACTGGATAACACTTCATAAACATAATTGTGCAAACATGAATGGAGGCTTGCAACCAAATGAATAGATATATAGAAAACAGAAAAAATATATTAAAAAAATATAAAAAGATACAAAGAATTGCGAAATACAAAAACACTTAAAGTGCATACGTGGATATTTAAATAAATGTATATACACATGTGTGTGGGTTTGAATAAATTGTTAAACTTATTAATTAGACACTTTCCCTAACCTTTCCCTATCGGTGTATAGCAGTGATAAATTATATGTGTGTGAAATCACATATAAACATAAATTGTGATAAAGACATACAACAAGAGATGAAGAACATCAAGCATAAATATTGATAATAAATATATACATAATGAAAAAATTTAGTGGTTGTCATTGAATATAACGTAGGGATAGCCATATCTCGAGTGGATCATCATCACATAATGAAATAATGAAAAAAAGGAGGAAGGAATCAAATTACTAGGTTGTATGCCAGTATCAGTGATAACATTGACAACTTATAAATGATTGTAAAATGTGTAGGTATACATCAGAAGTTATTGAACAAGGTGTATGTATATAATTATTAGTTACTAGGTTTAGTCCACTATCTGTCTGACAGTAATGTCATAATTCAAAGGTGAATCTATAAGAAGGCCATAAAAGTAAAGCCTTCATTGAGTCCGTTGGGGCTGAGAGAATTCAGCTTATGTATCCAACGGGCTTCCTCCTGTAATAGCTTCTTGTCTAGGTTACCAGCCCTCGGACCCAGTTTTACCTGGGTGATGCCCCAAAATTGGAGAGCTTTAGGATCGCCCTCATGGACGTATCTCACATGTCTGGAGAGGGGAGTATCCTCTTTTGTATTGATGGTACTAACATGTTTAGAGATCCTTCTCCTGAGTTCTTGGATAGTCTTGCCCACATACAATTTGGGGCAAGGGCATCTGGCGGCATATACAACGCCACTGCTCTGACAATTGATAAAATGTCTGATGGTATAGTTATGACCGTCTGGGGGATTACTTAATCCCCCAGACGGTGTAAAAAGATCATTAGAAAGATCTCTGTATTGCCCTTTTGATGTATTTTCACATAGTAAATTGTCTTTAATGCTACCACATAACAAAATATGTTTTAACTCAAAGATTTGTACAAAATTTCTATTCTTTGCATTTATAGATGGAAATGCCACTTTACCCATTGTATATTTTCTGAATATCATGATATATTTGGATGGTGGTGATTATATATAATTCTCCTCACTTCCTACTCATAGGGACTTATTGAATTGGTAACAATGACAATCTTTGCAACTCAAATCACATGGTTGGATGAAGTAATGCTGTAAAGAGTATACAATCCTTTACAATGAGGGAGATTTATGGCACTTATCAAGTGTAGGCGCGGGTATGACTGCTGTGACAGTGTCTTTCAATGAATTGGAAGCAACCTCTGAATGGCAGGAAAAGCACTAATTGGACTGGCATAGTTTTTTTAAAGCAACCATTGTGTGTTTCCGTCCGCAATATATTGCAAATGTTGTCAGCTTATTACATGACATTTCCGGCACAGTTTTTGAATCTTAATAAAAATGGAAAAATGTATCCTGCTTCAGAGTGGGAGGAAGATGTAATGAGATCTACCCATAGCCTTTGCCATTTGTCTCTTAGATGTTGCATGGCATTATCTCTAGTCAATGCTAGCAGCAGCTCCTTGTCACTGTTAAAATTAAATGCTTGTTCCAAGAACTTTGCATTAATACTTTGAAACAGGACAAATCCGGCACAGCACAAGTGATGTCTGATAGGGTTACAAATTAGGAGATAAGCTCTGGTATTTAACCCTGTCAGTACCGAATATGACATATACCAGAATACTAGAGACTTACGTACAGCTCACTGTTAGGTAAATGCGTCCATAGACAGTGTTGTATATGTATATGTGCATACACAGACACACTTACATACATTACATTGCCTACATTACACTACGTTGTCTGACTTGTCACCTTTAGGACCTTACATACATTACATTGCCTACATTACACTACGTTGTATGACTTGTCACCTTTAGGACCTTAAAAAGGCTAGTGACATCACAGTTGTTAATGTCACAGCTGAAGGCATAGTAGTGATGTCACTGGGTCAAGGGGTGCTGATCTTATAAATTGAGTACCAGGACCCGTAATGCCAGACAGTCATAGCGACTGCAGCGGGAGCAGAATTGGCTCATGTCAGAGGGGTGGTGCATCCCGTTAAAAGCTCAATAGTGGGTCAAGATGTCACAGGGGTCAGTTATTACCTGATGGCACTGATGATACCATCATCAGAGAGTTTGATAGCGACACAGGTTGGTCAGTCCCTTGTATGCCACCAGTTTATATGATGATGTCACAGAGAATGATGTCGCCATGGGAGTGGTAATGTCAGTGACGTTTGTTGAAGTGTCTTTAAGGCCCCACCATGACAAGGGGTCTTCAGAATTAAGTTGAACTTCAGTCCGTATAATCGTGGAGCCAAGCAGAGCACAAAAAAGGAATGTCCACAAATCCCTATCTAAAGATGCACTTATACAATGCATATATACTCTGCAGCTACGTACCGTACAGCAGAATATGGTAGCAACACTCTGACAGGTAACTTACCATGCTGTCCCCATGAGGCAAAGGGGGCTTGCCCTATAAATTTCACCTAGTAGTAGGGGTTGCCAATACTGGAGGCGTAATGCTTACACTTTATGTTATGGCAGGAAGGAGGTGAAGGGAACAAGTGAGCCCTAATCTACCCACCGCCCTGTCCCTGCCTACTTGCAACGACCCGTCCTAGGCGACGGGGTACAACTTGGCGGCGGTCCCTACGCTGACTAAGTGCAAGGGTATACAAACAGGGAACAAGCAAGGGAAGGGGCAGTAGCCCACGGAACACCGAGAGGAAACGGAGTGGTGAACGAGCCAGTCAGGATCAGGATGTAGAGGAGTATACAAACGCAGAGCACGGAGCAGGAAGCAAGCCAGGGGCAGAGCGAAGCAGGATAAGCGGGAACTGAAGCAAGGCAGAAGCACGGCAGAAGCAGGCTGGAGCAAGGCAGCAGTGGGGCCAGGAATCCAAGAAGAATAACAAGCAATGAGGAAGAGAAAACGGCAGGTATAAATGGACAGGGGGTGGAGCTAACTCCGACTGACCTTGGATTAAACCCGAAATTACAGAAAAACGGGGAGACCCCTGACGAGTTACTGACCCGGTTATTCAGGGAAAATTCGGCGAGGGGAAGGAATGAGACCCAATCAAATTGACAGTCAGAGATGAAACACCTTAAATATTGTTCCAGGGATTGATTAGTCCTTTCCGTTTGGCCATTAGTTTCGGGATGGAAGGCGGAGGAGAAGGACAGATCAATCTCCAACTTTTTACAAAAAGCTCTCCAAAATAAGGAAACAAATTGTACCCCTCTGTCAGAAACGATATTGACTGGGGCCCCATGGAGAAGCAAAATGTGTTTAACAAACAAAGAAGCTAACGTCTTGGCGTTAGGTAGTTTCTTAAGGGGCACAAAGTGACACATCTTGCTGAAGCGGTCTACTACCACCCACACCACCGACTTGCCCTGAGATGGAGGCAAATCGGTGATAAAATCCATGGAGATATGGGTCCAAGGTCTCTGGGGAATGGGCAAAGAACGTAGTAAGCCCGCAGGTCGGGACCTAGGGGTCTTGGACCTAGCACAAACCTCACAAGCGGCAACGTAAGCCCTAACGTCCTTAGGCAACCCAGGCCACCAATAGTTTCTGGTAATGAGGTGTTTGGTACCCAAGATGCCAGGATGACCAGATAGTGCAGAGTCATGGTTTTCCCTGAGTACCCTTAGCCGGTATTGCAGGGGGACAAACAGCTTGTCCCCAGGGAGGTTCCCGGGAGCTGAATCAGCTGCAATGTCAGAGGCTAAATCAGAATCAGTGGCAGAAACGATTATACCAGGGGGTAAAATACAAGCAGGATCCTCCTCAGAAGGAGGATTGGCCATGAAACTACGTGACAGTGCATCAGCCTTAATATTTTTGGACCCAGCCCTATAGGTAACCAAGAAGTTAAATCTGGTAAAGAATAGCGCCCATCGAGCTTGTCTAGGATTAAGCCTCCGGGCAGATTCTAGGAAAACCAGATTCTTGTGGTCAGTAAGGACCGTTACCTGGTGTCTGGCCCCCGCCAGGAAGTGACGCCACTCTTCAAAAGCCCATTTAAGGGCTAAAAGTTCGCCGTTGCCAATATCATAGTTACTCTCCGTGGGTGAAAACTTCCTAGAGAAGTAAGCACAGGGGCGGAGATGGGTGAGGGAGCTGGTACCCTGGGACAAGACGGCCCCCACTCCCACCTCGGACGCGTCAACCTCCACAATAAATGGCTCCCTTTGGTTGGGCTGAACCAGCACGGGGGCCGAGATAAAGCACTTCTTGAGGGTCTCAAAAGCCTGGACGGCCTCAGGAGGCCAGTGGAGGACATCAGCACCCTTGCGAGTGAGGTCCGTAAGAGGCTTAGCGACGACCGAGAAGTTGGCAATAAATCTCCTGTAATAGTTAGCGAACCCCAAAAAACACTGTAGCGCCTTCAGGGAGGCAGTTTGGACCCATTCCGCCACAGCCTGAACCTTGGCAGGGTCCATGCGGAATTCATGAGGAGTGAGGATTTGACCCAAAAATGGTATCTCCTGTACCCCAAACACACATTTTTCGGTTTTCGCAAACAGATTATTTTCCCGGAGGACCTGGAGGACCTTCCTGACATGGTCTACGTGGGAGGACCAGTCCTTGGAAAACACCAGTATGTCATCAAGGTACACTACAAGAAAGTTTCCCAGGTAATCTCTCAGAATTTCATTAATAAAATTCTGGAAGACGGCAGGTATAAATGGACAGGGGGCGGAGCTAACTCCAACTGACCAGGCCGCGATAGGCTCTCCCACTCCTGAGCCTGCCACCCTGATTGGTGGGAGCCGGTGTCAGTCTAAGAGGTCTGGCCTCAGGTGTCGACTGATTAATCCTGGGAGTATCCACAGACGTAGTGCCTGGCAGATCCTTTATACTTTAAGGCTGAGTTCACACGGGGTGGGTACGCTGCGTAAAGTTACACTGCATATCCGCCCTAGTGGCTCCAGGGAATTCCGGGTGAAAAACCGCATCAAGTTGTGGTGCAGTTTTTTGCCTGGAATGTCCGCTGCAAAAGAGTGCAGCATTTAGCTGGGAGTGCTAGCAGACCGGCTCCTGGGGTGACGTTTCATCCCGGGAGACCACTACAGCCTGTGAATGGCTTCAGCAGCGTTCACATGGGATGAAACGTCATGCCAGGAGGCTGGCCTGGAAGAAGAAACACAGATGTGAAGGATTTGCCTGACAGAGCTTCTGTGTCGACAACCGTGGTTAATCAGCCTGCATCTGTTCCTAGGTCTGCTAGTGTGACTCGATCTGCTACCACTCAGGCTGGTAGGTTGAGTAGTGGGAGAGCCTATTGCAGCCTGGCCAGACGGTTCTAGCTCCCGCCCTTGGTCCACTTATACCTTCATTTGCTTCTTGTCCTTTGCCTGTGATTCTCCTGTTTCCTGGCACTGCTGTTCCTGCTTTTACTATTGACCTCCGCTTCATATTGACCCTGGCTTGACTGATTATTCTCCTGCTCTGCATTTGTTACCACGTATACTCCTGGTTTGACTCTGCTCGTCCACTACTCTGATGCTCATTGTGTTGCCGTGGGCAACTGCCCCACATTCCTTTGCTTTTGTGTTCCCTTGTCTTGTTTGTCTGTCGTGCACATATTGAGCGTAGGCACCGTCGTCCAGTTGTACGCCGTCGCCTAGGACGGGCTGTGCAAGTAGGCAGGGACTGAGTGGCGGGTAGATTAGGGCTCACCTGTCTGTCTCCCTATCCTGATATTACAACAGACTTCTGGGTAAGTATGAGAAAAAAAATTCTGAGTTACGTTTTTTGCGGCGGAATCGCTGAAATGTGGATGAGATTTGATGACGCTGAACTGCATAGGGAGGACGTCAGGGACTGCATGGAAGAGGGAGGTGGAATACTGACTAATTCGGCTGACAACTTCGCTCTGCAGCTTCTATGTATAGTGGATACATGAAATCTGCAAAACAGAAATAAAGCAACATTTTTAATAAAAGTGCTAGTATTCAAAAATACATATACGGTATTACATTTTAAAAAAAAGGGCTTGAAAGGTGTGCATAGCCTATCAGAGAATTGTACCCCTTCTATCATGTACACACATTATAACACCCAAATCTATAGGTGTGAAACATAGTATGATAGGCATGTCTAACAAAGTATGCACTATCCAGTTATTTCCTCTATGATATTTATTCCAGCAATACTCACATTCTTTAATATACTCTTGCTAAGCACTGATTTAGCTAGCAGTAGCTCATGAAGAGGGACAGTACTGGGAGTATTGAGGGATGTAATGTCCATTAATGAATGATCATGAGTGAATGATTCTGCTCGGTCACAGAGAACTGAATTGATGTCTATAATAGCTAGGAACGAAAAGTGACAAGCTGAATATGTATACGAGTTGGTAGGGTATTCAATTCCACACCTATTCATTTACTATTTGGGCCTCAGATAAGAATTATGTTAAAAGCTGTGTAAACTTTTGCGGGCATTTTTTTTTTTTAATAAATAGATTAGTCAGTGTGTTTAGTGTAACTTTATAAATAGGTTTTATTAAAACATTGTTTTACTTTTTGAGATACAGCTGCTCTGTATTCTCTATGCAGAACAGCTGTATCTAGCACTAAATCCTGATCCCGTCAGGTTTGCGGGACTGACGGCTTCAGTGACAGCGGATCTTGCGTGTCAGAAACACGGAGGACCTGCTGACACTGAACCAGTCAGTTACGCGGAACTGACGGATTCATGTCAAAACGAAAGATACAATTGTATCTTAAAAAGGGAAATTCTTTTTAATAAAGGCTTATTAAAAATTGACACCAAACACGCTGACTAACATGTTTATTAAAAAAAATAAAATAATGCCCTTTTATGTAGCCTTCAAAGACATTCACAGCATTAGTTTCCATTTATACATATATTTAGTTATTACAATGCAGAACAAATATTTTGTACGATGATTCTGACCTTCAAGAAAATGATCAGTCTGTCTGTACCCTAATGAACTAACATGTAACCCGTTACCTTTCTATTATTCCACCATAGTAGCTTACGCCTTCTTTTTCCTTTAGGGGTGCAACATCAGTCGTGTACAGATGCAGGCAAAAAGGAACGCAGAAGCCTTTTGCAGTAAAAATGTTGAAGAAAACTGTAAGTTGACGCTGTTTGCATAGAAAACTTATACTAATGAAAGCAAGTTTGTTTTGATGTCAGCTGAAAATGATCCATAATATTGAGGCAAATGTTAATCATAAATTAACCTTTATGTCTGAATTGCGGCAATTTTATAAATCATAAATATTGTTAATACTCAATTACTCAATTCATCAACTTATCAATGTTAGATCTTTTACAGACGGTAGTTTAGGTGTTACCCAACAAAACAAGCGGGTGTCCAGTTTCTATACATTATTGTTATTTTTTTGTATAATTAAAAGTTGTACAATTTTCCAATATACACTACCGTTCAAAAGTTTAGGGTCACTTAGAAATGTTCTTATTTTTGAAAGAAAAGCACCATTTTTTTCAATGAAGATAACATTAAATTAATCAGAAATACACTCTATACATTGTTAATGTGCTCAATGACTGTTCTAGCTGCAAACGTCTGGTTTTTAATGCAATATCTACATAGGTGTATAGAGGCCCATTTCCAGCAACCATCACTCCAGTGTTCTAATGGTACATTGTGTTTGCTAACTGTGTTAGAAGGCTAATGGATGATTAGAAAACACTTGAAAACCCTTGTGCAATTATGTTAGCACCGCTGTAAACAGTTTTGCTGTTTAGAGGAGCTATAAAACTGACCTTGCTTTAAGCTAGTTGAGAATCTGGAGCATTACATTTGTGGGTTCGATTAAATTCTAAAAATGGCTAGATAAAGATAGCTTTCATGTGAAACTCGACAGTCTATTCTTGTTCTTAGAAATGAAGGCTATTCCATGCGAGAAATTGCCAAGAAACTGAAGATTTCCTTCAACGGTGTGTACTACTCCCTTCAGAGGACAGCACAAACAGGCTCTAACCAGAGTAGTAAGAGAAGTGGGAGGCCCCGCTGCACAACTGAGCAACAAGACAAGTACATTAGAGTCTCTAGTTTGAGAAATAGACGCCTCACAAGTCCTCAACTGGCAGCTTCATTAAATAGTACCCGCAAAACGCCAGTGTCAACGTCTACAGTGAAGAGGCAACTCCGGGATGCTGGCCTTCAGGGCAGAGTGGCAAAGAAAAAGCCATATCTGAGACTGGCTAATAAAAGGAAAAGATTAATATGGGCAAAAGCACACAGACATTGGACAGAGGAAGATTGGAAAGAAAAGTGTTATGGACAGACGAATCGAAGGTTGAGGTGTTTGGATCACACAGAAGAACATTTGTGACACGCAGAACAACTGAAAAGATGCTGGAAGAGTGCCTGACGCCATCTGTCAAGCATGGTGGAGGTAATGTGATGGTCTGGGGTTGCTTTGGTGCTGGTAAAGTGGGAGATTTGTACAAGGTAAAAGGGATTTTGAATAAGGAAGGCTATCACTCCATTTTGCAACGCCATGCCATACCCTGTGGACAGCGCTTGATTGGAGCCAATTTCATCCTACAACAGGACAATGACCCAAAGCACACCTCCAAATTATGCAAGAACTATTTAGGGAAGAAGCAGGCAGCTGGTATTCTATCTGTAATGGAGTGGCCAGCACAGTCACCAGATCTCAACCCCATAGAGCTGTTGTGGGAGCAGCTTAACCGTATGGTACGCAAGAAGTGCCCATCAAGCCAATCCAACTTGTGGGAGGGGCTTCTGGAAGCATGGGGTGAAATTTCTCCCGATTACCTCAGCAAATTAACAGCTAGAATGCCAAAGGTCTGCAATGCTGTAATTACTGCAAATGGAGCATTCTTTGACAAAAGCAAAGTTTGAAGGAGAAAATTATTATTTCAAATAAAAATCATTATTTCTAACCTTGTCAATGTCTTGACTATATTTTCTAGTCATATTTATCAAATGAGTTGCAAAATAAGTGTGAGTTTTCATGGAAAACACAAAATTGTCTGGGTGACCCCAAACTTTTGAACGGTAGTGTACTGTTTGTATATTCCTCACGGTTTTTCTCAAGATCTCTTCTTGTTGTCATTCAGTAGGATCCTTCAATGCTTACTTCCAGTGGATAAAATTCTGTCCATAGGCGTGTGATGGACACACAGGTGGCTGGGATTGTTAGAAGACACAACTCTGATACACATACTGTAACTGTAACGAGCCGTACACCTGTGTGTCCATCACATGACCATGGACAGGATTTTATCCACTGGAAGTCAATAATGAATGTTCCTACTGCAACAACAATCAGAGACATTGAAAAGCAGGAGGAATTATTACAGAAAGTATATTGGAAAATTGTATAACTTTTCAATTATACAAGAAATAACATGTATTTGAAACCGGACAACTTCTTCAAGTTCTGTAAAAACGTGGCAAAAGTGGAGTAGTTGCCCATGACAACGGAATCAGATACTACCTTTAATTTTTTCAGATACCCTTGCCAAAATTTAAGCAACAACCTAATTGGTTACCGTGGGCAACTACTCCTATTTTCCTGCACCAGTTTTGATAAATCTACCCAAATGTGCCAAATTTACATGGCATAATGCAAGGGATAAGATCCCAAGCTATTGTGTGCAATCCCTTCCATCACTATAAAGGAGCACTCCTGCTCTTGATGTTGGATCAATATTAAAGTTTGAGTTAATTTGGGGTTTCGTGATTAAAATGGTGAGTAGGCCATGAGCCAAGTGCAGAAAGAAATCTGAAAAAAATCCAAACATTTTTGTTTTTCAGTGGGGTCGCCTTTCCAGACACATAGGCACGCTATTTCCTTCTGGGTATATATCATGTATTTTGAGAGCCAGACAAGCTAATTATTTGCAGCGGAGGACAACCTGCACATGTGATATAGTAATGGTTCTGGTCTCATGTACCCCAGTGATAACTTATAATGTACATAGTCTAATAATCTCTTTTCTTAAAAATTAACCAAAATAGACCCAAATCCAATTGCCCAATGATCTTAAATATTCTATCAGTTCAGGGGAGAGAATTGTCAGATTAGTATCGAGAGACTAAGGCCCAGTTCACACGGAGTTGTTTTTTTTACGCTGATTTTGTTTTTACGTCTCCTACCATCAGTGCAACTATTATTGTTATTACGTCTCCTATCATCAGTTGTACTGGAGCAGTTGTACTGATGGTAGGAGACGTAATAAAATAATAGATTAGCGTGGTATTTGATATATCAGTTGCTCACTGTTGGTATTCCACCTTCTCTGCCTGGTTAGCCTCAACTTTTTAGGAAATATATTAGCCTAGATTTTATGGATTAATTAATAAATTAGGTATTTTAAGCGTTCTAATTCAGGTGGTTTTTCTATCTTCATGTTTTTTCTATCTTCAATCCAATGCTTGCAGGCAGCAGTTGTTCGGCTTTTTGTATAAAATAGTAATTGCATACACACATCATCAGTAACATCATACATCACACTAGTTTATTTGTTCAGGAAGGTAATGTCATTCAGTAACTAAGTATATTGGAACATATTTCATAGTACATAGCTATGTCTCCAATATGCCCTTGATGCATTATAATATGTGCTGGAGCATTAACCTCTCGACCCCACATTGAAGAAGAACAACATACTGCTACTACGATTAATTTCAGGATGGCTCACAAGCTTATCAAATTATATTTGCCAGCACTAATGCACATAAATAATTTAGATTTATATGTGTATATATTAATGGATGGACACTTAATAATGGACAAGCTTTTACAGCTAAGGATGTACTGTGTCCAATCTCTCATTGTACCGGAAATGTTTTTGGATTGTTCTGCTTATGATCCGATTATCCATATGTTTACTAGTTTAAAAAAATTGGGACATTTCCTAAAATAACGATCTTCAGGATTACACTTTAAAACATCTTTTTCATGTGAAGCTCTAAGCAAATTTTAACAATACGTTAAATGGACGTTAAAAGGGCCACTAATTCTTTCACTATGGACCCCCAAAAGCAAGTTCCCAAGGTGTTCTACACCAAAGGTCCATACCACAGGAAATAACAGTTACTTCTGCATGTTATTGGGTTGTATAGTAGAAGTTTCCAAAACGATGGCAATGAATGGACAGGCTATATACCCTGTTCAGGTAATTAATGGGTGTGCTGGAACCTCCAACAAGAGAGAGATAGCCTTTGTAGCCACTTTTTGTTTTGGATCAGTGAAGGTCCCAAACGAAGGACCCTCCTTAATAACTCAGAATGCCTAAATAGGGTATTTTAATAAAAACCTCTTCAATGTAAAAATATACCATTAGCGAATATAGATTGTGAGCCCTATTGGGGACAGTGAGTGATGACAACTTCTGTACAGCACTGCAGAACATGTTGGCCCTATATAAGTAACATAAATAAATAATATATATAGGTAAGGTTATAGTTGTTTATTACCACTATTATTATTTTAAATCAAAAGATTGCATGAGAAAAGTAACATAAATGTCATGTTCTCAAGCAAATCTATAGACATAAAAACACTTAGCTACTGTACTGTAAATGGTGCAGAAATTGCTGAGTAGGAGTTAAGAATTTATTTGATAAAATATAATGAAGTGCTTAGTTCAAAACATGGTCGGATGTCCTGTGGATATCTGCACTTATATTTTGAGTGTTCTGTTTATAATTTTGCCCTGGATTCATGGGTAGCAGATGTAATGAGATCTGCTGGGTATTGTGTCATTTAAGTTTCAATTAGAACACAGCAAGTGCTGTCTTATTTTTGTACTCTAACTAATAGACTATAAAAACCATAGTAACTTCTAAATGTCCTTGTCCTGGTAATAAACCCAACGAATGGAGAATGAGATATGAAAATGTGGCCATACTGGGAAAAGTTTCATACAATAAAATAAAAATAAAATAAACAACCAACACTTATTTACTGGACTGGAAGATATCATTTACGTGTAAAGAAAAAACAGTTCTACCATTAACATAGGAAAGCAGGGGCGTAACTAGGAAAGACTGGGCCCTATAGCAAACTCTTGACCAGGGCCCCCCCCCTGGGTGCCACAAGCAGCTCCCCTTATATATAGTGCCCCCTGTAGAATGTGCCATACAACCCCCGTGTAGTCAGTGCTATACAGCCCCACCTATAGACAGTGTCACACCCGATTTGTAGATAGCGCCCCCCACCTCCCCCTTGTAGATAGTGCCTTACAGCCCCCCTGTAGATATCGCCATAAAGCCCCCACTGTATTTAGCGCTATACAGCTCCCACTGTATATAGTGCCACACAGCCCCCCTCCCTTGTATATAGTGCCACTGAGCCCCCCTTAGTAGATAGTGCAGCACAGCCCCCCTTAGTAGATAGTGCCACACACAGACCCCTGTATATTGCACCACACTCAGCCCCCTGTAGATAGAGCCACAGCCCTCCCCCTTGTAAATAGTGCCATACAGTTCCCCCATGTGTATAGTGCCACACAGCCCCGTTGTGTATAGTGCCACACAGCTCCCCCTTGTGTATAGTGCCACACAGCCCCCCTTTGTGTATAGTGCCACACAGTCCCCCCCTTGTGTATAGTGCCACAAGGCAATGGCGCATTCCGAGAAAGTTGTATCAGCCAGGGAGATGCCAATCAAACATGGAAAGGTGGGTTTGTGACTCTTCAGGATTTTGGCACCGCCCCATGACCCTCTAATAAGTAATTAGCATATAGTGTGTGCGCCGTTTTAAAAGTGGATTTTAAAGATTTTGCTGCATCTGAAAAAAACATACAAGGGAATGTTTGGAAATATTGTCAGGTCATGTATTACCGCATGGTGGTGGTTCAAGGGGTTAAAACTACCTGACAGATTCCCATTAATTATACAATGAATTGAGAACAATTCCATCTGCCCTGCCATTTTGTTATTATAAATATATCCTATATAATAATAAATCCAGAACCAAGCTCTGACATATATACAGCACCAGAACCAAGCTCAGTACATATATACAGCACCAGAACAAAGCTCATTACATATATACAGCACCAGAATAAAGCTCATATATACAGCACTGTACCCAAGCTCAGTACATAAATACAGCACTAGAACCAAGCCCATACATATATACAGCACCAGAACCAACCTCAGTACATAAAGCACCAAAACCAACCTCAGTATATAAATACAGCACTAGAACCAAGCTCAGTACATAAATACATCCCCAGAACCAAGCTCATACGTATATACAGCACCAGAACAAAGCTCAGTACTTACATACAGCATCAGAACCAAGATCAGTACATATATACAACACCAGAACAAATACAGCTCAATTTAGTGCAACCCTTGCCGTATAGGTTTGTACGGCATAAAACTACAGCTCCCAGCATGACCCGAACAATGGTGAGGATATGCTGGGAGATGCTGTTTCACAAAAAAAAATCATACTACCGATCATCTCGCTGCAGATCATACAGTGACTACAGTGCTGATTAGAGGCAGAATAAACATTTACATTAAGTGACTCACCGGCGACATCTCAGATTCTAGTTCTTTTCTCCTCCCTCCGGTCCAGACATCTATGATGGATTTCTACTGGCCATGACCCATTTCTGCAGTTTTCCGCTCAGATGTCTTCAGCTTCTCACTTTTAAAACATTTCTGCACCTATAAACGAAGTTAAAATTCTCAACACCTCTAAATATAATAAAGCGCCATACACTGCACCTCTAACTATAATAGCACCATACACTGTGTCCCTGATTATAATAGTACCATACACTGTCACACACACACACACACACACACACCGTGCCCCCTGAAGATAGTGCCCCCATAGCCCCCTGTAGATAGTGACCCCCATAGAACCTCTGTAGATAGTGCCCTACAGAGAAGCCCCTGTAGATAGTGTCCCACATACTGCCCTCTGTAGATAGTGCCCACATATATACTTATATACTCCAGAGCTGCAAGGCAATAGTGCTAACCACTGAGCCACCGTTCTGCCCTACATATAGCTTCCCCTATAGACAGTGCTCCACGTATAGCCCACCTCTCTAGATAATCTCACATATAGCTCGCCTGTATATAGTGCCCCACATATAGCCCACCCCTGTAGGCAGTGCCCTACATATAGCCACCCTGTAGCTAGTGCCTCACAGTTAACCCACCCCTGTATATACTATCCCACATATAGCCCACCCCTATAGAAAGTGCCCTAAAAAATAGCTCCCCTATAGATAGTGCTCTACATATAGCCCGCCCCTGTATAGTGTCTCACACATAGCTCCCCCCACTGTATATAGTGCTTCACATATAGACCCCCTGTAGATAGTGCCCCACATATAGACCCCCCTGTAGATAGTGGCCCACTTATAGACCCCCCTGTATATAGTGGCCCACATCCCCACATATAGACCCCCCCTGTACATAGTGGCCCACATATAGACCACCCCTGTATATAGTGGCCCACATATAGACCCCTCTGTATATAGTGGCCCACATCCCCACATATAGACCCCCTGTATATAGTGGCCCACATCCCCACATATAGACCCCCCTGTAGATAGTACCCCACATCCCCACATATAGAACACCCCTGTAGATAGTGCCCCACATCCCCACATATAGACCCCCTCTGTATATAGTGGCCCACATATAGACGACCCCCCCATAGATAGAGCCCCCACTATAGATAATGCCACTCACAGTTTTATTAGAAAAAAACATTACATACTCACATGATCCCGTTCCCGCGCAGTCCGATGGCAATGCAGACCTGCTCTCTTCTGAGCAGGTCTGCTGGAGCTGAACGATGCGTCGTTCAATGATGTTGATTGGCGGGGCAGAATGACTACCCCCGCCAATCAGCGTCATTGTAAGGCGCTGAATGGTCGGGCATTCAGCGCTGATGCATGTATTTGGCTGTCGCTAGCACCGGGGCCCCCCTCCAGTGCTAGCGAAGCCTACGGGCATGAGAGGGCCTGTGTCACCCGGCCCATACTTGTTAGAGGCTCGGCGGCGCGGGCCCCGTAGTAGCGGAGCTACTGCTGTAGCAGCCACAACGGCTGCTAGCGGCGACATCGGGCATATGGGGGGGTGTCGGCTGCCGACATGAGCCCCCCTCAAGTCGCTGTAGGAAAGGATTCTTTAGAGTAAGAGCAGTCACACTTGGAAATGCCCTACCCTAAGAGATAGCAGGACTTGTATGGACATGTATCTAATGACTAATGGCATTGAGAGTTCTCATAAACAAGGAGAATGATGCTAAATTCATCCAGGATAAATATCCAACTGCAATATGAAGTAAGACAGGATTTTTTTTTTCTAATTTGAGGGCGTTTGTTTACCTTTCTCTGGACAAGCTAGTTGTGAGGTTGAACTTCATGTACATAATTTTTACCAACAAACAGATTTTGACCCCACAGAATGTTTGATAACAATCTGTAGCCACAAACGGAAAATTTAGTTTAGTTGGAGGTCTAACCCCTGACCCTTACAGATAACAGCCAATCTACCATAAGAGATTAGGGCAGTCTAAGCTAGGTGCCGCCACCACCACCACTCCGACACTTTTGGTTTCTGCATATAGTGATGACAACCAGCTTGAAACTATCCAACCTACAGCCACAAGTGTATATTCAGCTTTTAACATGAGGTTGAGTCTAAAGTGATCAAAAAATCAAGCTTGTTTAATTTTGTGTGGCTATAGAAGCAGTTACATGTATATTTGTAAATCAAACAAATTATATTGTACCAGCTTGGCTCTTTTTAGATTGCCTTTGTTATTCAAGATATGAAAATTTGGAGCTGTGTGCTGGTACTGTTTCTAAGGAAGTAAATATAATGACATGAAATATAAAATGGAAAGCAGCTGGAAGTGCCCTAGTAATACAAATGAAGAACATTGTAGCTTAGGAAAAATCTTATTTTTGTTCTTGATTGCTCTGGTTTGTAACACAATTGTAATTCTGATCTCACAGCAAGCTTGAAACAGCTTATACAATGTATTTCCCCTCCTTGGGTACTCTAATCATTAAATGCTATGTCTTCTGCATTGTGTATTAAGAGGTTTCTGTCTATTGTACTGCACAGTATACATTTTATGTGGAAATTGTAGTGTTAAAGAGGACCTGTCAACTCTCCTAACATGTCTGTGTTAGTAACTACTTTTTTTCCTCATGAAATAAAAATTCTGGAGCATCTTTTCTTTTCTTAGAATTTATTCCTCTTAGAAATATATGAATAAATTGACAACTAAGTGTTACCATTTGGGGGGGGGTGTCAATTTATTTGTAAATATTCTGAAGGAATAACAGAGGAACGGTACTACACAGAGTTATAAGAAAAGAAGCTCCAGAATTGGGGAATACTAATACAGTGAAACCTCTATGAGACAACCACCCAAGATTGCCGGGAAAAATGGTCTTTTAGAGGGGTGGTCCTCTCAAAGAAAGGGGCCAATATACACATAATATAGGAGAATTTAAAATCTGTTGCAGAAAAATCTGGTCTAGATGTGGGGGGAGTCATTTCAAAGAAATCGTCTTTAACCTATTTTGAGCCTTCAGGTCCAGACAACGTTTAGTTTTGTATTTTAATTTTTAGCACTCGTTAGTTAAATTGCTATACTTTGTATGGAAGCACAGGTCAAAAATGCGGGCAGCTGCCCGTGCCGGCAATCATGGCCTTGTGCATTGGACCTTATAGTGACTATTGTCACTAATAGGGCTGTGCTGGGTCTAGTAAGACCCAGCAGCAGTCTGCCACTAACGGCACCCAGCGATCATGTGACCAGTCCGGGACCAATAGAGGCTGCCGCTGCCTTTTTTTTTTTTATATTGCATACTCATTGAGCGCTGTGTAGAAAAGATCAGAGAAGATAGAAGCAGTGAAGCTGCTTCTATTTTCCCCTCGGTGTCCCTGGCAGTCACTGACTGCCAGAGACCCGACATTCAGCTGCCCGGTTGCACAGGCAGGAAGCTAAAACCTGCGCCGTAAATAGTGTCAGCCAAGACTTGCACTGAAATCTGCATCAGAATAATGCTGCTTTGAACTGCCGTGTTTTTCTGAACTTTTGGGGCACAGAACGCTATTCCAGGCCACATGCAACCCGCGTGCTACTAGTTGTTCACCCCTGATGTAGAATACAGTTTGTTTTATTGCTCAGGGTATGTTCACACGCTTAGCAAAAAAGTCTGAAAAATACGGAGCTGTTTTCAGAGAAAACAGCCTCTGATTTTCAGGCATTTTTAAAGCTGAAAATGAAGCTTCTTTTAATTTGGAGCTTCTTTTGAGGCTTCTTTTCAGGCTTCTTTGAAGGCGTTTTTTGAGGCGTTTTTCATAGTGTTCAATGGAAAATCAGCTCCAAAAAACGCCTCAAGAAGTGACATGCTACTTCTTTTTACAGAGCGTCTTTTTACGCTCCGTTTTTTAAAACAGAGGCGTAAAAAGACGCCCCGTATTAACTAAATTCTGTTTTTCATATTGATTTCAATGGGCAGATGTTTGTGGGCGTTCAGCTTCCATCTTTTCAGGCGTTTTTCGAGGTGTAAATGCCCCAAAATACACCTGAAAACACTGCGTGTGAACCCTAAGGGTATGTGCACACGATAACTGCAATTACATCTGAAATTACGGAGCTGTTTTCAGGAGAAAACAGCTCCTGAATTTCAGACATAATTGCATGTACTCGCGTTTTGTGGGGCGTCTTTTACGGACATAATTTGAGGCTGTTCTTCATTAGAGTCAATGAAAAACGGCTCCAATTACGTCCCAAGAAGTGTCCTGCACTTCTTTTGACGAGGCTGTAATTTTACGCGACGCGTAAAATGACAGGTCGTCGGCACAGTACATCGTAAAGCCCATTGAAAGTAATGGGCAGATGTTTGCCGACGTATTGGAGGCGTTTTTTCAGACGTAATTCGAGGCGTAAAACACCTCCATTACGTCTGAAAATAGGTCCTGTGAACCCAGCCTGAGAGTTCTAAAATCATCTGTAAAACTTCTAATTTAGTCTTATGGAGTAATAGTTAGCGACTTACATTGAAAGAAAACAACTCAATACAGTATGATTTCCCTCCAAACAAATGGAGAGTTAGGGTATGTGCACACGACCATTTATAAGGCGTAATGGAGGCGTTTTACGCCTCGAATTACGCCTGAAAAGACGGCTCCAATAGGTCTGCAAACATCTGCCCATTGCTTGCAATGGGTGTTATTATGTTCTGTGCAGACGAGCTGTCATTTTACGCGTCGCTGTCACTTCTTGGGACGTTTTTGGAGCTGTTTTTCATTGACTCCAATGAAAAACAGCTCCAATTATGTCCGTAAAAGCTCCAATTACGTCCGTAAAAGACGCAGCGAAAAACGTGAGTACTTGCAAAAACGTCTTAAATTCACGAGCTGTTGTCGTGTGAACATACCCTTAAACTGTTAAAAATTTGCTGGATGACAAACAATATGGTCTCCATTACAGCTGTACACAGGTTTTTTTTTCTAGATATGGTCTGTAGTGAAATGGGTGAGTGGGATTCACCACTGTTTAACTAGACATATTTTCCATTTAGAATCCTGTTAAAACTGGATGACAACCCGTCTTTCAAGGAAGGCGGAACTTTGAAAGTTTACCTTCTTTAGCTATGAATATGAGTGGGCTAGGCTGAAAGGTTTCAGCTTTACGGGTGTTTAAATAGTTGGGATGTAATAAAGATTATTGGCTTTTATGGTCATTCATTCACAATACATGTATTGAACTAAACTAATTGTGTGAAGATGAACCATTCTATTTTGTAATTTCAATATCTCTAATGCTCCATTCGTTGTTTACTATGTTCCTGTGTTTTCTTAACAGGTAGATAAGAAAATTGTAAGAACAGAAATTGGGGTCCTTCTGCGTCTTTCACATCCGAATATTGTAAGTTTAGTTTTTCTCTAACTAAACAATTGAGGGAAAAAAAAAATATTACATGTTCATTTATGTCAGTGAGATAGTAGTGACACCCCTGTTGTCACCTTATCAGAGTGGCAGCCCAGATTCGAGCAGAGGCCCTCCCTTGCTCAGATCCTTTATATTTTAACCTTAATTTAAAAAGAGGATAAACTAAACACTGAGGGTATGTTCACACACAGTGAGAAAAAACGTCTGATAATACGGAGCTGTTTTCCAGCGAAAACAGCTCCTGATTTTCAGACGTTTTTTTAACAACTCACGTTTTTCGCGGCATTTTTACTGCCGTTTTTGGAGCTGTATTTCAATGGAGTCAATGAAAAACGCCTCCAAAAACATCCCAAGAAGTGTTCTGCACTTCTTTTGACGAGCCGTCATTTTACGCGCCGTATTTTGACAGCGATGCGTAAAATAAAGGCTCATGGGAACATAACATCGTAATTCCCATGGGCAGATGTTTGTAGGCATATTAAGGGCGTTTTTTCAGGCGTAATTCGAGGCGTAAAACGCCCGAATTATGTCTGAAAACACTGTGTGTGAACATACCCTTATACTAAGGCCTGATTCACATAAGCGTTGAATACAGACGCATGTTTTTCAATAGGGCCGTTTACACGGTCGTTGTTTCAACAGACCGTATGTAGGGTCCGTTGAAAAATAGAACCTGTCCTATTTTGTTCCGTTTTCACGGATCCCTTAATAGGCTCAAGTCTATGGGGATCTGTGAGAACGGAAACCGCACGGGTGTACTTCAGACGTGAAAAACGTCACGTTTCCCCACGCTCGTGGGCGGATACGCTGCATAAAAGCACACGGTGTAACCGCCCTGTGCGCCGCAGGGAATTCTGGGCGAAAAAGCGCACCAAACTGTGGTGCCGTTTTTCGCCCAGAATGTCCTCTGCGGAAAACTGCAGCACTTAGCTGGCCTGCCTCCTCGGATGATGTTTCATCCCAGGAGACCGCTGCTGCCGCCTGTGATTGGCTGCAGCGGCGGTCACATGGGATGAAGCGTCTTCCCTGGAGGCCCACAAACAAAAGACAAGGCAGCACATCCATAGAAAAGTGCAATTTATTCACACACAAATGCGACGTTTCAGTCCAACAGGATCTTTCTCAAGCTTGAGAGAGGTCCTGTTGGACTGAAACGTCGCATTTCTGGACGAATAAATTCCACTTTTCTTTGGATGCGCTGCCTTGTGTCTTGTTTGCAGATCTTACCCATGGGACTTTGGATTTGGTTCTTTTGAGGCTTGCACCCATTATATTGGAAATATCTTGTGTCTCCGGTGCTGTGACATTCTTCCTTTTTTATCCCAGGAGGCCGGCCCTCTGACGTCATCCAGGCCGGCTTCCTGGAATGATGTTTCATGCCATGTGACCGCCGCTACTGCCTGTGATTGGATGCAGCGGTCACATGGGATGAAACGTCATCCCAGGAGGCCACGCTGGAGGGCGGAACACAGACTTCTGGGTAAGTATGACTATTTGTTTTTTTCTGAGTTGCGTTTTTTAGCGAGATCGCGGCGAACTCGTCGCAAAAAATGCAACAATTCAATGGGGAAAACCCGCAACAAATATGCAGCGTTTACGCAACTACAATTGGCATGCTGCGGAATGAAATTCCGCACGCAGGTCAATTTCTGAGCGTTTTTTACGCTCAGTATTTACGCAGCGTGTGGATGAGATTTGTTTCATCTCATCCACTTTGCTGCTACTGTATTTTCTGCGGATGTTGCGCGACAAGTTCTGTTGCAGAAAAACCGCATTATTTACGTAACGTGTGAACTAACCCATACTGTAATGAACTAACCTAGACATATGTATGTAACATTTAAAATAAAAAATTAAATACTTGAGGCAAATAGTCACGATTAAACATATCCTACTATTTTGTGCATTCAGCTCCTAGGCAGACCTATGTGTCTCCATGGTTACAGACTACAGATTCTGTAGTCATATGTTATTCCCTTCCATATGCCCCCTCCTCTACTGTCTGTAGGTTAGCTAGAAAAGGGGGAAGAGGGAGAGGAGTTACACATGAATAAAGGATAAGACTGCACAGGCTTTGTTTGCAGTATGTAAGCATGGAGAAACATAGGTCGGCATAAGATCTGAATACACAAAATGGTATAAAATTGACCTCATTTTCTACAGTATTTTTGATGAATTGCAGCCAAGAAAAAAATGATTGCAAAAGTGCACGTCCTCTAATGTCTTGTAAAATAAGAACTTTTAATGTCATTTTCTTGCAGATAAAACTGAAGGAGATATTTGAAACACCGATGGAAATTAGCCTTGTTCTTGAACTGGTGACTGGAGGTGAATTGTTTGATAGGTGAGTGATGAACCAATTCTCACTATACTTTCAAGATAGTTTTTTTTTGTCCATATTTAGGTGGATGAGAGAAATAAACAGGTGTGAGAACCACTCGCGATAATACCATATTAGAATCTGAACTTCTCTATCTGCAAATAACATCATTTACCCAGTACCCCTGGGACTTAGACACTTAGCAAAGAGCATTATATTGTTAGAGAGTCTTGGACTCCTGATAAAAGCCAGCTCCAAATGAAGTCATGATCATGTCTCTCAGTAAGATTGATGTGTTTTGTTCATAGAACTGACAGACATGCAAATGATTATATTCTCTTGATTCCTGTTAAATCTTGAAGTTACGAAAAAAAGCTACAAAATTCAGCGAGCTGTAAATCCACAGTTCCACTTTTATATTATATTGGGATTTAGAACCGAATTAGTGAAAAAAGGGATCCTGTTTAATTCCACATGCAACGTTTCAGCTCAGTATGAGCACATTCTGAGCTGAAATGTTGCATGTGGAATTAAACCGGATCCCTTTTTTCACTCGTTTGGTTGTGCTGCCTCACTTTCCTCTATCTACGTTGAAGGGTCATTGGACTGTGATCTAGGAGGAGTGAACCCACCTTAGTTGTGTGTCCAGTGTTGCTGATTTGTATCTATCTATATTGGGATATACAGTTAGGTCCAGAATTATTTGGACAGTGACACAATCTTCATGATTTGGGCTCTGCTGCCTCCACATTGAATTTGAAATGAAACAACTGAGATGCAATTGAAGTGTAGACTTTCAGGTTTAATTCAAAGAGTTGAACAAAAATATCCTGTGAAACGTTTAGGAATTGCAACCATTTTTCTACACAGCCTCCTCATTTCAGGGGCTCAAAGGTAATTGGACAACTTAACAGTACCATAACATTACCATCGGCATTTGAAGTGTTAGAATCAGGCAAGCACCCCCTCAAACAAGCCATCGTGCCCCCCCCCCTCGCGGCACGATCGGCCGGTAACAACGGTTGTGATGGCAGCCTGGGGGCCTAGCAAAGGCCCCCAGTTCCGCCATCTTTGTACTCTTTTGAAGCTTTGCCTCCGGCAGGAGACTGTCAGAATCACGATATACTGCAATACATTAGCATTGCAGTATATCATGCAAGCGATCCAAGGATCGCTGCTTCAAGTCCCCTAGGGGGACTAATAAAACAAGTAAAAAACTGTTAAATACGTTTTTTTTTATGTTCCAAAAAAAATGAAGTATTAAAAGTTCAAAAAAAAAACCTTTTCACATTTTTTCCCTAAATCAATGTTAAAAAAATAAAATTTAACGTAACTGGTATGGCCGCATCCTTAAAAGTCCGAACTATCACAATATAGCGTTGTTCAACCCGCTCGGTGAATGCCGTAAAAAAAATATATATATAAAACACGCAAATTGCTGTTTTTTGGTCACCATTGCGCTAAAAAAAATGAAATAAAAAGTGATCAAAAAGTCGCAAATACCCCCAAAATGGTATCAGTGAAAACTATAGATCGCCCCGCAAAATTTAAGCCCTCATTGCTAAATTGATGGAAAAATGAAAAAGTTATGGCTTTCAGAATATGGCGACAAAGATTTTTAGAAGTAGTTTTATTTTTTTAAAAGTGGTAAAACATAAAACAAAACATATAAATGTGGTATTGCTGTAATCACAGCAACCTGTAGAATAAGGTGAATATGTAGTTTTTACCACCTGATGGACGCCATAAAAACAAAACCCCCCAAAAAATGGTGTAATCGCTGATTTTTGCCCATTTCACCCTAACAAATAATTTTTTTTCAGCTTCCCAGTACATTATGCGGTACAATAAATGGTGCCATGAAAAACTACAACTTGTCCCGCAAAAACAAGCCCTCATATGGCTATATAGACGGAAAAATAAAAAAATTATAGCTTTTGGAAGGTGGGAAGGAAAAAACAAAAGTGAAAATCCCAAAAATGGCTGAGGAGGGAAGGGGTTAAAGGGAATGTGTTGCTAGAAATTTTTTTTTATTTTTTTTTTTAGTTAAACAATTATTATTTGAGTGATTAGACATTGTTTTAATTTTTTTAATTTTTTTCACAAGTCAGGAAATATTATAAATTAGATTCTAATTTATAACATTTCCATGTGCTGGGCACTAGAGGGAGCAGTTCCCAAAATTGCAGCATGATCAATGTGGTAAAGCAACCTCATTGCTTTATGCTGCAAATTTGGGGTAGACACACACTCTCTAGTGTCCTCACACAATCCCCCCTCCCTTATTCTGGGTAGTGCCAGGAGAAGGAGGGGGTTGAATCTTCAAACCTCCTACACTGTGTGCCACCATTTTCTGAGCGACTGCACAATATAGGAGGATTAGATACAGTGCTAAGCAGACAGTATAACACGAACACACACGAAAATAATACAGCACATGCACAAACATAAATTACCTGCTCCTGCCGCCGCTGCCGCCTCCGCTCCTATTCCTTGTGCCTTCGCATATGGCCGGAAGTTGTGGCCGGAAGTCGTCATCTTAATGTCCGGCAGCTGCTTCCGGTCCACATGAAAATGGCGCCGGATTTCGCTCTGCTAACGAGCTTCGTTTTGGTCTGTGTGGGAGCCGTTCCCACACAGACGGCGTATGCTGCAGTGAATGGAACGGCTCCCGTTCGTATTCTCTATGGGGATGTATGTGCCGTATTCCATCTCTGTATGTGTCGTTAATCGACACATACAGAGATGAAAAAAAAAATGGCAGCCCCCATAGAGAAGTAAAAATTAAAAAAAAGTAAAAAGTAGAACACACGAACACAAATAAATAAATGTTATTTTTTTAATCAAACTAAAAGCAATATGATAAAAAAAAAAGTCATGATACCTTCCCTTTAAGCATGTTAGTAGGGTTGATGCACACAGCAGTATTGTGGCTCTACTTTGTATGGAGCCATAATGGGGTCTCCATAGAGCCCTCTATATGCCTCTAATTTCATAAATTACTCTAATTGTTTATCTGTTTGAATATTTATATTACTGGATATTGCCACTTTTGGCAAGTTTCACAGTACATACATCAATAACATTAAAACCACCTGCCTAATATTGTGTAGAGCTCCCTAGTACCGCCAAAACAGTTCTGACCCATTGGGCATGGACTTCACAAGACCTTTGAAGAAGTCCTGTGGTATCTGGCACGAAAACTTTAGCAGCAGATCCTTTAAGTCCTGTAAGTTCCAAGGAGGATCTGACTTGTTGGTACTGCACATCCCACAGATGCTCAATTGGAAATTTGAGGCCAGGTCAACATCTTGAACTCTTTGTCATGTTCCTCAAATCATTGCTGAACAATTGTTTGCAGCGTGGCAGGGCGCATTATCTTTCTGAAAAAGGCCACTGCCATTAGGGAATACCATTGCCATGAAGGCGTGTACTTGGTCTGCAACAATGTTTAGGTAGGTGGTACGTGTCAAAGTAACATCCACATGAATGCCAGGACTCAAGGTTTCCCAGCAGAACATTGCCCAGAGCATCACACTGCCTCCGCCAGCTTACCTTCTTCCCATAGTGCATTATGGTGCTATGTCTTCCCAGGGAAGAGACGCACACGCAACCGGCTGTCCACGTGATGTAAAAGAAAACATGATTTATCAGACCAGGCCACCTTCTTCCATTGCTCCATTATTTGTTTCTGATGGTCACGTTCCCATTGTAGGCGCTTTAGGCTCTGGACAGGATTCAGCATGGGCACTCTGACCGATCTGCAGTTAAACAGCCCCAAACGCAGGAAGCTGCGATGCACTGTGTTCTGCATTAACTCTATTAGCAATTTGTGCTACCGTAGCTCTTCTGTGGAATCTTGGACCCCCATGACCATGTCGCTGGTTCACTGGTTCTCTACTTTTTGTAGGTACAATCCACTGAATACTGGGTACACCCCATAAGACCTGCCATTTTGGAGATTCAATGACCCAGTCGTCTGATTAATACAATTTGGCCCTGGTCAAAGTCACTCAGATCCTTACTCTTGCCCATCAAATTTAAGGAACTGACTGTTCACTTACTGCGTAATTTATCCCATCTCTTGGCAGGCGCCATTGTAACGATATAAAACCCTGTCAGTGGTTGAACTGTGTAATTCTCATGCTAAATATAGTTTTTTTTACAAACAATTAAACGTAACATTCTCCTATTAACATGCTTGTTTGGCTTGACATGTTAAGTCTATGGAGGCATATTACGGGATGACCGACTGCCTGACACTATGTAGGGGGAAATAAAAACCTACTTAGGCCTTATTTAGACGAGCGTATTTCACGTCCGTGTTACGCGCGTTAAAACAACGCGCGGAACACGGACCTATGCAAGTCAATTGGGCCATTCAGACATTCCGTGTTTTTCACGCAGCGTGCGTCCACTGCGTGAAACTCACTGCATGTCCTATACTTGTGTGTTTTTTGCGCATCACGCACCCATTGAAGTCAATAGGTGTGAGAAAATCACGGACAGCACACGGACGCAGATCCGTGTGCTGTGTGTGATTCATGCAACAGTTGCTAAAGAAATTATTTTGAAAAAGAAAACCACCTCCTTCAGTTTATTTTGCTGACGTGAAACGCGTGACGTGAAGTGCGTGTCCGGCTATGCCATAGACGGAAGCCTAGTGGGTCCTGACGAAGTCAGGACCCACTATGCTTGCTGTCAGTGAGTAGCTGACAGCTCTAATACACTGCACTACGCATGTAGTGCAGTGTATTAGAATAGCGATCAGGGCCTCCTGCCCTCAAGTCCCCTAGTGGGACAAAGTAATAAAGTTTAAAAAAAGTTAAAAAAAGATGCGTCAAAATAAGAAAATAAAAGTTTTAAAAGTAATAAAAGTAAAAATCCCCCTTTTTCCCTTATCAGTCCTTTATTATTAATAAAAATATATAAACAAATAAATAAACTATACATAATTGGTATCGCCGCGTCCATAACGGCCTGAGCTACAAAATTATTTTGTTATTTATCCCGCGCGGTGAACGCCGTAAAAGAAAATAATAATAAACCGTACAAGAATCACAATTGTTTGGTCACTGCACCTCCCAAAAAATGGAATAATAAGAGATCAAAAAGTCGCATTTACCTAAAAATGGTGCTGATCGGAACTACACTTCGTTACGCAAAAAATAAGTCCTCACACGGCTTTCTTGATGGAAAAATAAAAAAGTTCTGGCTCTTAGAATAAGGTAACACAAAAAGTAAATGATATTTTACAAAACGTATTTTATTGTGCAAACGCCATAAGACATAAAAAAAACTATAAACATATGGTATCGCCGTAATCGTATCGCCCCGCAGAATAAAGTGAATATGTAATTTATAGCGCACGGTGAACGCTGTAAAAAAAATAGAATAAAAAAACAATAGTAGGATTGCTGTTTTTTATTCACCGCGCCACTTAAAAATATAATAAAAACTGATCAAAAAGTCACATACACCCCAAGAAAACTGCAATGAATTCCTCGAGGGGTCTAGTTTCCAAAATGGGGTCACTTTTGGGGGGTTGCCACTGTTTTGAACCACAAGACCTCTTCAAACCGGACATGGTGCAATAAAAAAGGAGAGCTCAAAATCCACTAGGTGCTCCTTTGCTTCGGAGGCCGGTGCTTCAGTCCATTACCGCACTAGGGCCACATGTGGGATATTTCTCAAAACTGCAGAATCTGGCCAATAAATATTAAGTTGCGTTTCTCTGATAAAACCTTTTGTGTTATAAAAAAAATGGTATAAAAAGGATTTTCTGACAAAAAAAAAATGTAAATTTCACCTCTACTTTGCTCTAAATTCCCGTGAAACACCTAAAGGGTTCATAAACTTTCTAAATGCTGTTATGAATACTTTGAGGGGTCTAGTTTCTAAAATGGGGTGTTTGATAGGGGTTTCTAATATGTAGGTCCCTCAAAGCAACTTCAGAACTGAACTGTAACCTAAAAAAAGAAATAAATTAGGCAATACTTCGCTTCTTACATTATACTGATAATGAGCAGTGCCCACCCCGAGATGACCCCAGTTTTGACCGTTTGTATAAACGGAGACCCCTATTAGACCGTTTCAGTGCCCGGTTTTCTCAAGCATACACCCCCGAGAAGTGTATTTCTATTGATGAGTCCTTGGTAGATTTTAAAGGTAGGCTTCAATTACGCCAGTACCTGCCGAGTAAGAGGGCACGGTATGGCGTGAAGATGTATGAGCTGTGCGAGAGTGCATCAGGGTATACCTACAGATTTAAGATATATGAAGGGAAGGGCAGCAGTATTCAGCCCCCAGAATGCCCCCCTTACTGGGAGTTAATGCAAAAATTGTGTGGGATTTGGTGCACCCACTTCTGGACCAGGGTTACCACCTCTACCTGGATAATTTTTATACCAGCGTCCCACTCTTCAACTGCCTCGTTTCCAGAAGTCCTGCGGCATGCGGCACTGCTAGAAGAAATCTGACAGGCCTCCCTAAGACACTTCTTGGGCAAAAACTCAGAAGGGGTAAGAGCAGGGCACAATCCAGCAGCAACATATTGTGTGTCAAGTACAAGGACAAGAGAGATGTCCCACCAGTACCCATGTACCTGTACGAGGTACCAGAACAGAGACCCCCAATCCAGACTGCATCCTGGACTACAATAGGTACATGGGAGGGGTGGACTTGTCAGATCAAGTCCTGAAGCCCTACAGCGCCATTGGGTGTGGTATAAGAAGCTGGCCGTGCACATCATACCGATGGCTTTGTACAATGTGTACGTGCTATGTCGATGTACAGGCCAGAGGTGAGCTTTCCTGGAATTTCAAGAGGTGATTAACAAGAACCTAATCTTTAGGGACCAAGAAGGAAGGGGGGGCACCCAGTACTTCTGGAAGCAAGGCCACACGCATCGTAGAAGGGCAACACTTTCCAGGAGAAGTTCCCCAAAATGGCAAGAAGGGAAAAAGTCAAAAGAGGTGCAACGTCTGCTATAAGAGGGAGATAAGGGAGGACACAATATATCAATGTGACACGTGTCCCGAAAAACCAGAGGTCTGTATGAAAGAGTGTTTTAAAATTTATCATACACCCCTTGGTTTATAATTTACCCCAATTTTACTTACCCCGATGTACTCCGCACAGCTTATCCCCCCTCGTCTTTCCCCTATGGGCCCTGCTGTGTGCCCAGGCAGCTGATAACAGCCACATGTAGGGTATTGCCGTACCCAGGAGAACCCACATTACAGTTTATGGGGTGTATGTCTCCGGTCAAAATGCTCACTACACCTCTAGATGAATGCCTTAAGGGGTGTAGTTTTTAAAATGGGGTCACTTCTTGCGGGTTTCAACTGTACTGGTACCTCAGGGGCTTCTGCATACATGACTTCGCACTAGAAAATCCCCAGTAGGCCAAATGGTGGTCCTTTCATTCTGAGCCCCCCCATGGGCCCAAACGGCAGTTTATCACCACAAGTGGGGTATTGCTGCACTCAGGACAAATTGCGCAACAGAATGGGGTATTTTATTTCTTGTGAAAATAAGAATTTTTGAGCTAAAACGACATATTATTGGAAAAAATTCATTTTGTTTTAATTCCCAGCCCAATTCAAATAAGTTCTGTGAAAAAACTATGGGGTCAAAATGGTCACAACACTCATAAATGAATTCCTTGAGGGGTGTAGTTTTCAAATGGGGTCACTTCTGGGGGGTTTCCATTGCTTTGATACCTCTGGGGCTCTGCAAATGCGACATGGCACCCGAAAACCAAACCAGCAAAATCTGCACGCCAAAGAACACACAGCGCTCCTTCCCTTCTGAGGCCTCCCATGGGCCCAAACGGCAGTTTATCACCACAAATGGGGTATTGCTGCACTCAGGAGAAATTGGGCAACAAAATGGGGTATTTTGTTCCATGTGAAAATAAGAAATTTTGATCACAAATGACATCTTATTGGAAAAAAATAATTTTTTTTAATTTCACAGCCCAATTCAAATAGGTGCTGTGAAAAAACTATGCGGTCAAAATAGTAACAACAACCATAAATGAATTCCTTGAGGGGTGCAGTTTCCAAAATGGGGTCACTATTGGGGGATTCCTACTGTTTTGGCACCTCAACACCTCTTCAAACCTGGCATGCTGCCTAAAATCTATTCTATTAAAAAATAGGCCCCAAAATGCACTAGGCGCTTCTTTGCTTCTGGGGCTTGTGGGACATTTCTAAAAACTGCAGAATCTGGACAATACATATTTAGTAGTATTTCTCTGGTAAAACCTTTGCCTGTTACAGAAAAAAAATTGAATAATATTGAAATTCAGCAAGAAAAATTTAATTAGCAAATTCCACCTCCACTTTGCTTTAATTCCTGTGAAATGCCTGAAGGGTTAAAAAAAACTTTCTAAATGCTGTTTTGAATACTTTGAGGGGTCTAGTTTTTACAATGGGGTGTTTTATGGGGGTGTCTAATACATAGGCCCCTCAAAGCCACTTCAGAACTGAAGAGGTACCTTAAAAAAAGGGCTTTTGACATTTTCTTAAAAATATGAGAAATTGCTGTTTATGTTCTAAGCCTTGTAACGTCCAAGAAAAATAAAAGAATGTTCAAAAAACAATGCTAATCTAAAGTAGACATATGGGAAATGTGAACTAGTAACTATTTTGGGTGGTATAACCGTCTGTTTTATAAGCAGATGCATTTAAATTCTGAAAAATGCTATAGTTTCAACATTTTCTCTAAATTTTGCAATTTTTCACCAATAAATATGGAATATATCGACCAAATTCTACCACGAACATGAAGCCCAATGTGTCACGAGAAAACAATCTCAGAATCGCTTGGTAGGTTTAAGCATTCCGACGTTATTACCACATAAAGTGAAATATGTCAGATTTGAAAAATGGCCTCTGAGCCTTAAGGCCAAAACTAGGCTGCGTCCTTAAGGGGTTAATGCAGTTTTTTGAGCCAAACCAGAAGTGGCTCCAAAAGGAAAGAAAGGTATAAAGAAAAGACTCATGCATCTCCTTTCTTTTGTATCCAGTCCTGTGTTTGGCTAAACCTGAGCCAAAAACTGCATCAAAACTGTGTGTGTGATCCTGGCCTTAAAGAAGTCAGACATTTGATGATAATCTACAGTAGTAAACATAGAGAAAAATATAATCTGAATACAAGTCAATTAGTTATCATTATAATAGACTATAATGAAGCACTAGGGAGGGAATAAAGCAACTTTTCTATTCCAGTTTTCTTGCGTAAAAAAGTCTCAAACGGCTCAAAAGTTGCAAAAAAACATTCTGCTGCTTTTCTAAACAATGAGCAGAGCTTAGTGGAATGGGGCATGACCACCCGTGGCCCTGGGCTACTATAATTTATCGCAAAAACTGTCGTAAATTATAGGTGAAATCTGCGTAGATTTCCTTCAGTGGCGCACCGACAGCCGAAGATTTGACAAATTTATTAAGAGGTGTGCACTACTTAATACATTTGTTGCTTCTTACTCTAACTTATTTCCTATTAAGACTGGCATATGAAATGCCAGTCTTAATAAATTCTCCCCTAAGTCTTTTCTAATTTGCAACTTATTCCTATAATGTGAACAATAATGATGATGTACTCCTATTAAAAGTATGCCAACCCATTCCCCTGACAGAATCCTAAATTGCATTGTGATTTAGAATGATTGAGTAGACAGTCAGCTTTGGGGTAAAAACAGATGTATCAGAATTGAATTTGTGGCAGTACTGCTAATTCATCATGATAACTCTCGGAGTTAGGATAACACATAGGTTTTTAATGATAAATGAATCTTTGTAGGTTAGTTCCAGGTTTATCTCTTTGGCCTCTATAAACGTTGTGGCAAAAACTTTTCAAATCGGTTTGGATTTAATTGTTTAATTAATTTTATTGTAATATATTTAACATAATTTATATAATATACGAAGGGAGAGCATGGTCTTTGTGATTAACACTGTTTAGACAAGATGCTCCATACGATAAAACTGATGACAAGCTTAAGACACTAAGAAGTTATGTCATTCTTGTGTCAGAAATAACTGATTTTTAAAGAAGAACCCAAATGGAAAACATAAAGTCAATAAAGCAGCAGTAATAATCATATAAAATTACACCACCCAAGTGATCCTGTATCCAGCATTACACCCTGACCACTAGCTTCCTCTCCATTGTAGCTGGGACTGGAATTACGAGAGACACATAGTAATACAACCTCCAGTTCTCCATCCTATCCTCCTGTTATCCAAATCCCTCATAAATAAAAACTTTTTCTGTTTTTTTTAAATGTGTCAACTCTGATGAATTGTCAACATCACAAAGATTCTTCTCTGTTTGGCATTTTATATATATTTGAATAACAATATTTTGGCTTCTTTGCAGAATTGTGGAAAAGGGTTATTACAGTGAGCGGGATGCTGCCGATGCAGTGAAACAAATTTTAGAAGCTGTTGCTGTAAGTATTTTGCCATAACATGTGGATCTTATTCTATGGTCTTGTATATGTTATAAATTTGTACTCTATAACTAACCATTTTAGCAAAAATAATTGTATATATTCATGAGTGGCTGAGGAATATTCTTAGCAAAAGTTACATCTGTGGTATGCCTAGTGCAGGAAAGAGTGCATCAAAAAAATACCAAAGAAAGAATCCTGGTGTCATTCACCGCCTCCTTCCATGTCCTGCACTTAACATAACACAGTATAAATGTTGGCCAAACTTCTTCTTTAACCCATCATAGATGCAGAGCGGTTAGCGCGAGTTGCCTTATACTTACAGTTCGTGGCTATCGCGAGCTCAGGAGATGAGTCCGCACAATTCACAGTGGGTGTTGGCTGTAATATACAACCGGGCTTCAGCTGCAGCGGCCGGGCTTGGAGCTAACTCCAATCCATGCCATTTACCCTGGGATTTTGACTGTGGAATCTAAGTGGTTGAGAGTGGAAAGGCGATCGCTGGGTGCTAATGGTTGCTATGGCAACCAGAATCCTAACACTGTAACAATGGCCTCATGATCCTGTCAGAGGCAGTGCCTAATAGGCTGCCTGTCTGTGAAGAATAAATAAATAGTGCAGTGTATTATAACAGCAATCAGACGTTTAGGCCTTCAAGTTTAGTGGGTCCAAGAAAAAGGTAACAAAAAGTAAAAAGAAGAGTTAAAAAAAAATACAACAATAAAGTTTCAAGTAATAAAACCAAAAATCGTCTTTTTATCCTTATCAAGTCCTTTAGTATAAGAAAAAAATAATAAAAACTATACATAATTGGTATCGTAATGGCCTGAACTTTAAAAATATCACGCCATTTATCCTGTGTGGTGAACCCTGTAAAATAAATAAATAAAAAACAACGCCAGAATTGCTTATTTTTGGTCACCTCGACTCAAACATTTACTAAATTGAATAAAAAGTCACATGTACCCCAAAATGGTACCAATAAAAACCACGGCTCGTTTCGTGAAAAACAAGTCCTCACACATTTTTCCATTGACTAAGCGGAAAAATAAATGTTATTTATTTTTTTAAAAACTATATAAATTTGGTATCGCTGTAATCATATCAACCAGCAGAATAAAGTTAAAATGTCATTTCTACCATACGATGAATGGCGTAAAAAAAAATTTTTTTACATTTTATTCCCTCCCGTTTATGATTCTGCTTTGGAATTGCTGTACAAATCGCAACAGAACTTAACTTGTGATTTTTAATGCAGAAATTCAGCAGTGTTTATGCTGTGTTTAGACGTACCCTAAAGAGCCCTTTTGCCCATGACCTTCTCAATGCTTAAACACTTAATAATTAGGCAGGATTGAAATGTGGTCAGTAGATGATCTCCAGCATCTGTTGATAATGTGTCCGTGTTATCATTTTACTGGAGAAACATACAGCAACGTAGTCTACAGCAATGTGTTCAATCATATGAAGGGATGAACCATCAAGTCTTGCTCTCTTGTATGACCTAATATATAATGTTCCTTGATACTGAGATAAAAATTTCTCCGGCCAAGTGTAGTCCGTTTTTATATCAGAATACAATAGTGGCCATTTACCAAAACTCCAATCCTCTAATGCTACTCCACCCTTCTGTGGTTCTGTATCATTAATAGCAGTATCAGATTTTGGCCTTCTAACACTTAGTCAGTGGAATACTTACCGTAAGGGTATGGCACCTACAGTGGGAGGGTGTCCTGAACTTACCTAATTTCCCTGCTTCCCATAACACTGTCGTAAGGGCTTACTAAAGCTATCACTAGGGGAATTTACTAGATCCATTTTTTAGTGTGATACTAGCAGTCTAGAAATTCATATGCAGTTAGCACCCTCTAGCGGTAGCTGCATACATACAGAATTCTATCATGCATCACATCAGAAAAACAGAACTTCCCTATCCATATATCTATAATAAAATTAATTAGCACGTAATTTGAAACCTAAAATAGAATGATTGACATTAACCTTAAATGCTATGTACAATTTTGAAAACGTTTTTTTTTCATTAAATCAAAGTTGTAGGTAGTTTTAAACATTTTTTAAGTTTTGTCTAGTTTTTCCAATTCAGCTTCTGTGTATCCTATGATTCCGTCAATTCAGCTGATGTACTTAGATGTGATCGATGTCATGGTGGTCCTGTGTGTTAGACACACAGGACCTGCTCTCACCTGAGACGTCAATTAACCCCTTCACATGACCGGAGACCACGCTGAGTTAAAGGCCGCCGGGGAGCAGAAAACCTGCTAACTCTGCAGGACGTTCTAGAACGGCCCTGCAGAGTTAATTGCGGACCGTCCGGACGTTTATAGTCTATGGGCGGTCCGGAAGTGGTTAAGTTTTGTCTCTTTCCACTGTGGCCACTTTTGACCTTCCTGACAGCCTTATTTTTCAAATCTGACGTGTCACTTTATGTGGTAATAACGTTGGAATGCTTTTACCTATCCAAGCGATTCCAAGATTGTTTTCTCATGACACATTGTACTTTAAGTAAAATTTGGTCGATACATTCAGTATTTAATTGTAAAAAAACACCAAAATTTTGCGAAAAATTGCAAAGAATAGCATTTTTCTAAATTTTAATGTACAGTAAAGGAAATAAGTATTTGATCCCTTGCTGATTTTGTAAGTTTGCCCACTGTCAAAGACATGAACAGTCTAGAATTTTTAGGCTAGGTTAATTTTACCAGTGAGAGATAGATTATATGAAAAAAAAAAAAGAAAATCACATTGTCAAAATTATATATATTTATTTGCATTGTGCACAGGGAAATAAGTATTTGATCCCTTTGGCAAACAAGACTTAATACTTGGTGGCAAAACCCTTGTTGGCAAGCACAGCAGTCAGACGTTTTTTTGTAGTTAATGATGAGGTTTGCACACATGTTAGATGGAATTTTGGTCCACTCCTTTTTGCAGATCATCTGTAAATCATTAAGATTTCGAGGCTGTCGCTTGGCAACTCGTATCTTCAGCTCCCTCCATAAGTTTTTGATGGGATTAAGGTCTGGAGACTGGCCATGACCTTAATGTGCTTCTTTTTGAGTCACTCCTTTGTTGCCTTGGCTGTATGTTTCGGGTCATTGTCGTGCTGGAAGACCCAGCCACGAGCCATTTTTAATGTCCTGGTGGAGGGAAGGAGGTTGTCACTCAGGATTTGACGGTACATGTCTCCATCCATTCTCCCATTGATGCGGTGAAGTAGTCCTGTGCCCTTAGCAGAGAAACACCCAAAAAACATAATGTTTCCACCTCCATGCTTGACAGTGGGGATGGTGTTCTTTGGGTCATAGGCAGCATTTCTCTTCCTCCAAACACGGCGAGTTGAGTTAATGCCAAAGAGCTCAATTTTAGTCTCACCTGACCACAGCACCTTCTCCCAATCACTCTCAGAATCATCCAGATGTTCATTTGCAAACTTTAGACGGGCCTGTACATGTGCCTTCTTGGGCAGGGGGACCTTGCGGGCACTGCAGGATTTTAATCCATTACGGCATAATGTGTTACCAATGGTTTTCTTGGTGACTGTGGTCCCAGCTGCCTTGAGATCATTAACAAGTTCCCCCCGTGTAGTTTTCGGCTGAGCTCTCACCTTCCTCAGGATCAAGGACACCCTCACGAGGTGAGTTTTCGCATGGAGCCCTAGATCGATGTTGAGTGACAGTCATTTTGTATGTCTTCCATTTTCTTACTATTGTCCCAACAGTTGTCTCCTTCTCACACAGCGTCTTACTTATGATTTTGTAGCCCATTCCAGCCTTGTGCAGGTCTATGATCTTGTCCCTGACATCCTTAGAAAGCTCTTTGGTCTTGCCCATGTTGTAGAGGTTAGAGTCAGACTGATTAATTGAGTCTGTGGACAGGAGTCTTTTATACAGGTGACCATTTAAGACAGCTGTCTTTAATGCAGGCACCAAGTTGGTTTGGAGCGTGTAACTGGTCTGGAGGAGGCTGAACTCTTAATGGTTGGTAGGGGATCAAATACTTATTTCCCTGTGCACAATGCAAATAAATATATATAATTTTGACTATGTGATTTTCTTTTTTTTTTTTTATATAATCTATCTCTCACTGGTAAAATTAACCTAGCCTAAAAATTCTAGACTGTTCATGACTTTGACAGTGGGCAAACTTACAAAATCAGCAAGGGATCAAATACTTATTTCCTCCACTGTATCTGCTTGTAAAACAGAGAGTAATACCACACAAAAGAGTTGCTAATTAACATTTCCCATATGTCTATTTTAGATTGGCATCATTTTTTGAACATCCTTTTATTTTCTACGACGTTACAAGGCTTAGAACTTTAGCTGAAATTTCTCACATTTTCAAGAAAATTTAAAAAAGCCCATTTTTACAGGGTCCAGTTCAGTTGTGAAGTGGCTTTGAGGGGCCTATACAATACAAACCCTATAAATCACCCCATTTTAAAAACTACATCCCTCAAAGTATTCAAAACAGCATTTAGAATGTTTCTTAACCATTTAGGAGATTCACAAGAGTTAAAGCGAAGTAGAGGTAAAATTTACAAATACATTTTTTTTTGCAAAAATTCATATTTAATCCATTTTTTTCTGTAACACAGTCGGTTTTACCAGAGAAATGCAACTCATTATTTATTTCCCAGATTCCGCAGATTTTAGAAATATCCCACACGTGGCCCTAGTGTGCTAAAAGACTGAAGCACCGGCCTCAGAAGCAAAGAAGCACCTAGTGGATTTTGGTGTCTTCTTTTTATTAGAATATATTTTAGGCACCATGTCAGGTTTGAAGAGGTCTTGTGATGCCAAAACAAATCTTTTACCTTGACATTCGACCAGGTTAAGGAGTAAAAGAGTAGCATGCGAAATTGAGGCCTAATTTGGCGACTTACAAAGTACTGGTTCACAATTGCAGAGCCTCTAATGTGAAATAATAAAATATACTCCTCTAGGCATTAATTAAGGAGTGTAGTGAGCATGTGCTGTGGATAATGTAATGTAAAAATTTACATTTTTCCCTAGATATGCCATTTCAGTGGCAAATATGACCTGCCCAGCTTGTGCCACTGGTGACACACACCCCAAAAAATAGTTAGAAGGGTTTTCCCGGGTATGGCAATGCCATATATGTGGAAATAAACAGTTGTTTGGCCACACTGTATGGCTCAGAAGGGAGGGAGCGCCATTTGGCTTTTGGAACGTGAATTTTGCTTGGTAGTTGTCACGTACTCTCTGCCTGCGGCTCCCTCGGTCTCCAGGACATCGAGAGTTACTCGCTCGGGCGTCGCCCGGCCTGGCAGACTGAGACAGTCTGCAGCCAATAGGAGCTCAGGAGCGTCAGACCAATCAAAGCCTGGCTGATGTTCCTGAGCTCCCGCTCTCTCCTTATTTAGTTCAGCCTGGGATAGTTGGCCTTTGTCTGTAATTAGTGTTTCTTTTGCCTGGTGCTTTCCCTTGTTTCAGACTGCCCTGAGCGACTTGCTTTTTGACTTCTTGTGACCTGACCTCGGCTGGACTCCTGACTTTTCTTTGCCTTCTGACTTTTGTTTTTTCCGCACTTTCCCGGTTTGACCCTGCCTGCCTGACTCCGCCTTTTGCGCCCGGACCTGTCCGCGGCGCAGTCTCCCTCCATGTACTTCCCAGGTGACCCTTTCGTACTGTCTCTGTCTTATCTTTTTGTCGGTTTCACTTATACCAGTATAGGGAACGACGCCTAGTTGTGCGCCGTCGTTTAGGTCGGGTTTGGGAAGAACAGGGACCTCACTGTTTACTGTGTATTTGTTCATGACAGTAGTAGTTTTGTTTGAGTATTGCTGGTGTTTTCATTTATAATGTGGGGGCATATGTAAGTTGTGCGGAGTGAATCAGGGCATAATAAGGTGGTATAATAATGGGATCAGGGGCGGATTAAGGGCACCATGTGCCCTGGGCACTTTTTCAGGTCTGGCCCCCCCCCCCCGCGCGAACTCCGAAGACCCTGTACCGCATACATTTGCAGATTTCTGTTTAGTCGGCCACAGACCTGGCATGGTTTTAATTTAGCTGTAAAAGCAGAATGAGCCATATAGAAGAAAGAAAGCAGAATACTTTGAGACACTGAAGTGGTCAGGAGCTTTATAACTTTTTTATTTTTACGTCAATGGAGTGGTGTGTGAAGGATTATTTTTTTGCGGGAGGAGTTATAGTTCTTATTGGCACCATTTAAAATACCATATAATGGGCGAATTGAGATTCCTCCATGGTTTTTTGGATTTAGTTTTTACTGTATATATTTACCTTCTCTTAAGGTAAAAGTAGATTTAACATATACTTTTACCTTAAGAGAAGGTAAATATATACAGACCCAGAACCAAGCTCAGCACATATATACAGCCCCGGAACCAAGCTCAGTACATATATACAACACCAGAACCAATCTCAGTACATATATGCAGCACTAGAACAAAGCTCAGTACATAAATACAGCACTAGAACAAAGCTCAGTACATAAATACAGCACCAGAACAAAGCTCAGTACATATATACAGCACTAGAACAAAGCTCAGTACATAAATACAGCACCAGAACCAAGCTCAGTACATATATGCAGCACTAGAACAAAGCTCAGTACATAAATACAGCACCAGAACCAAGCTCAGTACATATATACTGCACTAGAACCAACCTCAGTACACATATACAACGCCAGAACCAAGCTCAGTACATATATATAACTCCAGAACCAAGCTCAGTATATATATATATATATATATATATATATATATATATATACAGCACCAGAACAAAGCTCAGTACATATATCTATATACAGTGGAGGAAATAAGTATTTGATCCCTTGCTGATTTTGTAAGTTTGCCCACTGTCAAAGTCATGAACAGTCTAGAATTTTTAGGCTAGGTTAATTTTACCAGTGAGAGATAGATTATATAAAAAAAAAAAAAGAAAATCACATTGTCAAAATTATATATATTTATTTGCATTGTGCACAGAGAAATAAGTATTTGATCCCCTACCAACCATTAAGAGTTCAGCCTCCTCCAGACCAGTTACACGCTCCAAATCAACTTGGTGCCTGCATTAAAGACAGCTGTCTTACATGGTCACCTGTATAAAAGACTCCTGTCCACAGACTCAATTAATCAGTCTGACTCTAACCTCTACAACATGGGCAAGACCAAAGAGCTTTCTAAGGATGTCAGGGACAAGATCATAGACCTGCACAAGGCTGGAATGGGCTACAAAACCATAAGTAAGACGCTGGGTGAGAAGGAGAACTGTTGGTGCAATAGTAAGAAAATGGAAGACATACAAAATGACTGTCAATCGACATCGATCTGGGGCTCCATGCAAAATCTCACCTCGTGGGGTATCCTTGATACTGAGGAAGGTGAGAGCTCAGCCGAAAACTACACGGGGGGAACTTGTTAATGATCTCAAGGCAGCTGGGAGCACAGTCACCAAGAAAACCATTGGTAACACATTACGCCGTTATGGATTAAAATCCTGCAGTGCCCGCAAGGTCCCCCTGCTCAAGAAGGCACATGTACAGGCCCGTCTGAAGTTTGCAAATGAACATCTGGATGATTCTGAGAGTGATTGGGAGAAGGTGCTGTGGTCAGATGAGACTAAAATTGAGCTCTTTGGCATTAACTCAACTCGCCGTTTTTGGAGGAAGAGAAATGCTGCCTATGACCCAAAGAACACCGTCCCCACTGTCAAGCATGGAGGTGGAAACATTATGTTTTGGGGGTGTTTCTCTGCTAAGGGCACAGGACTACTTCACCGCATCAATGGGAGAATGGATGGAGCAATGTACCGTCAAATCCTGAGTGACAACCTCCTTCCCTCCACCAGGACATTAAAAATGGCTCGTGGCTGGGTCTTCCAGCACGACAATTACCCGAAACATACAGCCAATGCAACAAAGAAGTGGCTCAAAAAGAAGCACATTAAGGCCATGGAGTGGCCTAGCCAGTCTCCAGACCTTAATCCCATCGAAAACTTATGGAGGGAGCTGAAGATCCGAGTTGCCAAGCGACAGCCTCGAAATCTTAATGATTTACAGATGATCTGCAAAGAGGAGTGGGCCAAAATTCCATCTAACATGTGTGCAAACCTCATCATCAACTACTAAAAATGTCTGACTGCTGTGCTTGCCAACAAGGGTTTTACCACCAAGTATTAAGTCTTGTTTGTCAAAGGGATCAAATACTTATTTCTCTGTGCACAATGCAAATAAATATATATAATTTTGACAATGTGATTTTTTTTATTTTTTTTATATAATCCATCTCTCACTGGTAAAATTAACCTAGCCTAAAAATTCTAGACTGTTCATGTCTTTGACAGTGGGCAAACTTACAAAATCAGCAAGGGATCAAATACTTATTTCCTTCACTGTATATATATATATATATATATATATATATATATACACAGCACCAGAACCAAGCTCAGTACATATATATATATATATATATATATATATATACACACACACACACACACACAGCACCAGAATCAAGCTCAGTACATATATACAGCACCAGAACAAATACAGTTCAGTACAGAGATCATTTGCAAATTAAGTTAAACCCCTGCCATATAAATTTGTACATCATAAAACGACAGCTCCCATTATAGCCTGAACAATGATTAAGATATGCTGGGAGTTGCTGTTTAACAAAAAGAATGCTACCATCCGTCATCTTGCTGCAGATCATACAGTGACTACAGTACTGATCAGTCACCGGTAGAATAAACATTTATATTGAGTGACTCACCGGTGACACCTCAGATTCTTTTTCGTTCTTTTTCTCTTTTCTTCTCCATCCGGTCCAGACCTCTATGATGACTTCTCCCGGGCATGGCCCATTTCTGCAGTTTGCAGCTCAGATGTCTTCGGCTCCTCACTTTTCCAACATCTCCGCACCTGTAAACGAAGATAAAATTCTCATGATGCCACACTCTATGCTTCTAACTATAATAGTATCATACAATGAATATTATAGTACTATACACTGTAATCCTGAATATAATAGTATTATACACTGTACTTCTGAATATAATAGCACTATACACTGTGCCCCTGAGTGTGTGTGTGTGTGTATGTGTGTGTGTGTGTGTGTGTGTGTGTGTGTGTGTGTGACAGCATATCTATAGCACTACGACCCTACAAACTATGGATAGGATTAGATACAGTGGCTCAGCACAGTATCACACATGATAGGATTAGATACAGTAGCTCAACAGACAGTATCACACATGATAGGATTAGATATAGGGACCAGCTCGCTGACATTGCGGTTCCAGTGCTGGACCCAGAAAAGGTAAGTATAAGAATTGTTTTGCTTTTTTGTGTGTTACTAATTATTTTTGTGTGTTTGTGTTATTTTACAGGTTCGTTGTTGGACTACGTCGGATTCGAGGACTACTTCAATGACAGCGTTTTTTTTATTCTCAATAAAATGGTTAATGAGGGTTGTGTTTGTTTTTTTATTTCAATAAAATATTTTTTCTATGTCCTTGTATTTTTTTAAACTTTACTTTCACCGCCTTATTAATAGCTACTGGCTGATTGACAACATCCATACTAAGGCGAGGCTTAATGTTAGCAGGCAGAGAGGCTAACACTAACCCCCATTACCCCGGTACCCACCGCCACCAGTGGTACTGGGAAGAGCCGGGTACGAACCAGTACCTGACCATCTGTAGTGATGGTCGGGTACCGGGTCAGCCACAGGCTGGTAATATCAGCCTGGGAAAGGCCAAAAACAGTGACCCTTCCCCCCCCTGCTAATGCTAGGCTGCTGCTGTTGTATCTGGCGGGGTCCCCCCCATTTTTCATAACCAGCCAGATACAAGAAAGCAGCAGCAGGTTAACATTACCAGGGGGGAAGGGCCACAGTTTTTCGCCTTTCCCAGCCTAATAATACCAGCTTGCGGCTGCCCCATTGCCCGACCATCACTACAGATGGTCAGGTACTGGATCGTACCCGGCTCTTCCCAGCACCCCTGGTGGCGGTGGGTACCGGGGTAATAATGGGGGTTAGTGTTAGCCTCTGTACCGGCTAACACTAAGCCTCACCTTAGTAATGGTCGCTGTCAATCAGCCGGTGTCCATTACTAAGGCGGTAGTAATAAAGTTTAAAAAACAAACAAAGACATAGAAAAAATATTTTATTGAAATAAAAACCACCCAGACAACCCTCATTAACCATTTTATTGATAATAAAAACGCTGTCATCGAAGTAGTCCTCGAATCCGACGTAGTCCAACGACCGAACCTGTAAAAAAAACACAAACACAACAAAAACGATTAGTAACACGTATGGTAGGCTTAGATACAGGGCCCATCAGACAGGATCACACATGGGCCATGTGTCTAAGCCTAACATGTGCTTATGTAGGATGCTTAGATACAGGGCCCATCAGACAGGATCACACATGGGCCTTGTATCTAAGTCTACCATGTGATTGGCTTAGATACAGGGCCCAGCAGACAGCATCACACAATCTGTGATCCTGTCTCATGGGCCCTCTAGGCTTAAAGGGATTGTCCAGTCCCTACACATTTATGGCCTATCCTCAGCTTGCCGTTGGCTACAGAAGCCTTTTAGGCCTCGTCTCCTAGGCAGACCAGATGGCCAGTATTAGGCCTCTGGTTGCCATTGTATCCACAGGTACCCCGGTGATTTTGTTGCAGGGGTGGCGATTAGCTGCAAACACCTATAATGCAGCGATCGCTTTTGACCGCTGCATTTAAGGGGTTAATGGCGGGAATCAGAGCTAACTTCGGTCTCCGTCATTACAGCAGGGTGTCAGCTGTAACATACAGCTGACACCCAAGGATGATGGCACTGGCTCAGCTTCTGAGCCAGTATCCACCATTTGTCCTATGGATATGGCAAATGGCGGGAAGCACTGGCTTTCCATGACATATCCATACGACAAATGTCGGCAAGGGGTTTAGCTGAACTGAAAGAATCAGCTTATAGTGAATGATATAGCTTCTATGTATACAAAGAAGTTTTATCGGAAAAAGTTTTAAAAACAGTAAATTAAAAAAATGTTTACAATCCCCTAAAGCATTTATTTATTGAAAAAAAAAAATATGCAAAAGTGTACATAGCCTTTAATAAAGACAAAGGGAAAATTTGATATGAGGTTTATGCCACTTTGGTTAAAAGAAAGTTGCAAACTTCGGCGCATGCCTGTTTTGCGCAAAAATGTGTGACTTTTATCACTTTTTAAAAAGGGCGTGGCTTGGCAAAATGTGTGTGGCTAAAAGTTGATTGACAAATTTACTATAATTTATGCCACAAACTGGCATCAATTATGGTACAAATGTATGCCAGCTCATAGATAGCGTAGAAACTCCAGTCTTAATAAATTCCCCCCATAGTACTTTTGGCAGAATTCTCAGTGGGGAGTGGAACCCATTCTGTGTTTTGCTATTGTCTTGTTATTTCTGTTATGCCCCCTGCTCAATGTAGTTTTGGAAACCATTTATAAATCCTACCGCAGGCAGTTTAATAGTCTGTAACTATACACTCACAACTCATACCTTCAAAATGAAATACAAAATCTGTAAGAATTACATTGAGATTATATTTTTTACTCCCAAGAGAGAAATCTTTGGAGTTTCAGCCAGGAACAGGTTTATTTATTTGTCTGTGTTCCATAAGGGTTTACAGCCAGAGCAGAACAGACCAAATGTCTAGAAATAACTCTCCTGGCAGATAAGTTATAGGAAGCTTCGTTCTTATATGGATTTATATCTTGTCAAAACATGCAATTACAACATCAAGGCATAGAGTTATTACATTCATATGTCCCCCAGCTCCATTGATTTACAATTTAGCAAGTCATATATTGTAATTAGAATTACCATCATATAATTATATAAAGAGAGGTATTAAATCAATGTTATGATTGGATTGTAAATGATAAATATCTTCACTAGCATGCTAAATTCTGGTCATATAAATTGGTTCTACATAACTGTTAACATTTGCTACAAGCCTGTACACTAGGCAATCTGAGCTCAAACGCTTTTGTCTTCTCTTTCTTATTTATTTCTATCATTAACAACTTGATACCCAACCGGTGGCTACAGGTTATGAAGCTATGTGTAAAGGATCTGCCAGGCACAGCTTCTGTGTCGACACCCGTGGTTAATCAGTCTGGTTTGACTCGGCTCGTTCACCACTCTTGTTGCTCACGGTGTTGCCGTGGGCAACTGCCCCATTTCCCTTAGCTTCTGTGTACCCTTGTCTGTTTGTCTGTCATGCACATATTGAGCGTAGGGACCGTTGCCCAGTTGTACGCCGTCGCCTTGGACGGGCCGTGCAAGTAGGCAGGGACTGAGTGCCGGGTAGATTAGGGCTCACCTGTCTGTATCCTTACCCCGACATTACATAATCACAGGCCCATATACATTTTCTACCCTGATTCCTATACAACTATGGACCCCCTTGAGACCCTGGCTCAGCAAATTCAGGGTCTCTCCCTACAGGTCCAAGCCCTGGCTCAGAGGTGCAACCAGCGTGATGCTAACCAGGTAGTGCCCTCCACCTCACCTCTTGAACCCCACCTCAAGTTGCCTGACCGGTTCTCAGGGGACCGGAAGACTTTTTCCTCCTTTCGAGAGAGCTGTAGGCTCTATTTCCGTCTAAGGCCCCACTCCTCAGGTTCTGAGAGCCAGCGAGTGGGTATAAATATGTGCCGGCTCCAGGACGGCCCCCAGTAATGGGCCTTCTACTTGGCCCCTGACGCCCCTGAACTCTCTTCTGTTGACCTTTTCTTTTCGGCTCTCGGACTCATCTATGATGAGACTGACAAGACTGACTTTGCCGAGAGTCAGCTGGTGACCTTACGTCAGGGTAAGAGACCCGTTGAGGAGTACTGTTCTGACTTTAGGAAGTGGTGTGTAGCTTCTCGGTGGAATGACCCTGCCTTGAGGTGCCAGTTTAGATTGGGTCTGTCGAACGCCCTGAAAGACCTATTAGTTAGCTATCCCTCTTCTGACTCTCTAGATCAGGTTATGGCTTTAGCGGTACGTCTTGACCGACGTCTCAGGGAACGACGACTTGAACGTTTTTGTGCCTTCTCCTCTGGCTCCCCTATGATGGCTCCCGAGGTTCCGTTGCTTCGTTCTTCCACGGAAAACTGGGATGAACCAATGCAACTCGGAGTCTCCGTGTCTCCTCAACAACGTAGAGAGCTCCGCAGGAAGAATGGTCTCTGCTTCTACTGTGGGAATGACAAGCATCAAGTGAACAACTGTCCTAGGCGTAAGAATAAGCAGCCGGAAAACTTCCGCTCCTAAGTGACCATCGGGGAGGTCGCTTGGGCGCACAGGTATTTCCCGTAAATATGAAACCTAATAAGATCTTGCTTCCCTTTCAGGTCTCTTTTGAGGGCAGGTATGCCACCGGAAGTGCCTTTGTGGATTCAGGGTCTTCTGCTAATATTATGTCTGTGGAATTTGCTATGTCTCTAGCTATGCCATTGATTGATTTGCCTAAACCTGTCCCGGTAGTGGGTATCGACTCCACTCCACTTGCTAATGGTTATTTTACGCAGCATACCTGTAATGACAGGGTAGGGAGACAGACAGGTGGGCCCTAATCTACCCGCCACTCAGTCCCTGCCTACTTGCAACAACCCGTCCTAAGCGACGGGGTACAACTGGGCGACGGTCCCTACACTCAGTAAGTGCAAGACAGACAAGGGTACACAGAAGCTAGGGAAACGGGCAGCTGCCCACGGAGACACCGTGAGCAACAAGAGTAGTGAACGAGCTGAGTCAAACCAGGAGAGAGCGAGGTACAAAACGCTGAGCAGGAGAGTGGTCAGAAAGCCAAGGTCAATAACAAGCAGAGGATGAGTAGTACAAGCAGCAGCAGCAAGCCAGGAAACAAGCATAGAAGAATCACAGGCAAAGGAGGAACAGGAAAGGCAGGTATAAATAGACAGTGGGCGGGAACTAGCTCCGTCTGGCCAGGCTGTGATAGGCTCTCCCACTCCTAAGCCTGCAATCCTGAGTGGTGGAAGATGGAGTCAGTCTCACAGACATAGGAGCAGGTGCAGACTGATTGCCCACGGGCGTTGACACAGAAGCTGTGTCTGGCAAATCCTTTACAATACCCCTGTTTTTTAACTCATTGTTGGCTCCATTCATTTGGAGCAGTGCTCTGTACAGGTGATGCAGGGATTATCGTCCTTGTTGGTTTTAGGCCTTCCCTGGTTGCAGATGCATAATCCCACGTTTAACTGGAATACAGGGGATCTTACTAAATGGGGTAATGAATGCATGACGTCCTGTTTTTCTGTTAATTTTATTTCTCTCCCTGAGGAGGTGAACACTCTACCTGAGTTTATTGAGGACTTCGCTGATGTTTTTTCAAAAAAGGCCTCCGAAGTGTTACCTCCTCATAGAGAATACGATTGCGCAATCGATTTGGTACTAGGAGCTAAGCTCCCTAAGGGTAGGATATTTAATCTCTTCTGTCCCGAACGTGAGGCCATGAGAGAATATATCCAGGAAAGCCTGGCCAAGGGTTAAATTCGCCCCTCTATTTCTCCGGTAGGTGCTGGTTTCTTCTTCGTAGGGAAGAAGGATGGTGGTCTTAGGCCGTACATCGATTACCGAAACTTGAATAAGGTCACTGTAAGGAACCAGTATCCCCTTCCTTTGATTCCTGATCTCTTCAATCAGGTTCAGGGGGCCCAATGGTTCTCTAAGTTTTATCTTAGGGGGGCTTATAACCTTATCCGAATCAGAGAAGGGGATGAGTGGAAGACTGTGTTTAACATGTCCAAAGATCATTTCGAATACCTCGTCATGCCCTTTGGGTTGTGTAATGCTCCCGCGGTCTTCCAGAATTTCATAAATGAGATTTTAAGAGACTACCTGGGGGTATTTCTTGTAGTGTACCTTGATTACATACTCGTGTTTTCCAAGGACTGGTCCTCCCACATTGAGCATGTCACGAAGGTGCTCCAGGCCCTTCGGGAAAACAAACTCTTTGCTAAATCCAAAAAATGTGTGTTTGGGGTGCAGGAGATAGAATTTTTGGGTCAAATCCTCACTCCTAATGAATTCCGCATGGATCCTGCCAAGGTTCAGGCTGTGGCTGAATGGGTCCAACCTGCCTCCCTGAAGGCGTTACAGGGCTTCCTGGGGTTTGCTAATTATTACAGGAGATTTATTGCTAACTTCTCGGTCATCGCTAAGCCTCTTACGGACCTCACTCGCAAAGGTGCTGATCTCCGCCACTGGCCCCCGGAGGCGGTCCAGGCTTTTGAGATCCTTAAGAGGTGCTATATTTCTGCCCCAGTGCTGATTCAGCCTAACCAAATGGAGCCATTCATCGTGGAGGTTGACACCTCCGAGGTGGGAGTGGGTGCTGTCTTGTCCCAGGGTACCAGGTCCCTCACCCATCTCTGTCCCTGTGCCTACTTCTCCAGGAAGTTCTCGCCCACTGAGAGTAACTATGACGTGGGCAACCGCGAACTCTTAGCCATTAAATGGGCATTTGAAGAGTGGCGCCACTTCTTGGAGGGGGCTAAGCACCAGGAAACGGTCCTCACCGACCACAAGAATCTGGTTTTCCTAGAATCTGCCCAGAGGCTAAACCCGAGACAAGCTCGATGGGCGTTGTTTTTTACTAGATTCAACTTTGTGGTCACCTATAGGGCTGGGTCTAAAAATATTAAAGCTGATGCATTGTCGCGTAGCTTCATGGCCAGCCCTCCTTCGGAGGAAGATCCTGCTTGTGTTTTGCCCCCAGGTATAATCATATCCTCTGTTGATTCTGACTTAGTCTCCGAAATTGCGGCTGATCAAGGTTCAGCTCCCGGGAACCTCTCTGAGAACAAGCTGTTTGTTCCCCTGCAATTCCGGCTAAGGGTACTCTGGGAAAATCATGACTCTGCACTATCTGGCCATCCAGGCATCCTGGGTACCAAGCACCTCATTGCTAGAAACTATTGGTGGCCTGGGTTGCCTAAAGACGTTAAGGCCTACGTCACCGCTTGTGAAATTTGTGCTAGGTCCAAGACTCCCAGGTCCCGACCAGCAGGCTTACTATGTTCTTTTTCCCATTCCCCAGAGACCTTGGACCCATATCTCCATGGATTTTATCACTGATCTGCCTCCATCCCAAGGCAAGTCGGTGGTGTGGGTTGTAGTAGACCGCTTCAGTAAGATGTGTCACTTTGTGCCCCTCAAGAAACTACCCAATACCAAGACGTTAGCTACCTTGTTTGTCAAACACATCCTGCGTCTCCATGGGGTTCTTGTCAATATTGTTTCTGACAGAGGGGTACAATTTGTTTCATTGTTTTTGAGAGCTTTCTGTAAAAAGTTGGAGATTGATCTGTCCTTCTCCTCGGCCTTCCATCCTGAAACTAATGGCCAAACTGAGAGGACTAATCAGTCTCTAGAACAATATTTAAGGTGTTTTATCTCTGACTGTCAATATGATTGGGTCTCCTTCATTCCCCTCGTGGAATTTTCCCTTAATAACCAGGTCAGTAACTAGTCAGGGGTCTCCCCCTTTTTCTTTAATTTTGGGTTTAATCCACGTTTCTCCTCCGTTTCACCTGGTAGTTCCAACAATCCCGAGGTAGATGTCGTTCATCGGCAACTGTGCACAGTCTGGGCCCAGGTTCAGAAGAATCTAGAGGTGTCCCATAGCATACAAAAGACTCAGGCAGATAGAAGACGTTTTGCTAACCCCTTGTTTGTGGTCGGGCATCTGATGTGGCTGTCTTCAAAAAATTTGCGCTTTAAGGTTCCATCCAAAAAAATTGCTCCACGGTATATAGGGCCGTACAAGGTCATTGAGTTCCTTAACCCTGTCTCCTTCCGGCTGGAGTTACCCCCGTCTTTTCAAATACTCAACGTGTTTCATGCCTTCCTCCTGAAACGCTGCTCCCCGTCTTTGGCTACCTCGAGGAAACCTCCGGTCCCTGTTCTCACCCCTGAAGGGGTAGAATTCGAGGTGGCCAGGATTGTGGACAGCAGGATGGTCCAAGGCTCCCTCCAGTATCTGGTCCATTGGAGAGGATACGGGCCTGAGGAGAGGACTTGGGTACCCGCCCAGGATGTTCACGCTGGGGTATTACTTAGGAGGTTCCATCTTCGGTTTTTCCAAAAAGCCAGGTCCACCTAGGAAGGGTCCAGTGGCCCTTCATAAAAAGGGGGATACTGTAAAGGATCTGCCAGACACAGCTTCTGTGTCGACGCCCGTAGTTAATCAGTCTGCATCTGTTCCCTGGTCTGATAGAGTGACTCGATCTGCTACCACTCAGGCTGGTAGGCTGAGGAGTGGGAGAACCTATCACAGCCTGGCCAGACGGTTCTAGCTCCCGCCCTCGGTCTATTTATACCTTAATTTGCTGCTTGTCCTTTGCCTCTGATTCTCTCTTGTTTGCTGGCTCTGCTGTTCCTGCTATTACTATTGACCTCTGCTTCATATGACCCTTGCTTACTGACTACGCTCCTGCTCTGCGTTTGGTACCTCGTACAATCCTGGTTTGACTCGGCTCGTTCACCACTCTTGTTGCTCACGGTGTTGCCGTGGGTAACTGCCCCATTTCCCTTAGCTTCTGTGTACCCTTGTCTGTTTGTCTGTCGTGCACATATTGAGCGTAGGGACCGTCGCCCAGTTGTACGCCGTCGCCTATGAAGGGCCATGCAAGTAGGCAGGGACTGAGTGGCGGGTAGATTAGGGCTCACCTGTCTGTCTCAATCCCCGACATTACACCATGTTTCTGTAGTAATGGGAATAGTCAGTGGGCAGACATTATTTTAATGTAAAATGGGTGTATCCAAATATAGGGATTCAATTTTCACGTATAATAGTCAATAGTGCCACAATTGGGCAACAACATATCTAGAGAATCGGTCAATTTCCTACAGAATCGGACGATAATCGCTTTAATAATCTCCCTTTTACTGTCTTTTCCAACAAAGCAGATGTAGTTAAAATGCTGAAACAAAACCAAATTCTCTGATCCCGGGGGATGGAAGGCAAAAAATTAGCCACTCTTTGTACTTAGGCAATCATTGCACTTATTGAATTTAGCATACATTTATAGCTGACCATAGACATAATGATAATCATTAATGATCGGAATGATCAATATAAATCTGCTAAATCGGTTAGAACACTAAGGCTGGATTCACACGAGCATGTTACGTCCGTAATGGACGGAATGTATTTCGGCCGCAAGTCCCGGACCGAACACACTGCAGGGAGCCGGGCTCCTTGCATCATAGTTATGTACGACGCTAGGAGTCCCTGCCTCGCTGCAGGGAACTGTCCCATACTGTAATCATGTTTTCAGTACGGGACAGTAGTTCCACGGAGAGGCTGTGACACCTAGCATCGTACATAACTATGTGTTCGGTCCGGGACTTGCGGCCGAAATATGTTCCGTCCATTACGGACGTAACATGCTCGTGTGAACCCAGCCTTAGCGTTCATGTTTATACATTTTTTTTGCTCATTAGTGGTAAATACTACAATCATGTCATCTATTTACTATCGTCTAAGAAAAATTCATGTGGGGCGGTGAAAATGCGTAATATTTCCCACAATGCAAATGATTGATAAGCCACAACGGAAAATCTAGAAATATGGTTTCTAAAATTTTTAGAATAAAGATCCGTAGACAAATCAAGTGGGATAAAAATAAAGGTTTTAAATAAATAATCTTCTGCTGCAAATACACTTAATAGGAAGCCCCCAACTTGCCTAGAACATAAAACTGTAACATAAAAATGTTCAGGTTTATAGCTGGCACAGATCTTTTTTTTAAGAATGCCCTGCCTTTATCCACGGACCAAAGTCTGGACAGGGCCAAGTCTCAACCGGTTAGCAGCGCAGAGTTCTATATGGGAGCCATGAGGACATGATACAAGATGCTAGGAACAGATGTTTAGGATGGTGGGATTCAGGGACTCGGACTGGACATTGCAGTTTTGTAATACTTATAATGATGCTGAATATCATGACAGCTGCACATTTGTATAGATTTAATGCAGTTGAAAATTTCAAAAGAACCTCAGTCTAAGTATATAATTTCAAGATAAAAAAAGAACAGTATCAATGCTCAAAAGCATTAACAGCCAGAATATGAACATAGTGGCATAAATGTGGCTTACCTAGCTAATATAAGCCAGCTCGCCCCCATTGGTAGCAAGATGGATGTGCATCAATGGGGCTATCGACCTGTTCTACTGCTGATTTATGCGTCTGTTGTCCATCTAAGTGGAAAATGTTTCATCCATATTTGTTTAGTGACATATTTAGATCTTAGAATCTGACTTAAAAACCATAATTCTTACTCAAGATTACATTGTGATACATCTGATTAGACAAAATGGCTATTTTCATATGACTTGGTCATACAAAAGTCATCTCAGGATTTTGCTGCAATGTTTACTCTGATATTCCACTAGGAAAGATCATTTTTGGCCAGTTATAACATGAACAACATAAATGAAAAGAGAAAATGTATCCTGAGCCCTGCTCTCAACAATTGAGACTGTGCTATATGGACATAGGCTTCACTTTCTCCCAAGCTGTACAGCAAATATGGAAAATGCACCTGTCGAAACATTGAATCTTTATTATCCTGTCCATATGGACCAATAAAGAGTGGCACTTTGAATTCTGGACCGGTGCATTGGAATTTTAACTTTCTCGTTCATATAGAAGAGAAGAGCTGCAGGATAGTTTATTTCCAAAAGTGTCTAGTGACATATATATATATATATATATATATATATATATATATATATATATATATATATATATATATATATATATATATATATTTATATATATATTGTTATTTTTATTATTAAGATTTTTTCTTGTTGCTTTATTTCCATCGTATGCTTAATTTTCAGGTTTCAGAATGCTGAGCACCATAGTTTTTTTTTAAAAAAAGTAAAGAAACATCTTTTATGTCACTTTTGTTCAGTTGTACAATTTTTATCTATCCCTCTGAGCGTTTTTAACTACAATTTTAGTAGTGGTTTGACAGATTTATGACAAGCCTCATTTTAAATTCCCAATACAACTAAAGATTTCTATGTTTATTAAAAAGGTTACAAAGGATTTGTGATTGATACGTTTTGATTAATTTGGAGCTGACAACCAAAAAAGAGAGTGTGGGCCTCAAAGATTTGCAGACAGACACAGACAATTTTATTACTTGTCAGATAATGATAAACTTGTGGCCCTCAAAGACTAAGAAATATGCTGCTGAGATGCTCAGATATTTTAGGGGCACTGCTTTAAAACATACTCATTCTCAAAAATTCTGAATGTTAGGAATGAGGAAAAGAATAAAGGACGAAACAAAGAAAATCTGTAGTTAAAAATTAATTTCAATTTTACATGTAGTCTATGATCAGAAAGTGGTGATAAACCTTCTTGCTAACTTTGAGGCAACTATATATATATATATATATATATATATATATATATATATGTATACATACACATACACTGTGTATATATATATATATATATATATATATATATATATATAACATAATTTCATAGTTTATTTCCTCATAATATGGGATGGAGTCATTCATTATTGCAGAAAACTAAAGTCTACTAACCATTTTACCAGGGTTTTCCAGTCCCTAAAGATTGATGGCAGCTGAATTCTCGGGGTCCGACTCCCAGGACCCCCCGCCGATTAGCTGTTTTGAAGGGGGTGCAGTGCTCGTACAAGCGCTGCTTCCCCTTCATTTCTACTTGCTCACTGTAAATCGCCAACACAGATGTAGTGGCGATTCACAGTATTGCAGCCTTCTCCCATTCACTTCAATGGGAGAAGGCTGCAATACTATGAATAGCCACTACGTGTGTGTCGACATTCACAGTGAGAGAGTAGAAATGAAGGGGAAGCAGCGCTTGTACGAGCACTGCACCCCCTTCAAAACAGCTAATCGTTGGGGAGTCCTGGGAGTCGGACCCTGAGCGATCAGCTATTGATGGCCTATCCTGAGGATAGGGCATCAATTTTTAGGGACCGGAAAACCCCTTTAATTCATCACTTCAACTTACTATTAAGAAATCTCCTGTCGATAACCGCTGATAGGGAAATCTCACCCAGTACTTGTACAGATATTTACTCAATTTTGTGCTTTGATTAATTTTGATTTTTATGTGTCACTGTAGTTGTCATCCAGAAACTATCCTTGTTCTAAAACATTTGCAAAGTTTAGCTGTCTGTCATTAGTAATATAGATACTACAGAGACGGCATTGGTCTCTGCTCGGGGAAGGTTGTAAATGTCATTTCATTATTCAGTGATATCTCTGTAGCATAAGGTTTTCCATACTGTCTTCTATTACTAGATGTCTAAATCATTATCCTTTGACATACTTTTCACTGACCTGTCTGAAATGTTGTCAGAGAGGGTAGGGATTACTCCTCTCACGAGCTATGTCTAGTGCTGTAGCTGAGAACAAATATTCTCTACTATTAAAAAGACATATTCATTCTATAATTTCTAATCGCTTGTCATAACTTATTTATGGTGCCTTTAAAAAGCAACAGTGCATGTATATAAAATGTAATACATTAATGAGCCGGGTCTGCCAGAGCGATAACTGCTCTTTGTTTGCAGCTCTCTACCCTAGCTAACAGGGGGGCTCAAGAGTGGGGTTCGTCGGCTTTCTGTCGGGGTGTTCATGGTTCTACCAGAAACAATAGCGCAGTTGGTATTTTCGGCAGAATCTGCAACAGAGGCCTCTAACGGAGCCTCCAACGCAGATGTGAACAAGGCCTAACTTCAGTCGAAAAACCTTAATTTGAATTCAACATGAAAGACACTAACTTGTTATTTTATTTTTTTTAGTATTTACATGAAAATGGAATTGTTCACCGAGATCTCAAGCCTGAAAATCTGCTCTATGCTACACCAGCTCCAGATGCTCCATTGAAAATTGGTAAGCATGATCAAGGACCTCCAGCAATGATCATGTTTATGGTAATTTCATAAATGCTGTCTGCTATCTCCATTTGACTGGTATCAGGCACAGCTGGTCGAATATGGTTGTTTTCACTTATTATTTGTACTTATCAAATCTTTCTTATCTTTCTCATACCTAATATTTGCCATTTGTTTGTCATCAGTAGAATCTTACAGGATTTTCATATTTTTAAGGTCAATAGGCACAAGCAGTACATGGTTCCATTCTCTGTTCTCAACCAAAAGTAATAACAGATCACATGAGAAGAAAAACATTCCTAGATGAAAAAATGGGACCCTAGGATCGGTTTTGGGTTGAAAAAAATTAAGGGGAGAATGGACACTTATTTTGCTAATATAAATTGAACCTGCTAGCATTACTACAATCCTCAAAAGGGTTGTCCTAGAATTGAGAATAGTCAGAATTGTCCCACACGGCAGATGATAATTGTCTGATCGCTTAAAGTCCAACCGCTAGGATCCCCACCGATTGCGAGGAAGAAGGTCCCAAATCTCCATATCCTCCTCACTGCATTTTCGGAAGTGAAGAGAAGCATGAATGGAGCAGTCAAGCATGCACCTGCTTCTCCATTCAATGTCTATAAGACTGACAGAAACAGACAATCGCTGTATTTGGCTGATTCAATCACTCGTAAAGAATGGAACGGCAGTGTGCATGTTGACCGCTGCACTATTCAATGCCCTCCTCACTGCTGTCGAGAAGTAAATAGGTACAGGGCGTTTTTGCGATTGGTGGGGGGTAACAGCAATGGGGCTTCCAACTCTCAGGCAGTTATAACCTGGATAGGTGATAATTGTCGATTCTGGGAATACCCCTTTAAGCAGCAGATTAGATGACCATGAGTGTTATTATACTGATTATAATTTAGGTTATAAAACTCTGTACATTGTATTTAAAAAAGAGAAAAATAGTAAGACGTCGCCTTTAGAGAGCAACTACCACCCAAATGCTTGGTCTTTTGAGCAATCCTTATATAATCATATGATAAATATGACACTACAGCTGTCCTGAATTTTATCGGTCCTGAATTTGAACAATAGTCAAGCATGCCAAATTATATCCAAGTATTTCTGGCACCGAAAATTGGAATTACAATAGGCAGGAAAATATTACTTGGAAAGGTAACTAACACGTATAATAAAGATGGGGATTAAAGAGGCTCTGTCACCAGATTTTGCAACCCCTATCTGCTATTGCAGCAGATCGGCGCTGCAATGTAGATTACAGTAACGTTTTTATTTTTAAAAAACGAGCATTTTTGGCCAAGTTATGACCATTTTTGTATTTATGCAAATGAGGCTTGCAAAAGTACAACTGGGCGTGTTGAAAAGTAAAAGTACAACTGGGCGTGTATTATGTGCGTACATCGGGGCGTTTTTACTACTTTTACTAGCTGGGCGTTCTGACGAGAAGTATCATCCACTTCTCTTCAGAACGCCCAGCTTCTGGCAGTGCAGACACAGCCGTGTTCTCGAGAGATCACGCTGTGACGTCACTTCCCCAGGTCCTGCATCGTGTCAGACGAGCGAGGACACATCGGCACCAGAGGCTACAGATGATTCTGCAGCAGCATCGGCGTTTGCAGGTAAATCGATGTAGCTACTTACCTGCAAACGCTGATGCTGCTGCAGAATCAACTGTAGCCTCTGGTGCCGATGTGGCCGACACGATGCAGGACCTGTGAGTGACGTCACAGATCTGCACTGCCAGAAGCTGGGCGTTCTGAAGAGAAGTGGATGATACTTCTCATCAGAACGCCCAGCTAGTAAAAGTAGTAAAAACGCCCCGATGTACGCACATAATACACGCCCAGTTGTACTTTTACTTTTCAACACGCCCAGTTGTACTTTTGCAAGCCTCATTTGCATAAATACAAAAATGGCCATAACTTGGCCAAAAATTCTCGTTTTTTAAAAATAAAAACGTTACTGTAATCTACATTGCAGCGCCTATCTGCTGCAGTAGCAGATAGGGGTTGCAAAATCTGGTGACAGAGCCTCTTTAAAATAACAAATATTTTTTTTAGTGAAAAAATACATCAAATTATTTAACAAATCTAGCAAAAAGCAGTAATATATAATTGTGCAGCTGGTTGACTGTTCCTTCTTAACCACTGGTTTTTATGAGATTTCTGCCTGCATGTGAGGAGTCTTCCACAACCCTAAATTGTTACGTTTGTAGAATGCCAGTTTTCCCCATTCTCCCCTGGTAATATGCCACAGGTGGTTTAGACAGAAGGGACAAAGTTAGTTTGAATGCAATAAAACATTTAATGTTTGACAATAAACTGTTTAATTATAAACAGGAATGTTAATGACCGCTGGGTTTGTTATTGTTAATTGGCAATAAATTTAATAGGCTATGCTGGATAATATCCTCTACAGCGGCAGAATGTGCCGGTAATAGTACAACATCTATGAGACCAAAAATAAATCTGTTAAAAGTAAATTTCACAAAAAGTGTCAAAAGCAATAGTAAACATAATAAACTGAAGGAACTTAAAGTTTCGTCATTTCCCATCTTGTGAACATTTCACTATGAAATATATATATATATATATATATATATATATATATATTTATATATATATATATATATATATGCGTGTGTGTGTTTCCATGTTGTCTACTTGTGTGAAGTCTTTTATATTCTATTCAGCTATTTATGGGCTTGTTCTCCACATAGACAAGAGGTCCTGGGTGACAAACAATAAGGACATGCATTACTTTACAGTGCCCGTAAGGTTTGTGAGTCAAGCGTCCTCAGACCACATTGATATGCAGAGTAAGGGCTGAATCACACACACGGTTTTGATGCCGTTTTTGTCGCAATTTTTGGATCCATACCTAGAAGTGAATCCAAAATGAAGGAAAGGTAAGCGTGCCTCACTATTGAGGAGCTGCTCATTCACGCCAGTTCTCCAGCATGAGGGCACAATAACGAAGAGTCAAGACTACTAAACTATCGTGCTGAGTACGTGCATTGCATGGTGCCGTTTGGTTGGAGCTGCTGGGTGTAATATGGTTACTGCGTAGTGGTATTTGTTTCGCCCTGCTATGGAGGTAATATCGGTGCGGTGCTGTAGTATTTGATTATTTGTGAGACCCCGGTATCACCATGGATTGACTGGTGAGGCCCAAGTAGAAAAAAAGTTTGAGAAGCCCTGGTATAGAGGGCTTCTTTTGTGTCCAGGCCAGTGTTTTGCTTAAAATTCTGCCACAACAACTGCATCAAAACTGTGTGTGATCCGGCGTTATACTAACCAGTGCACCCCCTCTCTGTTGTAGCCCCTGACTATGCAACTCTATCCAATCACTTGCTCCTACTGCACTGCTTTTGTTAGGGTTTGTCCACCTGATCATATCTTATGCAGTTCATGGTTGGTCTGTGAAGATTGTCGTTCTGGACGACAACGACAAAAGTTAAAACGACAAATCGAGATTGCTTTGTTCTGGTCAGGGCTTTTATTGGTGGGATGCAGATCTGTCATTTGGCATGAATGACTTTCCAACGACTGCACCCAACAACGATTGAAAAAGTCCAACATGGTAGGTAAACTTTTCCACAGATATTTGTCTTACGTCAGGGTCTGTCATTCACCTTGATGTCAAAAAAGACACCTACATTGGTCTTTTTGGTTATCCAAAATCTGTAGTGTATGACAAGCTTTAGCTTCATGTTGCATTCCGTTTTCTCCTCTCTGAACTCAGCATGAGGGAGAAGAAAACCTTTGGATAAAGGCCTGTTTACACTGGCTAATTATCAGGACTATCTAGCTTCCGAGCAATCATAACAATTATTGGACAGTCTGAATGAAGGAGAATAACGAATAATGATAAAGCTATATTTTATCGCTAATCTTCAACAATCATGCCTCTTTAAAAAATATCATTATAAGCGGGACGATCGTTGAATGTAAATTCTGCAGGTAACAACAATTACATTTACACAAAGCGTTGCTCCCTAGGGCAGGCTTTCGTGAAAGCCGTCACTAGACAACAATGTTTCTCGACCGATCCTCGCCCATGATTTTTTTTAAACCACCCATCATTCGTCAGTCGTTTGAAAAACCATCGTGCGTAAAGGCACTGTTAAATATTGTATGTTGTTTCAGTGCATGAAATTGTAGGTCAATAAAGAAGAAGCATTTTACATTAATCACTTCGATATCCATTGCTGCAATCTATTTAGTTACACTTCAATAGCAACAGTATGGCTGTGGTAGCTATTTAAGAACCACATCAGAGAATAAGAAAAAATTGCCAAACAAATCTTTTAACAACAATTTAGAATATTTTTTTTTTAAGTTCGTTTATTCAAAATATTACATACAAAGTATCACGGCAATTGGATAATGCATGACAGTATCAGCAATGACAGTGCATAAACAGTGTGAGATATCCACAGTAATATACATTCACATGTAAAACGATGACAGAGCATCCAGTTGCCAATCATACAATAAAGTGCAGGAATATTCCCAAGTATTTTACAGATGTTAAAATAAAACAAGTAAACAAACATAACAAGTCGCCTATGTCGCATTTCAAAGTCACAAATACTAGTGCATCATACCTTATCAGGGGACATGGAAGCTGAGTTACCCTACAGTGGGAAGAGGGCTAACGTCTGGAACAGCCATGATAGCCAACCACTGACCCCACACTCCCTGAAATTTGTCTGGACATCCTCTGTGGGAATATACCAGCTGTTCATAAGTAACAACCGTATCGACCAGCGATTTCCATGAGGCTATCGATGGAGCTGTATCTGCCATCCAATGCATGGCTATAGTTTTCCAAGCCAAAAATAAAGATTCCTTTATAAAAATACCAGTGTGGCGTGTCCAGTGTTCCTCATCTATGAGTCCCAATAAGGCTATTTTCGGGGAGAACAACAAAGGACTAGGTAATAGTGGAATAATAATATCATAAACCTTCGTCCAAAATATCACAATGAATGAACACTCCCAAATGAGGTGCCAAAAATCTGCCTCTGGCTGACCACATCTATGGCAGGCTGATGTGGGCAATCTGCCCATACGGTGTAGTCTCACCGGGTGAGGTAAGCTTGATGTATGATATAGAACTGAATAAGCTTATTATTTACAGCCGGGGATACTGTTAAGTGTGAGCTTAAAATGTCAACCAGATCCTCAGGAGAGAGGTCTGGTATCTGCAACTTCCACTTAGTCAAAACCGGAAGCGGAGCAGAATTAATTTTAGCCAAAATCAGATGGGTATACAGAGCTGAAATAAGATCTTTAGGGCCTTGAGACTTTAGTATACCAATCAGAGGGTAGGCAGATATGAGTGAGGAGTGAGGTGGGAATTGAGTTTGTATAGCATGACGTACTTGCAAATATTTAAACATTGTAAGTCTGGAGTTTGATGCGTCTCTTTAATCTGTAGGAAGGCAAGAATCAAACCGTTATCATACATATCCCCCAGGTGGGTGACGCCCAGATCCTGCCACATCTGTGCATCAGTCAATGACTGAATGTATGGTAATGTAGGGTTATGCCATAGAGGAAGTTCTGGAACCGCATCAGTGTATGCAAGTAATTTTTTTGGACGTACGCCAAAGCGCTAGTGCCAGGACATGTAGAGAACAATTTAGAATATTTATACTTAGGGTATGTTCCCACGAAGTAAACTTAATTCAGGAAAATCCAACATGGAATCAACCTGTAAAACAGATGCGTCTTTTAAGCAGGTTTTTAATGCAAAGCAGATTTAAGGTTTCATTTAATCATTTTCCAATGAAGTTTTGTGGCACAGGTTGATGGATGGACTTCAATGGGAAGCTACAGGGCAAAATAGTCGCTGATTCCATCTCAAAAAAGTGATGTCACTTTTTTTTTTTTTTTTTTTTTAAACCAATGGTGTTTGGAAAACTGCATCAGAAAATTCCGCCCTGTATGAACAATGGGGCGCTTTTCTATTGAAATTAAAGGGTCTTTTTTTGTAGGCATTTTTCCTGCAGATTTAGGTCGGTTTCCATGCCGGAATCTGCCTGAAAAAAACTTCAGTGTAAACAAAGATTTAACGGGAAAAAACAAACCAGACATTTCTTAGTTATAACTATTTTTTTCTTTCTACGTTTTCTAAAAATGACAAAAGGAAGTGTCAGCTATTATAGCTCCTATAGTGGTTGTCAACTATATTTTAAAGAAAACTGAAAGAATACATCTGGTCAGTTATGCATTGATAATTTTATTGTTCCTATATCCCTGCATTGCTAGGCAGATTTGCCCTTTGGGAGTATTGTGACAAGTAGTATTTGCTCTTCAGAAGGAAACTGATCAAATAAAACCAAATTTTCTATGTGTCAGGTGCAGGGGCGTTGCTAGGGTCTTAAAAGATCGGGGGCACAAGACATATTTACGACCTACCCCTGAAAAATAAATACATTTTTACATACATATCGGAGACAGCATATCTATAAGACTAAGGCTCCTATAGCTACACCGCTGGATAGAATTGGATATATTGTCTGAGCAGACAGTATTATACATGATAGGGTTTAAAAAATAAATTAATCAATTAAAAAAAATGAGGGGTGTCCCCTTATTTTTCATAACCAGCCAGATACAACATATTTGCGGCAGGCTATCATTACCAGGGTGGGAAGGCCCACTGTTTTTGGCCTTTCCCGGCCTAATAATACCAGCCTGCGGCCGCCCCAGTACCCAACGATCACTACAGATGGTCGGGTACTGGATTGTACCCGGCTCCTCCCGGCACACCTGGTGGCAGTGGGTACCGTGGTAATAATGGGGGTTAGTGTTAGCCTCTGCACCGTCTAATGCTAAGCCCCGCCTTCGTAACGTACGCTGTTAATCAGCCAGCGGCCATTACTAAAGCGGTAGTAATAAAAGTTTAATAGAAAGTACAAAGACATAGAGAAAATATTTTCTTGAAGTGAAAAAAAAACGCACAACCTTCAATAAGTATTTTATTTTTAAAAAAATTTTCATCGATGTCCTCGACTCTGACGTAGTCCAACAACCGAACCTGTAAAAAAACACAAACACAAATAAAAACCCATTAGTAACACATGTATGCTTAGATACAGGGCCCATGTGTGATACTGTCTGTTAGACCATGTATCTAAGCCTACCACAAGGTAGGATTAGATGCAGGGCCCCAGCAGACAGTAATCTTATACTGTATAAAATTACTGTCTGCTGGGGCCCTATATCTAAGCCTACTATGTGGTAGGCTTAGAAAAAGGGCCCATTAGATAGTATCATACATGGCCATGTATCTAATCCTACCATGTGGTAGGCTTAGATACAAGGTCCATGTGTGACACTGTCTGTTAGACTCTGTATCTAAGCCTCCCACAAGGTAAGCTTAGATACAGGACCCCGCAGTCCGTAATGTTACACTTACCCTCTTGTTCGGCTTCGGGTGCAGTGGTTGTCCTGACACCATCCAGCATCGTGACATCATGCACGGCGCACAGCGCTGTGATGTCATGACGCGAGAATACGTCAGGACTTCCGCTGCGCTTGGGAAGGAGGAGGGTAAGTATAGTGTTATCACTATAGTAACATGTTACCGTGTATTTTATTACATACACCGTGTTCCAAATTATTATGCACATTGGATTTAAGTGTCATAAACATTTAATTATTAGTTTTTAAAGTAAACTCATGGATGGTATTGTGTCTTAGGGCTCTTTGGATCATTGTAATCAATCTCAGAGACCTGTGATAATTAGTTTGCCAGGTGTGCCCAATCAAAGGAAAACTACTTAAGAAGGACGTTCCACATTATTAAGCAGGCCACAGGTTTCAAGCAATATGGGAAAGAAAAAGGATCTCTCTGCTGCCGAAAAGCGTGAAATAGTGCAATACCTTGGACAAGGTATGAAAACATTGGATATTTCAAGAAAACGTAAGCGTGATCATCGTACTGTGAAAAGATTTGTGGCTGATTCAGAGCACAGACGGGTTCATTCAGATAAAGGCAAAATGAGGAAGGTTTCTGCCAGACAAATTAATAGGATTAGGAGAGCAGCTGCTAAAATGCCATTGCAAAGCAGCAAACAGGTATTTGAAGCCGCTGGTGCCTCTGGAGTCCCGCGAACCTCAAGGTGTAGGATCCTCCAGAGGTTTGCAAGTGTGCATAAAGCTATTATTCGGCCACCCCTAAACAATGCTCACAAGCAGAAATGGTTGCAGTGGGCTCAGAAATACATGAAGACTAATTTTCAAACCGTGTTGTTTACTGATGAGTGCCGTGCAACCCTGGATGGTCCAGATGGATGGAGTAGTGGATGGTTGATGAATGGCCACCATGTCCCAACAAGGCTGCGACGTCAGCAAGGAGGTGGCGGAATCATGTTTTGGGATGGAATCATGGGAAAAGAGCTGGTAGGCCCCTTTAGAGTCCCTGACGTGTGAAAATTACCTCTGTAAAGTATGTAGAGTTTATGACTGACCACTTTCTTCCGTGGTACAAAAAGAAGAACCGTGCCTTCCATAGCCAAATTATCTTTATGCATGACAATGCACCATCTCATGCTGCAAAGAATACCTCTGTGTCATTGGCTGCTAAGGGCATAAAAGGAGAGAAACTCATGGTGTGGCCCCCATGTTCCCCTGACCTCAACCCTATTGAGAACCTTTGGAGCATCCTCAAGCAAAATATCTATGAGGGTGGGAGGCAGTTCACATCAAAACAGAAGCTCTGGGAGGCTATTCTGACATCCTGCAAAGATATTCAAGCAGAAACTGTCCAAATACTCACAAATTCAATGGATGCAAGAACTGTGAAGGTGATATCAAAGAAGGGGTCCTATGTTAACATGTAACTTGGCCTGCTAAGTTTTTTTTGATTGAAAGAGCTTTTGATTTCTGTAAATATGACCTCCTGATGCTGCAAATTCAACAAATTACCATTTTAGTTCTCTTTACAACCTTTAAAATGTTTTGATCTCTGTTATGCATAATAATTTGAAACCGTGCATTTTGAGATTTTTACTTCTAAAAAAAAATCTGTTATCATTAGGAGATTTGTTCAATAAAATTTGCATTATACTCCAACGGTTGATGGCTGGAAGATTATACTGACTGTCATTTGCATTGACTATTTAGGAAAATCAGTCAAAAATAACATTTGCATAATAATTTGGAACGCGGTGTAGGCCCCAGTTACTATAGTAACTTTTTATAGACGCGGTGCGGGGGGCCGCAGCCGGGTCGCAATTACGACCACTGCGACCCTTGTAGCTACACCACTGAATGTGGCAGTCGCCTGGGGATTTAGGGCACCAAGCCAAAGATCTGGGGCTTGGGCCCCGAATGCTTGGTGCTAGCGACGCCTCAGGTCAGGTGCATTATTGTATTTCTTCACAGATGAGATACACAACGCACTTTTGTTACACAATCATAGCTCTAAGAGCACCCCCTCTTTATTCCCATTGATGTAGACATAACCATTCATACAGGATGTTGTCTCAATTCAATGGGATTTGAAATAAGAAAAACATAACACAGTAATACTAATAAAAATAAATATAAAAAATAAAAATATTACTCGGTCAGTGCAACTCAAGGGGATACTGCACTGGATATTTCTTTCCCTATAATTGTCGGTATCAATACATACAACAATTGAAGGCAACCTAACATCTATCATTCTTGCCCCACTCCTCTCTTTTTTTTCCCATACCCATAATTTTGCTGTTAGTACATACAACGCTCTTTTTTACACACGCATTTTTAAAAAACGCGTTGTGTAAATATAGAAGTGTCGAGTCAATTCCTTTGCATGGAATACGTGCCAAATGTTCCCATAGTCAATGGGAGTCCTAATTATGCGTCAAAAAGCGCGAACAAAATTCGTAAAAAAACATGCGAAGAAAGCGTCAAACGCTTGATTAAGCTTCCCATTTACATCAATGGGAAAGTGAGCCTTTAGTTTTTTACGCAAGCGTTTTTAAAAAACGTGTTGCGTAAAAAAGAACAGTGGGGTGGGGTTGTGTGTGGCGCAGTTGCATGTTTTGGGGGATTTGTGTATGTGGTGGGGGTGTGCTCACCACTGATTCTTCAAAACAGCTGATAAGCGGCTATGAAGGATAAGTGGCGCCCGTGTATACTCCGCCGCCCAAAAATAGGACACAGCTCTGCTACGCACACTACACACAAAGCTCTGCTTCACACACTACACACACACAGCTCTGCTGCACACACACACAGCTCTGCTGCGCGCACACACATACACAGCTCTGCTGTGCGCACACACACAACACTGCTGCGCCCGCAAGCACAGCTTTTCTGCACCCGTACACTACACACATACAGCTCTCCTGCGCGCGCACACGAACACAGCTTCGCTGCGTGCGTACACACACACAGCTCTACTGTGCGTGCACACACACAGCTCTGCTGCGCGCGCAAACACAGCCCTGCTGCGCGCGCACACACACAGCTCTGCTGCGCTCGCACACACACAACTCTGCTACATGCGCACACACAGCTCTGCTGCGCGCGCACGCACAGCTCTGCTACACACGCACACACAGCTCTGATACACACGCACACACAGCTCTGATACACACAGACACAAACACAGTTACAGCAGGTGTGCGGGGGTGGTTGCGCGAGGGGGGCCGCGAGAGGTGTGGCTGTAAGAGAGAGAGAGGGACAGACACGCAGACACCTTACCTGCAGTCCGGCCGGTCTTCATAATGGTGCCAGCTTTCCCCCTACAAACCAGCTTCTATGCTAGGTCGCTCTGAACTGCGCTTGCGCAGTACAGAGCCAGATGGCAGAGGCAATGAACGGGAGACGTTCATTGTGTCCTATACACTGTGCTGCCGTATTCCATCTGTGTATATGTTTTTTTAAGAGACACATACAAAGATTAAATAAAACATGGCAGTAAGAAAGTGTTAATAAAAAAAACATTGTGTGTGAAAAAATAAGGTCCATAATATTTTATTAAATAAAAACACATAAATTAATAAAAAAAAAAAATCATGACACTGTCCCTTTAAGAAAGTACAGCTGACCTCTATAATCTTGGGGATGCAAATAGTCTCTAAGCTATACTGATTTTAAAAGATTCCTATTGTGAAGCAAATAATGATATGCCATTAAAAAATAAAGTGTGTCTAAGCCCGGTTATTGTTGGCGTGCATCGTCTGTAGAACATTTTACATTTTATGCAGCGTTCACAAAAGACTATTCAGTGATTGTCTCATTGATATTCAAGCTTTGTTATTTGTATTGAAATCAAATTGGTTTGCCAGAAGGAAGAGCAGACATTACCTTCTATTTGTACATGCCAGCAGGATGAAATACAAATTTCGTCCAAAATTCTCTTTTTATCGAGTTTTCAGTAGAGTCAGCGCCTATTCAAGAGCCCACTCTCTGCTAAGTACTTAGACAGCAACACCTACTGCAGGTTAAACAGCGTGACTCTCCAGATCCTATTTCCTTGTATTGCCATAGGCTATTAAATTAACAGTTCTGAAAAGTATAGTCAATCTATGCCAATATCTCCAAGGAACTTGCTAAGAGCTCTATATTCACATACAAGTTGCACAAAGAATTTTCCAGTCACTTCTGATATTGGAAGAACTTAAACTTTATAGTTTTTTAATTTAATTAGTTTCACCTAAAATATAAATACATTAGACCCATCATCACAAAGTATATGCCATTTTCCACCAGGAACTACCACTAGGAGACCAGATCTAAGTACCGCACTGTAAATACCACTTTGTATAAGAAACTAGTCTTTATTCCTACCACTTTATGTATAAGACATTGACACTACACAGTCAGCCCTGAATATAGTACTGTATGATCAGCTACTGGTACTGTAAAATCATTGAGCACCATATAGTCACTATATATCTCGGTGGATAACAAATAGTAAACGTTAGGCTGGGTTCACACAACCTATTTTCAGACATAAACGAGGCGTATTATGCCTCGTTTTACGTCTGAAAATAGGGCTACAATACGTCGGCAAACATCTGCCCATTCATTTGAATGGGTTTGCCGACGTACTGTGCAGACGACCTGTCATTTACGCGTCGGCGTAAAAATACAGCCTCGTCAAAAGAAGTGCAGGGCACTTCTTTGGACGTTTTTGGAGCCGTTTTCTCATAGACCCCAATGAAAACAGCTCCAAAAACGGACGTAAAAAACGCTGCAAAAACGCAGCGAAAAACGCAGCGAAAAACGTGAGTTGCTCAAAAAACGTCTGAAAATCAGGGGCTGTTTTCCCTTGAAAACAGCTCCGTATTTTCAGACGTTTTTGGTCACTACGTGTGCACATACCGTAACATGTAATACTGGTTGTCCAGGGATTGTCTATTCTACAGGCCCAAAATCTCCTATCCTGTGTTGTTGGTAACAACATTAAATCACAGTTGATATAATTATGTTTTGTTTTTTTACACTGATCAACAGAAAAAATCCTTATTGTTTAAGTGAAAACATCTGTACAAAGTGAATGAAGTGCAATACAACAATTATATACAAAATAATAGAATGCATAACTATTCGGTAGAGGCAACAATTGCATCATTATTGGGAACTGGACGGGAAGCTATTTTTAAATCCTTCTACAAATTCTCATGTAGCTTTAGACTGACTTGGTCCCTTCAATACTTTAGCAGTGGTTTTTTTTTTTAATCAAATACGTTTTATTGAAGTTTTTCAAAATTCTATTGCAAAACAAAACATTGCACAATACTCCCTCCTTCCTTCCTTACAAACCCATAAGAGGGAGGGCAGCTATACATATAAACATATCTTGTTGTTAATACGTACAGTAAATTAATGTAAGTATCATAGTAGCCATATAAGGACCTCAGTTAGGCATAGAAAAAGTAGGAACTACCTCAAATTATGCTTCCCAACAATGCAACAATCTCGAGCAATTCACAGTAGAATGGTACCATTACAGATTTAGGGCTGTACCTCTTAGGTCTGACAATGGGAGTTGCTAGGCGCAATTACCATTTTCAATTTCTTGATCGCACCCTTTTCAAGATAAAATCCTTTCTTCATGCGTATAACTCCATTAAGATGATTTAATAATTCTGTACATCTCAGGGGGTTTGGATGTAGTCACTAGGTCGCTATTAATTTGCGAGCCAGATAGAAAACCTTCTTAACTGCTAACTTGTGGGGTTCTGTCATTGGAAGTTTTTCAACATAACCCAGGATGCCTACCAATCGGTCAGGGAAATTTGAAATACTGTAGTGAGAAGATGAAATAACTTCCTCTGAAACCTTTTGAGTGCAGTGCATGCCCACATCATGTGGAAAAGGTCAGCTTGTTTGTCTATGCACCTAGGGCATCTGACATCGGAGCGCAGGCCCATTTTTTGTAGAAGGGCTGTAGTGCGATATACCCTATATTCCTAAAACAATTAGGACCTTCGATGCACCACAATTAAACAAATTTTTGGGATATTAGCCAGAATCTCTTTCCAAACATCAAGAGAGAGCGAGCCAAAATCTCTTTCCCTATTATGGTCCAGAGGTGACCGTGACATAAAACCTAATACCTGTGCATACAAAAAGGAGCTAAGCCCCTTAGTGGAGCTTAGGGACTCTAAAAAGTTGGCAATCACTCAGGTGCACACCTTCAAGGAACCCAATCTGGCCTGCGAGTTGACCGCATGCCGCAACTGGAGCAACTGATAAAATAGATTATTAGAGAGATTAAACTCAGCTTGTTGTCGGAAGGGTTTCAAGTTAGAATCTTGATATAGCTGTATTATAAGCCTTTTTTCAGATCGTTCCCATATCTCAAAACCTTCCAGTTTGTATATTTTCCCCCCAGATGCACCTTACGCCAAATAGGGGTACATTTCATGACTCCATGGATACCCTGCCACTCTCTGCACTTCCACCATATTTTATGCATTAACAACATTGTTGGCATAGCACTTGGTGGTAACCGAAATCTGTGTGCCTCTTAGGCTGGGTTCACACGACCTATTTTCAGACGTAAACGAGGCGTATTATGCCTCGTTTTACACCTGAAAATAGGGCTGCAATACGTCGGCAAACATCTGCCCATTCATTTGAATGGGTTTGCCGACGTACTGTGCAGACAACCTGTAATTTACGCGTCGTCGTTTGACAGCTGTCAAACGACGACGCGTAAATGGACTGCCTCGGCAAAGAAGTAAAGTGCAGGGCACTTCTTTGCCACGTAATTTGAGCTGTTCTTCATTGAACTCAATGAAGCAGAGCTCAAGATTTACGAGCGTCTCAGACGGCTCGCACAATGCGAGGAGGAGCATTTACGTGTGAAACGAGGCAGCTGTTAACAGTCTGTCTTTTCACACGTAAATGCCTCTCATCGTGTGAACATACCCTAACAAAGCTAGCAGAGGACCCTCTCCCAGAGTGTGTGTTAAAAGTCTTGCAATAGAATCCAGAAATTCCTGAGACCCCTGCCCTTTAAAGTATTGTAATTGAGTGGCCAACAAATAGGCCTGTGGGTTAGGGACAGACAGACCTCCTTTGTCTATAAATAGTTGGAGTGTTTCCAATGTTAAGAGGCATGTAATCGTAAACTTTGCGGAATCTTTGTATTCCCATGTATCGTAACTGGGGAACTATTTTCACTGTGTTTGCATCCGCTGGTAAGGGTCCAGTTATCGTATAATTGGGCAACAGAGCTGACCTGTCCCAGTTGATGGATATCCCGGAGTATCGCCCAAACTCACTTATTATAGTCATATTTTAAGACAGGGAATTCTCTCAGTCACTCAGGAACAGCAACAGGTCATGGGCATACAGCGCCACCTCTTCTTCCATAGGCCCATTATCTCAGGTTTCTACTTTAACTTTGCAGCCAGTGGTTCTATCGCTATAGCGAAGAGAAGTAGGGAGAGGCGACAACTCTGCCATGTCCCTCTTCTAAGCCCAAATGATCCTGACACTTTATGTGCCCTAGTGAAATTCTACATAAGCTTTATCCAATCTATGAACCTTGAACCAAACCCCATCCTCTCCTGGCTGACCCAATGATAATCTCCTTCAATGCTATCAAATGCTTCAGCAGCATCTAGTAAAAATACTGCTCTATTACCTGAGTTATCTGGGGTCGTCTGGAGATTACAAATTATCGTCTGATGTTAATGGCTGTGGATTTGGACGGCATAAATCCGACCTGACCTAGATGGGTAACAAAAGTAATAGCGGAGGCCAAAAGCATGGCTAATACTTTTACTAGAGTTTTACATCAGTAGGAAGCAGTGAAATGGGCCGGTAGGATTCTCAGAATTCAGACTTTTTGCCTGGCTTTGACAACACGAGTGCTTTCATCATTGACGAAGGAAGTCTGCCCATCTCTTCTGCTACTTGCGAAGTGTATAACAATTTTGTCAAAGCAGTTCTCCATGTTTTATAAATTTCCATAGGGAACCTATCCTAGGAGCCTTCGCATTTAGCATCAAACAAACAAACTGCCAATTCCAGTTCTTCCAACATAATTGGGAGTCTAAGGCCTAGTTCACACTGAGTTTTTTTGCAGTCAGAAAAATCTGCCTCAAAATTCCTTCAGGAATTTTGAGGCAGATTTTGACCTGCCTGCATTATCTTTGCCATGTTTTTTGCGGTGTTTTACGGCCGCTGCAATTGAGTGCCGCGGGCAAAAAACACAATGAAAACTGCTTTCTCTTACTCCCATTGATGTCAATGGGAAGTCAGAGACGGAAACGCCTGAAGAAAGGGCATAACGCCTCTTTTTCCTGTGAGTGTCTTTTTTCGCACGCGGGAAAAAAAAACGCCTTCGCCTCCTATTGAAATCAATGGGAGCCGTTTTCGAATGTTTTTTTTGGTGCAGTTTCCAACACAGTTTCCACATCAAAAACAGTGCCAAAAAACTCAGTGTGAACAGGGCCTTACTGTTTTAACATTGTTGTTTTTAATCCATCCCTTTCCAGGATTGGCTGTATTTTGGGGTTGCTGTCTTGTTGGAAAGTAAAAATTCTCCCAAGTCCCAGTTCTTTTAACCCTCTACGTCCACATGCTTTCTAGATCTTGTTGTATAGTAGTACTTTCAAAAGCATGGACACATAAAAAAGTGACATATCCAGTTAGTGAAGGTAGCCAGAATAGGTAGCTGCTCGGTAGACATCAGGAAGAACCAGTTTATTCAACTGCCTTATACTCGGGAACTGGTCATTAACATGTAGGGGGCAAAATCATTCAATTTTTTTCTCCTGGGCACTCTACACACTACAGCATACATTATAACATTTGAAAAATACCTATATTGTATTGTTAATCTTTTTCACAATTACAACATTAAAATATTGTATTCCATTTATATTGTGTTCAGTGTCAGACTGGGATTCCTTCCTTTTAGTTGCATAATAAACTTTGTTGCTATTGTTGAACACAAGAGACATATCAATAAGGTAAAAAAACAATATTTGTGAATCATCTCATAAGAAATAAATCCTAGTGGTAAGCGATTTACTCCAAAGTCAACCCCAAATGGGAATGTCCTTTGCATGACTTTGGTTTCCATTATTGTAACAAAGCCTGGGCTTACCAGAGGATCAGTCTGACCCTGTATTAAAAAAACACTCCCATAAAAATTATTATTCCTTTGCCTGTTAGTAACGGGCATCTTGTATACATATGTAATTTCTATTTTGTCACCTATCCATTAAGTATTTAAATATAGCCTCCGTTCGGGACCCCTGTGCGGTCACGTGATTGCCAGTCTAACCTGCCGATTCACACAGTGTCTTTTGTGTGGACCATAAGTCAGTTTCTCTATGTAGGTCTATGAGATTCACATTCAACGTTTACTGTCAATCTCATAGACTTACATAGAGAAACTGACTTCCGGTCCATACATAAGACGTTGTGTGAACCAATTAGCCAGACTGGGGATGACGTGACCGCATCGGGGACCCAAACAGGGGCTGTATTAGCATAATAAAAATTACATGTGTACAAGATGCCCCATTACTAATAGGCAAAGGAATAATCATTTTCATGGAAGTTCTTCTTTAAAGAGGCTCTGTTCGTACGGGCGATGTGGGGATTCTCAGTAGCACTGGGCATGCGTGGAGCCCTGTGTCATACAATATGGCGCCGGTCTCCGGCGCTTGCGCATGACCCTCTTACGGTGGCTTGCATATACAAATGGTGGCCATCTTTGGCAGCCAGGAGGAAGAGGTAAGTGTGGGCGCCCCTTCTTGCACACAGCTACTCATCATTAAAATTAAAATATCACCTTATAAAATACTCCCCACCTCACTATAATGGTACCCCTGAGGAAGCCACGTTGTGGCGATACGTGTGGGGCGTTTTATACCTCCATTACCCCTCTTTATGGACACTTTACAACGTTTTAGGACTTTATTCATATGGTCTGATGCAATATTCTTCTTACTTGTGTCCTTACTTTTTGTTATCATTTCATGACGGTTATCGAGGTAGGTTCTTGTTTTTGGTAGGATTGTATATTGGACTGCTTATCAGGGCAGCATTCCCCATTTGAACCAGTTATATCAGCCATCTGCTTTTTCAAGTGTTTTTACTTTGTCTCTGTGGAGTATTTTTTGTTAATAAATTGATACGCTTTATTATATCTCTTGTGTCTATAGACTTTTTTGCCATATACATACCCGTGTGTGTGTTCTTCGTCCCTATCTACTGTAGCTTTTGGGTATGTGGCAATATATGTGCGGTGCCCACTGGTGCATTTGTGATAAATCTAAAATTGCTCGTAACTTGCTCAAAAATGATTGTTTTTCAAAATAAAAACGACTGTTGTGATCTACATTACAGCACCGATCAGATTATGTAGGAGATAGGGCACTTATAATGTGGTGACAGAGCCACCATAAATTACATTTTATTAATCAAAGCTACAGTTTCAAAAGAAACAATACAGATATTTAAATAAATCTCATACATAACAAGTCTGCATCGTTTCCCTCGATCTTCCTCTCATTCTTGTATATATCTCATATTTTCATTTTCTAAAAGTTCATTTTAAAGATATTTACAGCCTACTCTTTTCAAGAACCTCTCACATCTACAATTCTTTTCATTGATTAATCTGAAACTGTGGAAAGCACAAGCTCTAAGCATCCATCAAACGCCTCCTCATGCCACCCCTGTGCTCTTGAAGGAACAGCTTGCACTAAAAAAGAACGTAGTTGAATAAAGTATATGGCACTTCACCAAAGTCATAATATCATTTCCGTCTAAACTGTACATTTCCGCTACATGGCTCAAAAGTAAGAGTTATACTTGATACATAAGACAAAAATGACTATAATACCTGAGTAGATGGTGTAAAGCCTGCCATACACATTAGATAGCTGAATGCTCGTTCGACTGATCGTTATCTTTCCTGACTCTTCCATAAACATGCACGCTCCATTGGTAACCGATGTGATGAAGGGAATAAACTGCTGCCATGCACCTCTGGTAGTACTTATCTCCCAAAAGAACAAAGGAGTAGACATGCTTTATATCCCATATACCCAATCATTCTTTTCAGCTGCCCCCACACATATTAGATCATCAACTGATCCAATATTGCCAGGTTCGGACAACTTTAATCCAATGTGTACGGGGACACACATGCCTAGTAGCTCAGTACCACCACCCAGATTTTCTCGTACACGGGCAGCAGAGTTATTCCTGTTATTGTGCAGGGCAGCCAATAAGAATCAGCGCACTAGAAGATGCTTCTCACTAGAACTGGACTCATAAGGTTGATGTTCTGGGACAAGTATGTAACAGATTTAGACACAAGCATTTTTTTTTTATTATTTCAATTGAAAAATTGTTCTGTTTTGTCTGATCAAATTTCACAAATTAATACTTAATCATGGGACGACCCCTTTAGGATCCTGCCACAGCATCACAATGGGGTTAAGGTCTGGACTTTGATTTAGCCATTCTAGCGCCTTCATTTTTTCCCCATGAGTCCATGACTGTATATATCATGGTTCTACCCACAAACTTAATCTGAATTTATCTAGAAAATATGGTCACATGTAACGTAAGAGCTGCATCTATACATCCTAAAATAACGATAATGCATCACTGCCGTAGCTGCTATTCAGATATTCATTAGTCATCCCAAAATGAAAGAATAGGATTTGCATTTCAGGATTATTTTAATTATAATATTAGTATTGCTAACCTCTCCCAGAATGAAATCCTCCAGACGCTTTCTCAAGGCCTGCTGGGATTGAGTTGTAACATTGTTTATATTTAAATGTTTGTATTTTGTAAACGGTTACTTAGAACGGAAGTTGCTACTCAAGTACGGCTAGGGGATTTAAGTGCGAGCGCACTCAATCCCAGCAGGCCTTGAGAAAGCGTCTGGAGGACGAGAAACAGGCATAGGCCGGCTGTCTTACCTGTGTCTCCTGTGTTTTGTCCTCCTCTAACTTATGAATTAAAGCACCAAGCTCAATTGGAATATGGTGAGTGCCGTTTGATTTTTCCTTCTTAATATATTCTTACTGCCACTATTATTCTGACTCCTATACTGGTATTATGTGCGTAATATATGTTAGCAGCATTTGGGCAATGAATGATAATATTATTTGGGCACTGTATGGCATGTGACACAACAATATTTGTTGGTACTTTGTGGGCATTACAGTATTATAAGTTCAGGTTGAATCTATATCTGTGAACACTGGGTCTATGAACAAAGATTAATCTCTTAAAATATATCCACATAATGCGGTTATATTGTCTTTTTTTTGTTGCCATTTTTAAAAAATTGCATAAGAAATGCAGCACTTTACCAAGCTTTCATGAAAATACTGGCGAAAACGCAATTTGACCGCACCAAGTGAATAGACTGCATGAGCCTGAATTTCCAGACCTGTACCTAATTCATAACTGCATCTTAAAGGCTATATACACCTTTTAAATAGTAAAAAAGTGGCTATCAGTGTGTTTGGGAATGACCAGTTCAGTGACAGCGGGTCCTCGTGTCTCTGACACGCAGAATCCACCTGTTATTGATCACATCTAAGTTATGAACTTAGATGTGATCGGTAACAGCTCGACACTGAACCTGGGCGCTACCTTATCCTCTGGGTCACACCACCACGCTACTGAAATATGGGTAAGCACACTATGGAGGTTCTTACATACATTTATTACATTGGGTATGCTTATTGGGTGTAAGCTCCTACTTGAGCCTTTCACTTTTCCTGACATATACCTATCCACATGGATACATCCCTGGATTGAGATAATATAGATGTGATTTCTTATGCTATCTAGTATTTGTACATATTTCTGACAAAGTGTACATTTACTTTGATCTAGTTATAAGACTTGTTTTAGGCTGGGTTCACACGACCATGTTACGTCCATAATGGACGGAACGTATTTCGGCCGCAAGTCCCGGACCGAACACACTGCAGGGAGCCGGGCTCCTAGCATCATAGTTATGTACGATGCTAGGAGTCCCTGCCTCGCTGCCGGACAACTGTCCCGTACTGTAATCATGTTTCAGTACGGGACAGTAGTTCCACAGAGAGGCAGGGACTCCTAGCGTCGTACATAACTATGATGCTAGGAGCCCGGCTCCGTGCAGTGTGTTCGGTCCGGGACTTGCGGCCGAAATACGTTCCGTCCATTACGGACGTAACATGCTCGTGTGAACCCAGCCTTAGATTCTCATGTTTTGATTAATAATAAAGATTTTGTATTTTCTCAAAATTCTGATATTTATGGACTCCTTTTCTCTTGTTTATACATACCTGACGGATACAGGTTTCAGCGCTAGATACAGTTGCTCTGTATAAAGGATACAAAACAGCTGTATCTCAAAAAGTAAAAATTATTTTTAATAAAAAGTATTTAGAAAGTTGCACCAAACACACTGATAGACATATTAATTAAAAAAAAAACAAAAAAAAACATAACGATTTCAAAGGTTTACATAGCCTTTAAGACTTTTAGTGCAGGGTGAATAACTAAGTAATCTGTTTGGCCTTGAACTTTTCTTGCACTGCTTTTTGGAAGTGATATTGCAGTTGTTTTTCTGGGCAAGTTGTATTATGTTTTCTGAAAACATAAAGTGAATCAGAAAGTCAAAAGTCAAAAGAGTTCTATCTCTGCAGAACAGGAAATCTGTACAATTATAGGCATCTGCTGCTAGAGAAATGTTAATATTATGTGATATATGGATGGATACCTGTAGTGAATGGCTGAAAGCAGATACAGCATTCTAGCTCATTTACAGGAACACAGACGTTGTGTTATTTTCTATGCCTTCTTTTATTGAAATTGGTGACATGCAATTTCTGGTTTTAATGTCACATTCTATAGCTCTTTTTCCATGTATATTTAATTCTGTGTTTTATTTTCTGTTTATGTATATATGTCCATCTAGAATTGAACAAATGAACAGAATTTGCACACGTTTTTTATTTATCTGTTCAATCACCTTATTCAAATACATTAACTATGATTGATACGTGTCTAAATAATAATGGTCAATAAGCTTTTAAGAGATAGATGTTGGGATTTCTGTATAGTCGGGAAGTAATGCCATGGACATAGACAACTGTACTTCCTTTCAGTAGGTGGCACTTTCAATCTGTTATTAATATGAACAATTTTGCTATAATACCTTTGTAGGACTAAGCTTTTATTGATAATTTATGTTTTTACAGGCTGGTATCAGATGCCACATTCTAGCTTTTATTTCTATGGTCTTTGGACCCTCCCCCCAATTGTACTGAAACATACTTAGACCTCCCTATGACTCCATGTATTTGGGCTGTGTAGCCATCTTAAACCAGTGTAATTGAGTTTTTGTAAATAGTTGTCTATAAAGTATGAAAGAATGGAGTAGCATGTGCAGAAATTACATAGTTGTAGACTTAGGCTATGTGTCGGTGTGTTCCATTGTTCTGCTCCACTAGAAGAGCAGAACAAGGGAATAACGCTGCGCTATTATCTCCTGTAATCTCGGCCAAATCTGTGAGGGAGGCCTAACATGTATGCTGCCTGAACTCATATTTTGCAATAAATGTCTTCAATTTATATGTAGTGTAAATACTATTACATATTTTCCAATGCACCTACAGCCATAGATTAAAACTTGACAGTACTTCTGAATCCTTAGGGCTAATGTACATGGCCGTGTGGTACAGACCCATAATAAATCCATAGAATTCCATAGGGCCATACTGTATTTCCATGTCTCAGAATTTACACAAAAGGCACACAGAGGTTTTTCTCATGAACTACTACTCGATCACTACCTGTATTACATAGGTATTATCTCCTAGAGGCACTATGTACTATATGTGCCACTGTATATGTAGTAAGCATGGCCAGTCTTTCCCCAGAGAGCTCAGCTGTTTTGTGCTCTGGACTCCTGTCTTCAGATTTTGTGACAGGATGTAGCTATCTGATAGTTACTATCATCAGTCACATAAACTGTCATGGAGCTGCTTCCTGCTTTTTCAGTCACCCGTTCACCCAGAAGGGTTCTCCTTCCTCCTACCTATGCTTTAATTTAAAAAGCAAAAAAAACTTATATTGTTCTCTACCATGCTGTTACTACATATTACCACTATACAGTGACTGGATAACACCATCATACCATGACTTTATAACACCCTATACAATAACTCAATAATACCACCATATTGTGAGTGGATAACACTCCATACCGTGACTGGATAACACTCCATACAGTAACTCAATACTACCATCGTACCGTAACTAGATAATACCACCATACAGTGACTGGATAATAGCATTATACCATAACTGGATTATACCATTATACCGTAACTGAAAAATACCACCATACCATTACTGAATAATAACACCATACCGTGACTGGGTAACACTACCATACCGTGACTGGATAACACTCCGTACGGTAACTCAATAATATTACCATACTGTAACTGAATAATACCACCATAGCATAAATGGATAATACCACGATACAGTAACTGAAATATACCACCATACTGAGCCTCTACCATGTCCCCCAAATCTCATACCCCGTCTTGTCCCCCAAAGCCTAATCCTCCTCGATAACTCCACCAAATCTCAGGCCCCTCTCTGCCCCCCCAGTCTCGGCCTCCACCATGTCTCCCTCAAATCTCAAACCCCCTTCCTGTCATCCCTAGTCTAAGCCTCCACCATATTTCCCCCAAATCTCTGACCCCCTCTTGTCGCTCCAAGTCTAAGCCTCCAACCTGCAACAACAAATTTGTGCGTCCTCTATGTTCACTAACATTAGCCTCCTCCCCATTTCTCCTGTTGTCCCTGCCAGGCCAAGTTTCCAGCAGAAATGCAGCGTCATAAAGGAGGTCATAAGCAGCGTTTCTTGCTTCTAGGAAAGAGGAGCATCCCGCCCTTTGTCATGTGATATACTCCCGGCTGATACTCTGTCAATCATTTTTACAGTATGTGGAACTGCTGTTTACTACTACAATACCAGCCCAAGCAGTATAATTCTGTGTGGCCCGAGCCCACATGGACCTCAGTGCCTAGTGTTAAATACGGCCCTTATCATCTGGTGCTTCTAAGACCACTGAATTGTATTTCTACACACTTGTACAGATTTGATGCCTTACATTTTTATATAGTTCAATAAAAACGCACTGAAACAAAAATAGTTCTGTTAAATGCTATGAGTTTTGCAGCTCTAACATCTAAAATATCTTAAATATGAATCAACTATTTTGTTTAGAAGTAATCTTGGGCTTATTATTATTTTCCAGCGGACTTTGGACTTTCAAAAATTGTTGATGACCAAGTGACAATGAAGACTGTGTGTGGAACCCCAGGCTATTGCGGTGAGTAAAATATGTTTTCATTTGCAGCTTTACGATCTGTTATTAAATTTCTAATAAAATTAAGATTTGTGGTCATAGGTGACAGGGATAGATATACACTATATGGCATCAAAAATTGTCACAGAATTTACTCCATGATCTGTTTATTACAGAAGTGTTTGCCGTGAGCTTCCCAAAGTTGTCATCTGTGGTAGCCAGGACTCCTATTCTAAAACTACTTGTAGAGTACAAAACTACTTCTAAAACCTGGATTTCGAACAGTGGGAAAACATGTTTTTTTTTTACCTATGACCGCATTGTGTTTAAAAAAAACAAAAAAAAAGACAAAAATATGAGGCGATTAGCACTGTATGTGGCAAACAGAATTTTTGGTATTATTCCAATGGCATTAACAGGGCTTAACAAATTCAACAATATCATAGGCCACTATAATTTTTTCGTTTTCAACAGTTGGATGCATTTATCAAAAGTGCTTTCGTTGCTGATACCAACCAGTCAGAATCTAGAGTTAGGCCTCATGCACACGACCGTAGCTATGTGCACGGCCGTGATTATTGGGTCGGACGGTCGCGGAGTGTCACCCGCGTGCTGCCCGCAAATCACGGGCCGCGCACATGGCCGCGTGCATTAATTTCAATGAGCCTGGACAGGGCTCTGCGGCAATGCACCAACCTTGAAAAACCACGGTCGTGTGCATGGGCCCATAGAAATGAATAGGACCTCAATTAACCCGTGGATTTTCGGGGGATTGCGGCCGCAAAAGCACGTTCGTGTGCATGGGGCCTTACGGATCTGGTAATTACGGATGAAATTGCGGACCCATTCATTTCTATAGGTCACGGACACCCTTCCGTATATTTGCAGACGTGTATCCAGGCTGTAGAAATGATCCGCAAAATATGGAACAATGGCAATTGCGGACGGCTACGGATGTGCATCTGTATCTGTGGATCCATATTTGTGGACAGAAAAAATCCTTAAGGTCATGTGCATGAGGCCTAAAGTTTTTGGACACTTTCAATTCAAGAAGAATAATATTCCTAAAAAAAAAATATATAATATCTGAAACTGCTTTGTGAAAATTTCTAATTGAGATCTATAGCTCATAGAAACTTACAATCGTTTAATCAGCCAGTGATATAAAATTATTCTTAATACACCATGCTTATTATGAAGCTGAATTAATATATTGCATACAATTTATTTCAATCTATGTTGCTTTGCTTACTATGTATTTTACTACTGATATTCCCTCAAATGATGCTCTCAGGTTTTACTGTGATGACAGATGGTAGAGTAATAGTCTAATGAATATATACAAATAATACCATTTCAAATTAGCCTGTGCAGATCTGTCCGGAACCGAAAGGTCAAAATTTACAACCCAGAATTGAATAATAAGGCTATGTTCACACGGGGTATTTTGGCGAGTTTTTTGACGCGGAAACCGCGACGCAAAACTCGGCAAAAACGGCCCGAGAACGCCTCCCATTGATTTCAATGGGAGGCATCGGCGTCTTTTTCCCGCGAGCAGTAAAACTGCCTCACGGGAAAAAGAAGCGACATGCCCTATCTTCGGGCGCTTCCGCCTCTGACCTCCCATTGACTTCAATGGGAGGCAGGAGAAAGGGTATTTCTCGCTGTTTTATGCCCGCGGCGCTCAATGGCCGCGGGCAAAAAACGGCGCGATAATCGCCGCGAAAATCGGCGTGCAGGGAGAGGAATATCTGCCTCAAAGTTCCAAACGGAATTTTGAGGCAGATATTCCTCCCCCAAAATACTCCGTGTGAACATAGCCTAATACAAGAAAAAATGTTTTCTTGGTATTTGTTTAACATAAAAATGACATAAATGATAGTATTATGGATAAATATTGTTATAGGCCATACATAAAATTGTATTTGTTTATAGGTGCCATATGTATGCTGTGGTTAGGGATTATGATGCCATGCACTGTATTAGTGACTGCTAATACGCCTGTTTACGGCAACCTAGTCTATGCCATTCACGGGTATGGTAATCCTGCTCAAATGGCCATGAACAGAGGAACCGTGGATCCTGGCCGTTTAACCCCCTTAGATGTTGCGGTCAAGAGCTCCCTCTGTTAGACCCACAATTATGTCCTGATCGGTTGCCATTAGGGTTTACACCTTTGTCACCCAAAAATACCGGCCAGGTTAACACGTGTAAAAAAGTGGGTGTGGTTTTGGAGGTGTGGCTCTGCACAGAGTGGGGTTTTGCAACTATTGATTTGGTAAAGGTGGCTATACACATTAGAGGAATGTCGGTCAAAGCCTGCCGGTTTCGGCAATACGACCGACTATCTAATGTGTATGAGAGTGTCTCGACTGTCCCTGACAGCAAATGTCAGGAGAAAGAAGGAGCAGTTGGATTTCAAAATGCCCGATCATTTTGTTCTTAAGGGAGATTAGTCCCCTCTCCTTATTGAGAATACAAGCCCAGGGTGCATGTGCATGGGGAAGCGGAAGGAATAGCTGTCAGCCGAACGAGCGTTGGGCCAACAGCCATCTAAACTGTATAGCCTTTAGGGTGTTCATACACATTAATCTGTATGATCCACTAGGTTTCCCTGCTGTCCAGCCCCACACCAGTTGCAGCATTGCATAAAATAGCTGCAGGAAGGGGGGGGGGGATTGCAGGAAAGGCTATATAGTTAGAAAAATTGGTAGAGACCCTAGCAGCTGGCAGGGATGATTGTAATGAACAAACAGATAAATGTGCAGAGCACAAAGAAGTCCCAAATTTCCCAGCTGCTATACAGCCACAGGTCCCTTCTCATCATTAAGACCAAAATCACACATGACTCCCCCCTTCACGCAGTTTGCACACATTGATATTTTTGTTAGGTTGGTTAGTGCAGAACTCAAAAAACTTAAGATACACAACCATGGAATTAAGAACAATCTAAATCAAAAGGAACAGATCGCCTTAGAAGCATTATGCAAAAACAACGAGATCGTACTAAAATCATCTGACAAAGGCGGTAATATTGTCATCCAAAATAGAGATGATTACACATCCATGGTGTACAGACTACTAAACGATACAGCAACCTACACTATCTTAGAGAGGAATCCCACTGAACCCTTTCTCTTGGAACTGGATCTCCTCCTCAATGAGGCAAAGACCAAAGAACTAATTACGCAGGACGAATATAAATTTATGTTAATGCTAAACCAACATTATCAACGTTTTACGCAGTACCTAAGATCCATAAAAATACCAGGCCAATCCCTGGTAGACCCATCGTATCGGGTAATGACAATCTAACTCAGGGAATTAGTATATACGTTGATGAGATTCTATCTCCTTTCGTCAGAGCCTTACCATCCTTCCTTAGAGACACCAAAGACACTCTCACCAGAATTCGAGAGATCAATGTTTCCACCACCACACTAATAGCCACGATAGATGTAGAGTCACTCTACACTAATATAACACACGAGCTTGGTCTAAAAGCAGTTCAGCACTTTCTGAACACAAAAGGAACACAGTTTCACGTACACAATAATTTCACTATTTCTCTTCTCCAATTTCTTCTCACGCACAATTATTTTCTTTTTGATGGTAAATTTTACCACCAACTAAAAGGAACAGCCATGGGCACAATCTGCGCACCCACATACGCCAGTTTATTTCTGGGGTGGTGGGAAGACACAATAATTTTCAATGAAGATTTACTTTCTTACACTAGGCACATTTTATTTTGGGGCAGGTATATAGATGATATACTAGTTTTTTGGGATGGTGACAAGACACTTTTTCTTAATTTCATGGACATTATCAATAACAACACTATTGGAATGCATTTCACTCACCAAATACACACAAATCAAATTAATTTTTTGGACCTTCAGATCTCCTTGGACTCTGGTGGGAGTGTCCATACTGACATTTATCGTAAGGAAACAGCTACAAATAGCTTCCTTCACTGGGGGAGCTTTCATCCACTGGCCCTTAAAAAAGGGATACCAATAGGACAATACCTTAGGGCAAGGCGAAACTGCTCTGACGAGCTAACTTTTCAACAAGAATGTGACACCCTCTTTCAAAAATTTATGGCTCGAGGATACCCCAAAAAGACCTTACATAGGGCATACGCTAGAGCTAGAGCAGTCTCGAGAGACGAACTCCTGTATGGAAACAAACATCTAGTAAAAAACAAAGACCAACATCCCTCTCTGATCAGATGCATTGGAAACTTTGATGCATGCTCACCTCTTGTATCGAACATATTGCGAAATCACTGGCCCATTCTGCAGGCAGATCCCGACCTATCTGAGGTAGTCTCTAATAGTCCAAGTATAACGTATCGACGTGGCAAGAACCTCCGAGAATATCTTACGCACAGCCATTATACAACAATATCTACTCCTCGTCAAACATGGCTTCCATCACCTGCCACAGGTTCATACCCCTGTGGCAAATGTTCCTTCTGCCCCTACATGCTAAAAAACAAAACCTTTAAAAACCCAGTGGACGATAAACAATATACTATAAGGCAATTTATCAACTGCCAGAGTAGCGGTGTTATATATGCCGCCACTTGTCCATGTCCAAAACTCTACATCGGCAAGACCGTCCAACAACTAAGAAGAAGGATCTCAAAGCACATTAGTACCATTAATACACAAGAAGATACACCCCTCTCGAGGCACATAAGATACTTCCATCAAGGAAATAGTAACACTCTCAAATTCTGGGGTATCGCACAAGTAAAACTGGGTCCAAGGTCTGGAAACTTAGATAAAAAATTATTACAAGAAGAGGCACGCTGGATACACAGACTCAATTCTCTCAGTCCCAATGGTCTCAATGAGGGTTTCACATTTGCTGCTTTCCTGTAGCTTATCCATAACCTACTTAGAAATTTCTCCATAGCTTTCCCTACCAACATCATTTTCCCAGATATTCACTTACTTATACTACCACAGTCACTAGTACTGTTCCCACACACATCTACCCTAACTACTACCTATTAACTAATAGTATGTTATACAGGATTTCCAAAAAACATACAATTATCAATATATATCAACATACTCAACAAGCAAACTTGACAACAGACTTATAACGCACCGCCGTTATACAATTCAAAATAAGACAATTTTCCTCTCCTTCTATACGTGTCATCACCATGGACACCAATGTCAGCACCTCAAGTACCACTACTGTTCTTGGATGTATACATACATTTAAACAGTCACCTAAACAGCATAACTACATTAGAATGAGAAACTAAGACGTAGTAGTCAATACTTTACACGCCGGCATACACGGCGCATATTCTGGCTTTCTTTAGAAAATACACCTGCCACATAGCAATCTAACCATATGTGGGTAAATATAGATGTGACTGACAGTAGCAATACTACAGCAGGCAAACCTAAATTTAGTTGATAATATGTAACGCGACTGTACACACAGCGCATTTATCTGTTGCGGTATTCTCTGATGAGAGTAGTGGTCCCAATAAAGGCCATACCTCACTGTCATCTCTACAAATATATATGCATCTAGATGCAACTACCTCTAAACCTAGGATCTACACTAAATCCCGGTGAACGTAGACGCAGCCGATAAGATGCAGTACATCTGAACACAGAGCACATTTACTCTTTTCTCTCTCTTCTATTGCGGCGTCTTTAGTGATAATAGTGGTTCCCCTTAACACCATAATTCTATGTCCGTATCTAACTAAGGCGCGCATGCGCCGCAACTTAGAGTTTGATCTCAACAATGACATCTCTGTCTGTACATACAGACATATATATATCTATGAAACCAATTACCTATTTCATCAAATAACTCCACTGGTTGATAAGAAACTAAGATTTAGCCGGCAACACAGAATGCTTCTATTATGGCGTCTTTAGTGATAATAGTGGTTCCCCTTAACACCATAATTCTATGTCCGGATCTAACTAAGGCACGCATGCGTCGCAACTTAGAGTTTGATCTCAACAATGACATCCCTGTCTGTACATACAGACAAATATATCTATGGAACCATTTACCTATTTCATCAAATAACTCCACTGCTTGATAAGAAACTAAGATTTAGCCGGCAATACAGAATGCACCTGTATATATAATGTATCGATCAGTCTCGGGCATTACCATCAGGTCCGATGATAATAACGATCTCCAGATAGCCATAAATCCTATCACCTGATTCAACTGTAGTGCGCATGCGCTAAGCATACCATACGTCCGGAACAACGGCCTCCACATATGATAGGTTGATCTCTGTGCCAGTCAAACACAGAGAAGGCTCGTCCCGGTTCACAATCTCTATTGGTTGCTTTAGGGTGATGACACACCATGAAAGGTGTTTTCCCCACTATATAAGGAAGAGGAAATCAAACGCGCGAGTAATAGCCCTGAAATTATCCCCTGAGGACGCTGCTGAGGCAGTGAAACATGTCGGGGGGGGGGGGGGGGGGGGGGCTAGCGCTTTTTTAAAATCATTGCTGGTCTAACAAATGAACTCTACCACTGTGTCATATTAGAGGCTGCCCGAGCAGTCTGCAGCTGCCTTCCATGCCTGACGCACTGAGATCCTAACACACACCAGATCTCCAACGTTAGACTAACCAGCTCTGAGGAAAAATTTTAATCTAACAAATTATTGTACAACCATTTACCCTATTTGCTGCAACTTGCTTCCAACTTGTTTCTAATTTAAACAATAAAAGTTATATTTTAACTAAGGCTATATAGTTAGGCCCCATTTACATCTGCATCATGGCTTCCATTTATAACATAAGCTACAACACTACTATACTAGGTATTTTCCCTGTCAAATGTGATGGAATCTGTGATTGAGGCTTCTCACAGAGACTCTGATGCATATGTGAACATTGCCCTAAAGTGCCCCTCCAATGTTACTCTCCCGCTCCGATATTAAGATCAGGGGTGGAGAGACGCAATTGCACCCTGGGTGGTTGGGTTGCCAAGGCAACTGCACGATGCCCAGTGAGTATCGTGCACATGTCCTATTCATATTAATTAAAAAAGGACTCGTGCATGATACTCGATGGGCATTGTATGGTTGTCATTGCAACCTGGCCTCCCACCGTGCAATGTTAAGGTTGTGCGGGAAAGCTACATTGAAGGGACACTTTATGCTGAAAGATTCACATGGCTCTCTGCCCAGTTATTTCCCCCCAGCTGTCTTATGCTTCTTGCAGCAATGTATAAAATAGTTTCGGAAGGACTGGCCAGCAGGGTAGCCCAGTGAATCTTTCAATGTTTTACCAGGCAGGTAGCAACCTTACTGTGGCAGCATTACGGACCCCCAGGATGCTCCTCTCATTAGCTATAATTGCTAACATCTTACTTTAATTTCAGTACCTGCAGCCAGGGCAGGGACAAGGTATTTTGGTGCCCTAGGCAGATTAGACTAATTGCGCCCCCGCACTGTGCCCTGAATACAATTAGTGTCACACACTGTGCCCATAAATAAAATCATCTCACACATACACAGTGCCCCATTAAAATAGTACCACACTATGTGCCCCCTGAAAATAGTGCCATAGGCTGTGCCTATACAAAAAAAGCAGCGCACACACACTCAATGCTCCATGCAAATAAAGCACCACACGACAAGCTGTGCCCCCTGTAGACAATGCCACATAGTCCCCCTGTAGACAGTGCCACACAGTGCTCCTTGTAGATAGTGCCACACACAGTGCCCACTCTAGACATAGCTACACAGTGCTGCTTGTAGATAGTGCCCCTGTGAATAGTGCCACAGTGCCTTCTGTGGATAGTGCCACAGTGCCCCTGTAGATAGTGCCATAGTGCCCTCTGTAGACAGTGCCACACAGTGCCCCCAGTAAATAGTGCCACACACAGTGTCCCCTGTATATAGTGCCACACACACAGTGCCCCCCGTAGATAGTGCCACACGCAGTGCCCCCTGTAGATAGTGCCACACGCAGTGCCCCCTGTAGATAGTGCCACACACAGTGCCACATGTAGATAGTGCTACACACACTGCCCCCTGTAGATCATGCCACACAGTGCCCACTGTAGATAGTGTCACACACTGCCACCCTGTGATTCCAGACCCTTGATCAGACATCAGACCAGATTAAACAAGAAGAAAAATTAAATTGAAAAAAACTTTCACCAGCAATTAAGATTGATATTAATTTATATAAACTTTCACCAGCACAGGCTTCTAACTATGACCTCCTGATCTTCCATGTACAGAAGCCTATTAGGCCTCACCAGAGGCAGAGCCTAATAAGCTCCCAGTCAGTTTAGAATAATAAAAAATAGATATTGGGATGCACTCCTCAGTCTATTGGTGTGGTGCTAGTAAGGTAGGGACGAGAATCCCACAATATTGGAAATATATAACCCCAGCACACACAGAGATACGCAAAAGATCCAGATGCAAACAAATTTAAGTTTTATTGCAACAAAAGTTGGTAAAGTTGAGGTAGAAAGTGACTTGGTAAAGACGTTTCGGCCGAACCTCGGCCTTTGTCACGGTCGCTGTAAGACGATGTCACTGGTATGGGATGTCCGCCGGATATTCCCTGTGTGTCCCATACCAGTGACATCGTCTTACAGCGACCGTGACAAAGGCCGAGGTTCGGCCGAAACGTCTTTACCAAGTCACTTTCTACCTCAACTTTACCAACTTTTGTTGCAATAAAACTTAAATTTGTTTGCATCTGGATCTTTTGCGTATCTCTGTGTGTGCTGGGGTTATATATTTCCAGTTTAGAATAATATACAGGGTGGGCCATTTATATGGATACACCTAAATAAAATGGGAATGGTTGGTGATATTAACTTTCTGTTTGTGGCACATTAGTATATGGGAGGGGGGAAACTTTTCAAGCTGGGTGTTGACCATGGCGGCCATTTTTAAGTCGGCCATTTTGTATCCAACTTTAGTTTTTTCAATGGGAAGAGGGTCATGTGACACATCAAACTTATCGAGAATTTCACAAGAAAAACAATACGGCGATGTGGATGGAAAAGTAGAAAAGTAACGTTTTTTGGAACGAGACAACTAAAAACTAAAAAAAATGATGTGGTCCTTAAGGGCCAAAATAGGCTGGTCACAAAAGGATTAAAAACAAAAGCCACTTTTCGGTTCTACTATATTATCTAAATATCCCCTATGTACTTAGTGAGTCTTAGTAAAGTTTTTACATTTTGATTTAGTCTCTACATATCCTCCTATTCTACCGAGTAGTGGCACATTTCTGACTATATACATACATACATACATACATACATACATACATACATACATACATACATACATATATACTTACATACATACATGCATACATACATACATACATACATACATATATAGCAAGCTGCTTATCATTCTATACTATAGGCTGCCGTAAACATCAAGCTGAAGTCTGCTAACAGTTTTGTATAACACTGATGAAAGATATTCTTATAAGCATAAACATCATATTCCATTATCAAGGTTTTTCCCCCAAAAAAATCACTATTTTCAATAGTAATATTTAATACTGTTTTAACCAGCTATATATATCAAATAACCAATAAAAAATAAAAAATAATAAAATATGGATATATATGCTTTTTTAGCCTTCTACACACATTTAACCTTTAATAAAAATTTAACTTTTAACGGTTCTTTCATTGTTACTTAGCCATCATACATACTATACTGACTTCATGCGATTCACAAACGCAAATGAACCCTAGACATCGATCCCTCAAACATTCATTCAAAACGCATTAATATATGGTAGTTATGCTTATGAATTATCTCACTGATTAGAGGAAAAGAAAATATACACAATAAGTGATATAATAATAACAATAACAACGGCAATAAAAGACCATAATACTTACCATTAAAATGAATCCCGAGTCTGAGGACCGGATGTAGACAAACAACAACGGACTGACGTGTGCGTTCCATCATAGGAAGTTTCCTGAAACGCAATCAAAAAACAGATGTCACTCCGGACATTTAAACCCAATACTCACAGTCAGTAATCACAAGCCATGATTAAGAACGCAGACGGCGTTCGAAACGCGTAGGCTATCTACCCATCAATCATTCTTTTGGCAATACAGGACACCATCACCCAGATTTTCAATGATCTTAATTTTTTAAAACAATATAGAAATAAAACTTGGAAAGAGTTTATTTTTTAAAATACAATCAGCGCTGGATCTACCTTTTCTTCTATTTATAACCAACTGATCGTGTGCCGTCACGAAGACCCGTTGCGCAAGGACCAAAATAATAGTCCATATAACAAGGTGAGCTGGAGGCATCTTTCGTTTCTTTTGTTAGCATACATACATACATACATACATACATACATACATAGCAAGCTGCTTATCATTCTATACTATAGGCTGCCGTAAACATCAAGCTGAAGTCTGCTAACAGTTTTGTATAGCACTGACAAGTATTCGGAAATTCTCTGAAGCCCTGAATATGTATTGTCATTCTGTTGTTTCTCTTTATATCTATTTCCAATTTCTTATATAGCATCACTATATTCTGCAGCACTGTACAACGATTGTAATCATACACTCTAATTTCCCAAGTTCAGACACACTGTAGCGCAGTGTAGCGCGTCTCACTCCCCCCAACGGCCGCCAGCTTTCTTGTCCTCATCGCCGGCGTCTCCCTGCCCAGGGACGCCAGTGCACTTTGCTCTCTCCTTCTCCCCCAGCCTATGCCCGTAGGGCATATTGCTCTAAGCCTATAACTGCACACCCTATACTATTTCAGGAACTCTGCCCACTTCTTCAGAGCCTGAGCAACATTATTTCTAACACAGAGTAAGTCTGCAAAGGTTCCGTATCCTGTTCCCTGTAACCTGTGTCTGTTACTATCCTGTATACATGTCCAGTCTTGTATCCCGAGTCCAGTGTCCGTGACCAGTCCAGTGTCTGTGACCAGTACTGGCTCCAGTAATCCAGTACAAGCCAGTCTCCAATAATCCAGCACCAACCTGCTTTCAGTAATCTGGCACCAGCCTGCTTCCAGCTATCCAACACCAGCCTGCTTCCAGTAATCCGGCACAGCCTGCTTCCAGTAATCCGGCACCAGCCTGCTTCCAGTAATCCGGCACCAGCCTGCTTCCAGTAATCTGGCACCAGCCTGCTTCCAGTAATCTGGCACCAGCATGCTTCCAGCTATCCTGTACAAGTCTGCTTCCAGCTATCCATCATAAACCTGCTTCCAGTAATCCGGTACCAGTGTGCTTCCAGTAATCTGGCACCAGCCTGCTATCAAAGTACAATCTACCATTGACTGTCCTATACCTGTCTGGCCAGCAGCTACTCTGTTACGGCGGAGTAGCCCAGTGGGTCCACATACCTAGTGGAAGTTACAGTTTGCTCAGGCCATGGACCCTGCTGACAAACCCAAGACGGTAATTCAAGTTATGCAAGATCAGCTGCTACAGATGGTTAATACCATCGCCAGTCATCTGGAAATCGCTCATGTTCCGACTCCTAATTTTCAGAGGCTCCTGCTACCTTCCTCTGCTGTTGTCCCTGAAGAGCCTATGCAGGTGGACAGAGTCAGGCTGTCTGACCAGGAGCGGCAGCGCAGACGTTCTGCTTACTTATGTATGTACTGTGGCTGCAAGGGTAATTTTGTGCGCCAATGTCCCCAGAAGCCGGGAAACTCCAGCACCTGGGGTTGATAGGGGAGACTACCCTAGGTGGACCGATGTCTTCTGAAAAATTCTCTCCTAAACTCTCAATTCCTATAACAATCACCTCTGGTGAAGGATCACATTTAGTTTCTGCTTATCTGGACTCTGGAGCGGCTGCAAACTTCATTCTTCAGGCCTTAGTAAACCGTCTCCACTTGCCCACAACTCCTCTGGGGAAACCTCTAGTGGTAGCTTCCGTGAATGGTCAATCATTGTCAGATCCAATTCTCTTTATTATTGGAAGTTTCGGCACACCCAGTTGTCGCTTACACAGATCACAAGAACCTACTTACCGTCGGCACAATGATTAAATCCACGTCAAGCCAGGTGTTCGCTTTTCTTTGCCAGGTTTAATTTTCAACTTAATTTACGTCCAGCGGACAAAAACGTCAAGGCAGACGTCCTATCTCGCGTGTTTGAAACAACCGACCATGACGAGGATCTACAGCACATGATTGACACCCATATTAGCGGTTACTCCTCTGCAGATCAAATACATTCCTCCAGGGAATACCTATGTCCCTCCTGAAGACAGGAAGAAAATTCTCTCCTGGGGTCACCACTCCAAATTTGCAGGTCATTCTGTCATTCGTAAAACCCAGGATTTCATCACCTGCCGCTATTGGTGACCCACGCTACCCAAGGATGTCCAGGACTTTGTCTCCAACTGTCTTAAGTGTGCTCAAAACAAAGTTGCACATTCCAATCCTGCGGGTCTACTCTGACCTCTGCCGGTTCCTGATAGTCCCTGGCAGCATATTGCCATGGATTACAGATCTTCCTCCCTCTGCTGGATGCACAACTGTCTGGGTCGTAGTCTATCATTTCTCCAAGATGGGACATTTTATCCCTCTGTCTGGTCTTCCCTCATCTCCTTCAATCTCTTCATTCAGCATATCTTTCGTCTGTATGGATTGCCTCTGATCATGTTGTCCAGTTCACGACCAAATTCTGAAGAGCGCTTTGTAAACCTCTAGACGTAAAACTGGACTTCCCTTCTGCGTACCACCCACAATCCAATGGCCAAGTGGAATGAATTAATCAAGTACTCGAAAACTATGTCCGCCATTTTGTTTCAGCTCAACATGACAACTGGGTACAGCTTCTTCCGTGGGCTGAGTTTGCATATAAGAATCACTATTTGAGGAACTTTGCCCAGTTCCTTAGTGTCTGTGCAATGTTTTTTCTAACCCAGAGTTAGTCTGCGAAGGTTTCCGTACCCTGTTCCCTGTAACCTGTGTTTGTTGCTATCCTTTATGCGTGTCCATTCCTGTATCCCGTGTCCAGTGTCCGTGATGGGTCCATGACCTGTACTGAGTCCAGTGTCCGTAACGAGTCCAGTATCCGTGACCAGTCCTGGTTCCGGTAATCCAGTACAAGTCAGCTTCTGATATTCCGGCACCAGCCTGCTTCCAGTAATCCGGCACTAGTCTGCTTCCAGTAATCCGGCACCAGCCTGCTTCCAGCTATCCAGCACAAGCCTGCTTCCAGTAATCCGGCACTAGTCTGCTTCCAGTAATCCGGCACCAGCCTGCTTCCAGCTATCCTGCTCAAGCCTGCTTACAGCTATCCAGCATAAGCCTGCTTCCAATAATCCAGCACCAACCTGCTATCAAGGTACAATCTACCATTGACTGTCCTATACCTGTCTGGCCAACAGCTACTCTATTACGGCAGAGTAGCCCAGTGGGTCCACATACCTAGTGGATTTTACACACACACTAGGGCCAATTGATTTATTATGTTTTTGGAATTTCCGACGCAAGGATTCCGACCTAGACCCCAGTGCTGTAAAGCCACAGTGCTAGCCATGGATCCACCATACTGCTATAAGAAAAGCTTCAGCACCTAGAAATCAACATATTTGCTCCAGGCATTAGGCCTGATGATACTACTCATGTTAATTTACTGAAAGCAAATTTCTGATTGGTTGCATTAGTACATTGTTACTATTTGTATCATATTGTTATGCCTGTTATCAATGATGAATAAAGTAAAATAAGTTTTAGTCATTGTTATTTTAAAATCTTCCTTTGGCAAATTTCACTTTGTTCTACACACTGCCTAATTTCTGATAAACAGACTTGATTTTCATGCACAAGTGAGGCCACGGCTGCTTATTACTCATCTGTTTCCTGGTTTGAATTATTTATTCCTGTCAAACCAAATGCCCCTATAATTTTGTTAAGTCCTTACTAATTCAATATTTCATTCTCTTTGTTAAATAAAACAGAACATGTAATATTGTACAGAGAAGTTGATTTTTTTAATGAGAAAAAAATGCTGGTAACTACAATGCTCATGGCGTATTTAGTGAGTCCAATTACAATGTGATTTTAGCTTCAGACGATCACATCTAGATTGGACACAATATGTTTTATAATGTATCGGACTTTGGAAAAACTGGTAAATGACAATATAAGGTCATATTTGCTATCATGCTATATACAATGTAAAGATTTGGTCCCTAAGGGGTTGATCACAGCAATCACTTCTATCAGAGGGGTGTTATTCATTTATATAAGATCACTGCTAGCTCAACTATACGGGCTACCCAATGGATGTACAATATCCCATGTATCCAGCCCATAGAGGGCTTGTATGGACAAACCTCAAACTCATATGTAGGGACCTTATAAGCAGGGTCCTCGCACTGGAAAGCCGGCAATCTCATTGACTTTCCTTTTTTTAACTAACAATATTATGGCTCTGCAGGGGCAAAAGTTAATTTTTATTTCTTAACCCCGCAGAAACACTTCTTTTTTACTGATCATTAGCTTTTGGCCTTTTTTCCACTTGCATATTTAAGTCAGTATTTTTAGTATTTGTAAGCCAAAACCAGGCAAGGAACATATACAGAGAAAAACTTTGATGGAAAGATTTGCACCTCTGCTTTGTTTATATTACACTCCTGGTTTTGGCTTACAAATACTGATCCAAAATACTGGTCAAAATACTGCCGTGTGAAAGTGGCCTTCAAGTGGGAAGAGCCTGACACACAAATCCCTATATCTCAGTTTCCTGGACCGCTCCGAGCATGATGGGGAAATGAGATATTGAGATTAACTGCAGTCCGTCTGAATTTTAACATTTTGGGTGTAAGGCTTCAAGCACTAGATATGTTCAATTAAGTACCAGATTTCCAAAAAACACTCAAATTAAATATAAAATTATCACATTTTCATATTCAATTATCATTGTGTACATTAGATCTGATTCAGAGAAGAGTGGGTAAGGCTGGGTGGTAGCTACAAGAAGCATATGGGAGTGAATGCTGCATATAAGCTACAGATTTGTCCACTGCACATTGCTGCAAATCTCCAAAAGTGCTGTTTTGGATTGAGATCTGGTGACTGTAGACCACTGGAGTACAGCGAACCTAATTGCCCACATTTATTATCCAGGTTTTGGCGTAAACTGCAATAAAAAGCATAAAAAGTTTGGGCTTTTCTCATCAGTCGCCATATTTGAAAAGTGACAAGAAAAGTGGCCGTGGTCTATGACGAGGTGTAGTGTTAGTCAAATTTATTAGGTGGAAAGCCTGAAAATGGTGCAAATGATGTCACTCACAGCAGGTGTAAATTTATTTTTCTGCTTCTCAGACAGTTCAATATGGGCCAAATGTATTAAGAGATGCCAAATATTCCTTCACGAAGACTGGAATATCATACGCCAGTCTTAGTAAATGTGGTCCGTTGTCTTGTTCATGGAACTATTTTGAGATTACATGTGTTTTGTAAAATGGCGCTTTATCCTGTTGGAAGTTAGAATATGTGTAAGCTATAACCATAAAGCAACGCATAGAAGTGAAGTTCAGTTCCGTGCATTGTTTCATTTTGTGCATCATCCACTCAAAACTGTAGTGTACGTTGTGTGTGAAAATCACTGGAAATTAACGGTTTCAGACATACTCAAACCTCCACAATTGTTCCAGTCACGTCCCTCAGATCACCCCCCCCCCCCCGTCTGGTCTTGTTCTGAACAATACCCTCTGAACCACGTCTGTAGGTTTGTGTTCATTGAGTTGCTGCCACTTGATTGGCTGATTAGATCTTTGGATATATTTGGACATGTACGTGGTCACGGAGGATGAGTAAAGTCCGTCACGCTTTACTATGAAGGTGCATACTTGGATCACTGGAAAAATTATCTCTAAAAGTTGGTGATTTTTAACCCATTGTAAAGATATGCCTGACTTGTACCATACTGCATATAATGAGCTTCCAAGATGTACTGTAAAGGCTCTCCATAAGTGGTGTGACTAATGTTACATTGCATTTCATTGTGCCGCACTCCTTGTTGCCTAGTATTTTGATCATATGCCTCTTTCATACTGTGTGCACGATTTATAATATACTACATGGTTGGCAGGGACTGATGTGTGTAGGCGACAGATGCTCTTTAAATAAAGGTAAATGTAAATATAAACTTCCACGTGATTCATCCATTTGTAGTTCACATCTAATTAGTCCAATGTATCTGATGAATATAATATTGCTCATTTATTAAGTAGCATTCTAAATGTAAGATCTGATATTCTGTGCAGAAGCAAGCCACTACGCAGTACTGTAAAATAAATAGCAAGTATATGAACATTGCTGGAACAGTCATCATCTCCTTGAATGTATTAGCTCAGATCCGTTACTAACTGTACAATCCTAATTGTACACATTTCTAATGTCGCCACTTTGCCTATGATCTTAATTTGGTTTTAATCACTTATCTCCTTAGTTTTATAAGAAGGCTTTGAAGTCTTCTTAGGGCAGAAAGATTATATTGATTTCTGCAAGAATAGATTTCATTTGTAACAACTATCATGTTAAAAGGGTCATTGGAAATTATCATCTTATCTGATATAGAGACACATTAAAATGACAACTTCTTGACGATCAGATGTTAATATTTTTCCCGGGGTTAGGCACAAATCTTAATGGAAAACTTTACTTGTCCTAAAATTTGCATTATGGCAATTCTTTCAGATGCCCCTTACCAGACTGCAATTTTTTTCATTTTTTTTTTTTGTAATTCTACATGGTAACAAAGGGGTTGCAGCCTGATGTTAAAGAGCAAATAAGGAACAGTCAATGAGATCTGAATCCTGCTGAAATTAATACTGCTTGAAAGCGTCGGCAAACATCTGCCCATTCATTTGAATGGGTTTTACGATGTTCTGTGCAGACGGTCATTTTTTTTATGCGCCGCTGTCAAAAGACAGCACCTTAAAAAAACGCCCGCGTCAAAGAAGTGCATGTCACTTGAGACGTAATTGGATCCGTTTTTCATAGACTCCATTGAAAAACAGCTCCAATTACGTCCGTAATGGACGCTGCGAAAAACGCCTGCACTTGCCATTACGTCTGACATTCAGGAGCTGTTTTCGCCTGAAATCAGCTCCATAATTTCAGCCGTAACGGACGTGCACGTGTGAACATACCCTGAGCGTGTGAACATACCCTTAGCCTTTTGGTGTGTCCTATAACTTCTGCCAGCTGCAGAATCACACCAAAAATGGCAGCTGGACACTGCTTAGCAATTTGAAGACACCTTTTCCTGGCTTGTAGGAGGGGGGGGGTGAGATTCCCTCCCACATTTACAGCAGCTGTGAGTCAGGTTGCTTTGCCTTATTCACCTTGCTGTAATTCTGGGAAGTGCTCCCCCTGGTGGCCAACATAGGAAAACATGTCAAATTATTATTTAATTTTTAATACTTTCCACCATATGGAAAAAAAAATACAGTAAACAATATAATAGAAATAAGTAACGACACATAAAAAAAAAAGGTTTAATTCGAGACACATTCCCTTTAAGCTGGTCACACAATGGAATACCTGCTGGTCAACAGCCCTGATCCAACCATTAACAAACACATTAGTCGTGAGAAGGAAACAATCGGTCACCTCGCATATATTGTGTTGGGGTAGATAGTGGTGCAGGAGTAGAATGTACAAATGGTATAAATATTTTATGACATGCTGTATACTATTTTGCAGTCTGACGCCATGCACATGGGCAATCTGTATTGTATGGTTCAGTACTAAAGCGATCATAGACTGCTATGGGCTCACACTATACCTCTGCATGATTCGGATTTTACGCCAAGGTATAAAGTTGTTGTTCTTTTTTCTCATAAAGACCAAAAGAAGTACCAGAATACAAATTTTTGCTCGCATATACTACAACCCTGCACTTCCACAAGTTTTGTAAGCACCTTTGCTCCTCCAATGATTTCCTCATTGAATTTGTATGACAAAGCATTAGAGGTTTTGTGTACGCCAACACAATGTAATATGATTGCTGCTTACAGTAATCAGATACAAATATATACATATTGTATTTTATTTCAAATATCTTATTATTGGGTTTATAACAAAAAAAAAATGGTTGTATGTGCTGCAGTGAATATGATTACAAAGGTTGGCACTTTACACATGGCAAATTAGGCCAATTAGATCTTATGGGTTTTTCTCCTCCCAGAATTGCAAGCCACCTTTGTATTTGCTCTTTATGTGGAACTATAACCCCCTTCCCCCAAATTATATATTGTCTTTTAAATGGTTTCGTTTGTAATTTATTTTCTATGATTCCAGCTCCAGAAATTCTCAGGGGGTGTGCCTATGGACCTGAAGTGGACATGTGGTCAGTGGGTATTATCACCTATATATTGTAAGTACTTACAACTTAAATGGTCTGCTAAAGTCTAGGAAAAATACTATCTACTGCCACATGACATTACAAAATACAATCCAGATCGGCAGAGACAGAGGTAGAATGCCTAGAAAAGATTTTATAATGTAAGAACACTCTAGAAAGAAATATTGCAAATTGGACTGTAAAAAAATGGGACAAGATAAGTATTATATCTTTGAGTTTAAGTGTAGGGAATATAATATAGATCATGTGGACAAAGTGGAACTTGCAGAAATTCATGTGCTTGCTGCAGAAACAAACCCATTCAGGTCAATGGAACAGATTTTTAATCCCCCAAATTTCTGCAACGAAATCTACTGCGTGTGAATCCTGAGAAACCAGCCTTTAGATCACAGGGTATTTTTTTAATTTGATTTTATTTTTCACTTAAAAAACACCAATTTCCTTCCTATACATTTATAATCTATAAAGGGGATATGGGAATGGGACTTTTGTCACCGTACCAAACCAATACTATCAAAATACACCCTTTCCCCATAATAAGGATCCATTCAGACCTCTAAACCCACCCTTAAAAAAATTCCCACCCATTTATCTAGACTTTTTCTTTTCTCTATATATTATTATTATTAATTTTTTTTTATGTGAAAAAGATTTTAAAAAAAATAAAACCCCTTAAAGGAAATAGAGAGAGATTACATTAATCCCATGTACAATCTCAGGGCTGGTTTTAGGTTGGATGGCGCCCCTTTGTTTTATCTTACATATGCCCCCACCCTTATGTACCATATAGTGCCCACATAATACAATCATACAGTGAACAAATACAACATAAGGTGCCCAAATAAGCTAGGCAATATAGCTTTATGGCCTTTTCATAGGTCAGGCACCAAGTGTAGATCCAGGAGTGCAAAAACATTATATTATTATCATCCCTTTTATATTTTGATTCTAGTGGGTCCCATTAGGATGTCCCCCTCACAGTAACATACAGCAGGAAACAAACAGTAAATATACGTCCCCCTAATAAAGATCAAAAAGCAAAAAGGAGACCCCCTAGTGGCTGGCAGGGATAATTAGACAATGAAGAGAAATGTGCCGAGGCACAGAGTCCCAGTTTCCCAGCCACCAGTCGACTAATCGATAAGTGTCAGTAAAGGCAGTTAAAATATAACTTTTATTATGTATCAAACAGACAGACAACACTGAAAAGTTAAAATTATATCAAGAGACGGCCAGTATGTGTCGCAGGAGTCAGTGTGCATGCATCCAGTACAACGCTGGACGCAGTGAGAGAGACTGATTCGGCAGCTGCAGACTGCCGTACATAGAAACAGTCCCCCACGGGTGGAAGCAATGACTGGACCGTCAGTGATAGATTAAAATGGCGATAGCCCCCCCGACATGTTTCGCTGCAGAAGCAGCGTCCTCAGGGGATAACACGGGGCTAAAGAGGACGCTGCTTCTGCAGCGAAACATGTCGGGGGGGCTATCGCCATTTTAATCTATCACTGACGGTCCAGTCATTGCTTCCACCCGTGGGGGACTGTTTCTATGTACGGCAGTCTGCAGCTGCCGAATCAGTCTCTCTCACTGCGTCCAGCGTTGTACTGGATGCATGCACACTGACTCCTGCGACACATACTGGCCGTCTCTTGATATAATTTTAACTTTTCAGTGTTGTCTGTCTGTTTGATACATAATAAAAGTTATATTTTAACTGCCTTTACTGACACTTATCGATTAGTCGACTGGTGGCTGGGAAACTGGGACTCTGTGCCTCGGCACATTTCCCTAATAAAGATCAGGTACACTCGTATGAAGCGTCCTTGTCTATCTTACCGTATTGCAACTTTTTTTTTTTTATCCCATCCCCAAACAAAACAACAACAAAAAAACAACAACATATCCATCTCTCTATCCTCCCCTCCCTACCCCTCCTGTCCACGAATTAATACATCCAACCTCCTATTGCAACCAATTTCCTCACAACTCCTCAAAATCTACCTTCCTACTGATTGCTAGGTAGTAGATTTTTTCGTATTGTAGCATCCTCCTCACATATTTCCTCCAGCAATTTCCCATAGGTGGATCCTGCTTGATCCATTTAAACATAACGCTCTCGAGAACACGCTGTGTGTCTGCTCTGCCAGAAGCTGGGCGTTCTGAAGAGAAGTGGATGATACTTCTCGTCAGAACGCCCAGCTAGTAAAAGTAGTAAAAACGCCCCGATGTACGCACGTAATACACGCCCACTTGGACTTTTACTTTAAACACGCCCACTTGGACTTTTGCAAGCCTCATTTGCATAAATACAAAAATGGTCATAACTTGGCCAAAAATGCTCGTTTTTTAAAAATAAAAACGTTACTGTAATCTACATTGCAGCGCCTATCTGCTGCAATAGCAGATAGGGGTTGCAAAATCTGTGACAGAGCCTCTTTAAGGCTCAGAGCCCATTTTTTAAATCTGACATATTTCACTTTAGGTGGTAATAACTTTGGAATGCTTAAACCTATCCAAGCGATTCTGAGATTGTTTTCTCGTGAGACATTGGGCTTTATATTAGTGGTAAAATTTGGTCGATATATTCAGTGTTTATTTGTGAAAAAATGCAAAATTTTGAGAAAATGTTGAAAAAATAGAATTTTTCTGTATTTAAATGCATCTGCTTGTAAAACAGATGGTTATACTACCCAACATAGTTACTAGTTCACATTTCCCATATGTCTACTTTAGATTGGCATAGTTTTTTGAACATTCTTTTAATTTTTCTTGGACGTTACAAGGCTTAGAACTTAAACAGCAATTTCTCATATTTTTAAGAAAATTTTGAAAGCCTTTTTTTAAGGTACCTGTTCAGTTCTGAAGTGGCTTTGAGGGGCCTATGTATTAGAAACCCCCATAAAACACCCCATTTTAAAACGTAGACCCCTAATAGCATTTAGAAAGTTTTTTTATGGCATTTCACAGGAATTAAAGCAAAGTAGAGGTGAAATTTGCAAATTTCATTTTTCTTTCTTAATTTCAATTTTATTCCATTTTTTTCTGTAACACAGAAGGTTTTACCAGAGAAACACTACTAAATATGTATTGTCCAGATTCTGCATTTTTTAGAAATGTCCCACATGTTGCTCTAGTGCGCTTGTGGACTAAAACACAAGCCCCAGAAGCAAAGAATCACCTAGTGCATTTTTGGGCCTCTTTTTTTTTTTTTTTATTAGAATATATTTTAAGGCAGCCAAAACAGTAGGAATTCCCAAAAAGTGACCCCATTTTGGAAACTACACTCCTCAAGGAATTCATTTATGGGTGTTGTTACTATTTTGACCCCACAGTTTTTTCACAGCACGTATTTGAATTGGGCTGTGAAATTTAAAAAAATGAAATTTTTTCCAATAAGATGTAATTTTTGATCAAAATTTCTTATTTTCTCAGAGAAAAAAATACCCCATTTTGTTGCCCAATTTCTCCTGAGTGCAGCAATACCCCATTTGTGGTGATAAACTGCCGTTTGGGCCCATGGGAGGACTCCGGACGGAAGGAGCGCTTTGTGTTTTTTTGGATTGCAGATTTTGCTGGATTGGTTTTCGGGTGCTATGTCGCATTTGCAGATCCCCAGAGGTATCAAAGCAATGGAAACCCACCAGAAGTGACCCCATTTTGGAAACTACACCCCTCAAGGAATTCATTTATGGGTGTAGTGACCATTTAGACCCCACAGTTTTTGCACAGAATTTATTTTAATTGGGCTGTGAATTAAAAAAAACAAACATTTTTTCCAATAAGATGTTGTTTTGGTTCAAAATTTCTTATTTTCACAAGGAATAAAATACCCCATTTTGTTTCCCTATTTGTCCTGAGTGCGGCAATACCCCGTTTGTGGCGATAAACTGCCGTTTGGGCCCATGGGAGGGCTCAGAAGGAAAGGACCACCATTTGGCCTACCGGGGATTTTCTGGTGCTAAGTCATGTATGCAGAAGCCCCTGAGGTACCAGTACAGTTGAATCCCCCGAGAAGTGACCCCGTTTTAAAAACTACACCCCTTAAGGCATTCCTCTAGAGGTGTAGTGAGCATTTTGACCCCACAGGTATTGTGTAAAAGATAATGCGCAGCAGGTGGTGCAGAGTGAGATTTGCAATTTTCTATACATATATACCAATTCAGTGTCTGATATATTGTGCGCAGCATGTGCCACCGGAGACATACACCCCATAAACTGTAATGTGGGTTCTCCCGGGTATGGCAATACCCTACATGTGACTTAACAGCTGCCTAGGCACACAGCAAGGCTCAGATGGGAAAGATAAGGTGGATAAGCTGTGCGGAGTGCATCAGGGTAAGTAAAACTGGGGTAGATCAAAAATCAAGGGATGTATGATAAATTTTAAAACACTCTTTCATACAGAGCCCTGGTTTTTCGGGACACGTGTCACATTGATATATTGTGTCCTCCCTTATCCCCCTCTTATAGCAGACTTTGTACCTCTTTTGACTTTTTCCCTTCTTGCCAGTATGGGGAACTTCTTCTAGGAAGTGTTGCACTGGTACGATGCGTGTGGCCTCGCTTCCAGAAGTACTGGGTGCCCCCCCCCCTTTTTGGTCCCTAAAGATTAGGTTCTTGATAACCATCTCTTGAAATTCCAAGAAAGTTCCCGTCTGGCCTGCACATCGACGTAGCACGTACGCATTGTACAATGCCATCTGTATGATGTACACGGCCGGCTTCTTATACAACACTGCATGGCGCTATAGGGCTTCAGGACTTGATCTGACAAGTTCACCCCTCCCATGTAGCTATTGTAGTCCAGGATGCAGTCTGGTTTGGGGGTCTCTGTACTGGTACCTCGTACAGGTACATGGGTACTGGTGTGGCCATGTATTCTTGTCAATACAAGGACATCTCTCTTGTCCTGCTACTTGACACACAATATGTTGCTGCTAGAATGTGCCCTGCTCTCACCCCTTCTGAGTGTTTGCCCAAGCAGAGTCTTAGGGAGGCCTCTCAGATTTCTTCTAGCAGTGCCGCATGCCGCAGTACTTCTGGAAGCGAGGCACTTGAAGAGTGGGACGCTGGTATAAAAATTATCCAGGTAGAGGTGGTAACCCCGGTCCAGCAGTGGGTGCACCAAATCCCACACAATTTTTGCATTAACTCCCAGTAAGGGGGGGCATTCTGGGGGCTGAATACTGGTGTCCTTCCCTTCATATACCCTAAATTTGTAGGTATACCCTGATGCACTCTCGCTCTGCTTATACATCTTCACGCCATATCTTGCCCTCTTACTCGGCAGGTACCGGCGGAATTGAAGCCTCCCTTTAAAATGTACCAAGGACTCATCAATAGAAATACACTTCTCGGGGGTGTATGCTTGGGAAAACCGGGCACTGAAACGGTCTAATAGGGGTCTCAGTTTATACAAACGGTCAAAACTGGGGCCATCTCAAGGTGCGCACTGCTCATTATCAGTATAATGTAAGAAGCAAAGTATTGCCTCATTTTTATTTTTTTTAGGTTCCAGTTCAGTTCTGAAGTTGCTTTGAGGGGCCTATATATTAGAAACCCCTATCAAACACCCCATTTTAGAAACTAGACCCCTTTAAAGTATTCACAACAGCATTTAGAAAGTTTATTAACCCCTTAGGTGTTTCACAGGAATTTAAAGCAAAGTAGAGGTGAAATTTACATATTTCTTTTCATTTGTCAGAAAAGCCATTTTATTCCATTCTTTCTGTAAAACAGAAGGTTTTACCAGAGAAACGCAACTCAATACTTATTCCCCAGATTCTTCAGTTTTGAGAAATATTCCACATGTGGCCCTAGTGCGGTAATGGACTGAAGCACCGGCCTCAGAAGCAAAGGAGCACCTAGAGGATTTTGAGGCCTCCTTTTTATTAGTAAATTCCAATGGTAACAGGATAATTAGTATACGTTTAATATTGAAAAATATGAAGTCCTGCCTAAATAAACGTTTAAAATGTCTTTATTAATTAGTATTTAAAATAGGGCACTCATGCCAATTTATACTGTGAATAGGCGTTTGGCAAAACAGAGACACAGTTCCCTGATCAGGTGTAAAAATAAGATGATGATTGGTACACCTTAGTGTCGATACAACACCCGACAGGAGTAGTGATACACACCACTCGTCCGTTTGCCGCAACGATACAAAGTAGCTCAGTCCAATATGAATGTTCCACAGGCACCGATGCTAGGTGCACCAATTGAAACATGAACAGAGAACTTAGCAAAAATAAATGTGGTCTGTTTGCCACAAGTTAGCAATTTTGAGCAATCTCCCAACGCGTTTCTGAAACCCTCTGAACCAGAGGGGAACGTCCTCAGGGGTATTTGCAAATTGCGTATATTAGTTTGTGCAGCTACCATACAGCACATATTATGAGGCTGAATTCGTGTATTCTCAGGAGCGCAATGAGACACTAATGCCTGGTCTGACTCGCGCCAGAGACTCTCACAAGATTTATACAGCTAGCCCCGCCTAGCAGATGGGCGGAATGGAACGGACATAGCCAATCAGTGTATCACAGCGTATAAGTAACGCCCACCGATCGGGCCTGCCCATGGTAACATAGACGCCTATCAGGTAGATGCATAAAGCATCAGTAGTTACTAGGGGAATACAGGCGGTTTATGCGTACGTTTGATAAATAAACGGGTAGGTGTGAATATGTGCCAAGCATAGAGTATACACCAATTGGCTATGTCCGTTCCATTCCGCCCATCTGCTAGGCAGGGCTAGCTGTATGGTAGCTGCTCAAACTAATATACGCAATTTACAAATACCCCTGAGGACGTTCCCCTCTGGTTTAGAGGGTTTCAGAAACGCGTTGGGAGATTGCTCAAAATTGCTAACTTGTGGCAAACAGACCACATTTATTTTTGCTAAGTTCTCTGTTCATGTTTCAATTGGTGCACCTAGCATCGGTGCCTGTGGAACATTCATATTGGACTGAGCTACTTTGTATCGTTGCGGCAAACGGACGAGTGGTTTGTATCACTACTCCTGTCGGGTGTTGTATCGACACTAAGGTGTAACAATCATCATCTTATTTTTACACCTGATCAGGGAACTGTGTCTCTGTTTTGCCAAACGCCTATTCACAGTATAAATTGGCATGAGTGCCCTATTTTAAATACTAATTAATAAAGACATTTTAAACGTTTATTTAGGCAGGACTCCTTTTTATTAGGGACCATGTCCGGTTTGAAGAGGTCTTGTGGTGCCAAAACAGTGGAAACCCCCCAAAAGTGACCCCATTTTGGAAACTAGACCCCTTGAGGAATTCAGTGTAGTTTTCATGGGGTGCATGCGACTTTTTGATCAGTTTTTATTCTATTTCTAAGAGGCTTTGTGACTAAAAAACAGCAATTCTACTATTGTTTTTTTATTATTTTATTCAGACGATATGGCCGTTCCTCCCGTGACGTGCTATTCCGTCATGGATTGCGAACGATGTGGTTACCATTGCGGAATAGTACGTCACTGAGCGCGAAGGGGTTAAGGATCTGTCCTAATTTATATATCCCCTTCTGCTTCCAAAATTTATATTCATTAGTAAAATAATCATCTCCCATATTTGTATTCCCACATATAGGCGTACCATTATAGTAATTATCCGCTTTCAGTCTCTTAGCTACTAATTTCCATACCATAGTGTGCATATACAAGGAAACTCAATCTTGTATCTTCTCCCCATTCCAGACTCCAGAATTTCAAGCATGTTATGATTCTGCCAGAATGGGAATCTATATCCTAGGGCCCCAACCCAAACATTATCAGTTTTTGTATTAATAATCTTATTAACTTGCGCAGCCAAATCGGACTATTCATCAAAACATAAAATTTATGGTAATAAGATCATTTTAATCAGCGCCACTCTTGCAGCCAACCCTATATCCAGTTTTTTCCATATCTGAACCTTCTCACTTTTCATACTCCTTTATATCACTATATTTAAAGTAAACTTTTTTTGCTATTATTTTTAACTGCCCTCCCGTAATATGTTCTTTTTCATCAATCGGTAAGATAGAAGATTTTCCCCAGTTAATAACCACACCTGAAACTCTATTGAATTCATCAAATAGGTTAAAGATAATCCTAATAGAATCGTGTGTACCCAAAAACAATAAAATATCATCCGCGAACAATGTTATTTTCTCTTCCTCCCGTCCATACCTATAACACACTATTTCCGGGCTTTTTGTTATATAACTTGCCAATGGCTCAATTACTAGGTCAAAGAGCAAAGGGGATAGGGGACAGCCCTGTCTAGTTCCTCTATCAACCTTAAATGGATCTGATATTGTCCCATTTATAGATATCCTTGCCATTGTTCCAGTATATAACAATTTTATCTACTTTAGGAATTTTGGACCTACTCCCATATACCTCAGCACATCCCACATAAAATCCCACTCAATAGAATCAAAGGCCTTGTATCCAGCGACAATATTACTCTTTCACCTGGATTGTCCGGCATCAACTGAATACATCAGCTGAATATTCCAGTATAATCTGGATAAGTTATCCATTGTAGATCTACCCATCATAAAACCAGCCTGATCACTGTAGATTAGATCCCCCACTACTTCTTTTAATCTTGTTGCCAGAACCGTAGCCAACATCTTAGCATCTGTATTCATTAACGAGATTGGTCTATATGCGCCCAAAGATAATGGATCCTTTCCCTCTTTTGGAAGTATTATCATCGCTTCCCTCATAGACTCAAGTAAAACACCCACCTCAAATGCTTCCTCATATATAACTAATAGTTCAGGCAACAAGATTTCCCGATATTTTTTATAAATCTCAAATGGGAGTGAGTCCAAACCAGGGACCTTTCCATCTGAAGATGCAGCCAAGGCCTTTTCCAATTCTTCCAAGGAAATTGGTGATTCTAACCATTCTTTTTTTTCCACAGTCAAGATACGCTGCCCTGATCTCATCAAAAACTCAGCATTCTCTTCTTTAGACCTCTTCCCCCTTGAGAGATAGATATTCTTAAAATAAGAGAGAAAGATCAATCCCACCTGTTCTGATCCCACCACAATTTCTTCCTTGTCATTCTTTATAGCTGAGATACATATACTTTTTCTTTGGGATTCAATAATCCTAGCAAAACTTTTTCCTGGGGTTCCCATTTCTATAGCAACACCATAATTCATAAAGAGTTGATCCTGCTGAGCTTTAAAAACCAAATAATGTTGATAGTTTTCTTTTACCTTTTGCCAGCACTCTAAGTTTTTCCCTGGATGAGGAGGACACAGCTACTTTCTCACTTTGACTAACTTTCTCCTTCAGGGCTAGTTCCTCTTGTTTATTTTTCTTCTTATAGTGACTAATTTCTCTGATCAGTGCCCCCCTCAAATATGCCTTCATAGCATCCCATACAATCAATTGTGATGCTGTGTGCCTATTAAATGTTAGAAACTTAGCTAACCCAGTTTCAATAGTACCCAGTGAATCAATTACTTGAATCCAAAATGATTGAATCGATATATTTTCAACCCTATGTTATTACCCATTACACATTCTACTACTAAAGGTGCATGATCTGAGATCCCCTTAGTTTCAAACGCAATCTTTTTAATAATTTCCAGTGCACGGCTATTTCCAAAACAATAATCTATTCGTTATACTACATGTGTTTTAGAATAGTATGATAGTGTAATATTCCTTCAGCCCTGGATGTCTCTCCCTCCAAATATCCCACCACCCAAATATCCCACCACCCATATATCTGTTTTTAAACCGATTCTACCTAAGCATACACTTTTGGGTGTCAACCACAGTCCTTCTAGCAATCAATCCCATCCCTTTCTTACTATTACCCTATCAGTCATTAAATTTATTTTTCCATCCATTTTGAGGCATCTCTTGGGTTTTCAAAGAAAAACGAGGAACCTTCATAAATAACACGTAATTTAGCAGGATAAACTAGAGAATAACTTATGCCTTCAGCTCTCAATTGTTTTTTCACCTCTATAAAACCTGACCTCTGTTTTTGTATGTCAGCAGCATAGTCTGGGAATATCATCACCATAGCCCCATTATATATTATATTATCCTTTTTCCTTACTTTTTGAATTATACGCTCTTTATCCTTAGCAGACAGGAGTTTTACCAGTAATATCCGTGGGTGGAGCCCTGGTTACCTGGGATTAAAGGGGATACGATGGGCTCGTTCCACCTGGAAAATATTTGACAGGTGTTCTTTCTAACAAACCTCACAGTATCCTCCCCCTCCACTTTTTCAGGCAATCCTATTATCCTCCGAGTGCTCCTCCTTGATCTGTTTTCCAGATCAAGTACTTTATCCAAAAATGTGTTATTCAAAAGCTGGGCCTCTTTTGAATCTTTTGAGAGTTCCTGTGACGTTTCTTCTATGGTATTAGTTCTAGTTTCTATCTCATCAAGTCTTACTCTAAACCAGGGGTCTCAAGCGCACGGCCCACGGGCCGCATGCAGCCCCCTAGGCTGTCATCTGCGGCCCACGGGACACAGAGCCGGTAATACAGGCTCTTCTCCGGGAATCTGTGGAATTCCCTGACATCGCTGTCCATATATGGACACGCGATGTGTGGAGCTTCCCCAGCGCGGAGTCCCGGGCAGAGCGCTAGTATAGGTTCTGCTCCGGGACTCTGTGGCATTCTCTGACATCGCTGTCCATATATGGAGACTGTTGTCAGGGTCTTCCCCAGAGCGGAATCCCGGGCAGAGTGCTAGTATAGGCTCTGCGCCAGGACTCTGTGGAATTCCCTGACATCGCTGTCCATATATGGACAGTGTTGTCAGGGTCTTCCCCAGAGCGGAGTCCCGGGCAAAGCGCTAGTATATGCTCTGCTCCGGGACTCTGTGGAATTCGCTGACATCGCTGTCCATATATGGACACGTGATGTCTGGAGTTTCCCCAGAGCCGGAGTCCCGGGCAGAGCACTAGTATAGGCTCTTCCCTAGGACTCTGTGGAATTCCCTGACATCACTGTCCATATATACTGCATTTAGCGACATTTAAACTGGAAAACTGGATTGTTGAAATGCGGCCCGTCAGCTTCTAATTTTTTCTATATGAGGCCCACTTACCCGGCCGAGTTTGAGACCCCTGCTCTAAACCCATTCATATCTGTTCTTATTAGGGCCAAATCACTCTTGATTCCCCCCAATTTTGACAATATACTGTTTACAGCCTCAAAACATTGCGTTATCTGCTCTGATATATCTTTCAACTGTCTCCCCCTCGCTACCCCACCTCTCCCCTCACCACCATCCTCTGGGGCTTTCTTCTGTACAGCCCCTGATCTACTCAGGTATAGTTTTTTCTGATGGAGACAGTGCAGCATCTGACAATCTACCCTTCATATTCAGTTTAGTTTTTCTATTAGCCGTATCATCAAGAGAATATTTACTGTTTATACATATAGCAGACACGAGAATCTACTTTAAACAAAAGAATACTTCCCCCCTATAAACCTGACATATGAAACATATACCAAGTTTTAACCAAGTGGAAATACAAAAAATGATATGTTAGGTTATTCAAGTCTCGTACAGCACATTTGTATTTGACTTTGCCAGAATATACTTCACTTAGCGATTTATCAACTTAAGCGAGAAACGTTTCCTTCTTTCCTTCTTCAGCACAGACTTTCACATAGATATAACATGCGACCAGACCAGGGCCAGCGTCAGCACCCGGCAAATCCTGGCAAGTGCCGGGGCCCACTGCTCTTGTAGGGGCCCACTCGGCCACCGGGTGCTTTACGCCGCCCACCTGCTTAAACGAACTGTAGCCATCCGTGGTGCGTGGTGGCAGATTGCAGAGAAGCAGAGCGGAGGCCCCGTCTCTCGCATCCATAACAAGCTAGCGTTGCGGCGCAGATGACGTATACATGTCACGCTGACGCGATTACGTCATCTGTTAAGTCAAGTGCCAGTGAGAAGACAGTGATGGGAGTCGGGACCGTGTTAGGTGAGTTTATTTTAATTATTTTTATTGGAGCAAAGGCACCAAACTGGCCGGGGACACAAACCTGTGATCTAAAACTTTCACATGGGGGCATAAACTGGGGCAGGGCAGAAACTGAGGTCTCACTTGACTTTTACATCTGAGAACAACAACGGACTAACCTCTATATGGGGGCATTTATGCATGTATGCATGGATGTATGTATGTATGTCCATGTATGATCCTGTCTGATGGGCCCTGTATCTAAGCCTACCATAGCAGACTTAGGGTATGTTCACACGCACTAATTACGGACGTAATTCGGGCGTTTTTGCCCCGAATTACGTCCGAAAATAGCGCCTCAATAGCGTTGACAAACATCTGCCCATTGAAAGCAATGGGCAGACGTTTGTCTGTTCACACGAGGCGTAATTTACGCGCCGCTGTCAAATGACGGCGCGTAAATAGACGCCCGCGTCAAAGAAGTGACCTGTCACTTCTTTGGCCGTAATTGGAGCCGTTATTCATTGACTCCAATGAATAGCAGCGCCAATTACGTCCGTAATGGACGCGGCGTTCAAGCGCCTGCACATGCCGTTACGGCTGAAATTACGGGGATGTTTTCAGGCTGAAACATCCCCGTAATTTCAGCCGTTACGGACGTCCTCGTGTGAACATACCCTTAGATGCAGGGCCCCAGCAAACAGTAATCTAATACAGTATAAGAAGACTGTCTGCTGGGGCCCTGTATCTAAGCCTGCTATGTGGTAGGCTTAGATACATGTTCTAACAGACAATATCACACATTGGCCCTGTATCTAAGCCTACCACATGTATTGCTCAGTTTTTTTGTCTGTTTTTTACAAGTTTGGTCGTTGAACTACGTTGGATTCGAGGACTACTTCGATGATGTTTTTTTTTATTTTATTTGTGTGGGTTTTGTTATTTCAATAAAATATTTTTTCTCTGTCCTTGTATTTTCTTTTAAACTTTTATTATTACCGCTTCAGTAATGGCCACTGGCTGATTGACAGTGTCCATTACTGAGTCAGGGCTTAGTGTTAGCCGGTGCAGAGGCTAACACTAACCCCCATTGTTACCCCGGTACCCACCACAACCAGGGGTGCCGGGAAGAGCCGGGTACAATCCAGTAGACGACCATCTGTAGCGTTGGTCGGCCACTGGGGCGGCCGCAGTCTGGTATTATTAGGCTGGGAAAGGCCAGAAACTGTGACCTTCCCATCCTGGTAATGCTGCTGCTGTGTTTCCGGCTGGTTAGGAAAAATGGGGGGGACCCCCAAGTCATTTATTTTTTTTTAAATGGAAAAAACGACCCCCCATTTTTCATAACCAGCCAGATACAACACAGCAATGGCAGGCCCCACCTTAGCAATGGATGTTGTCAATCAGCCAGTGGCCATTACTAAGGTGGTAGTAATAAAGTTTAAAAAAATACAAGGACATAGAAAAAAATATTTTATTGAAATAAAAAAAAAACACACATCCCTCCTTAACCATTTTATTGAGAATAAAAAAAGCCGTCATCGAAGTAGTCCTCGAATCCGAAGTAGTCCAGCATCCGAACCTGTAAAAAAACCTAAACACACAAAAAAAATTAGTAACACATAACAAAGCAAAGCAATTACATACATACATACATACATTCACACACACACATACACACACACATTTTTTTTTTGATGGGTGAACGTATGCTAGTACAAGGATACTTACTGCTGGGGCCCTGTATCTAAGTCTATCATATAAAATGTTCTCATATTCACTGTCTAGTTTGTGCCTTTATACCGCGGCCGCTCGAGTTGCACCACAAAGAGGAACATGAACTAAGCACAGTCAAGTAGAATTATTTTTCGAAGTCCTATAATAAAGAGACAGCTCCAAACATACAATTGTATAATGGACCAGGCTTGAAAGTTTTGCTACTTTACTATAGTCTTCCAAAAGATGATGCAGACCGTCAAAGTAACATAAATTAACCAGAGGTGTAATTAGCAGGATAATCGTGAGGCCTTAGTGTTCAGCACAGCCTTCCACATATATATAGCATAAGCCTGGTCCATAAACTAGCCACAGCTGAGTATGATTCTTTTTCCAAATCCTATGGTAAACAAACACCAATGATAGAATTATTTTGTGGACTAGGTATAAAAAATATCCACTGATTTTCGGATGAAGGATAAAGTACCTTAAAGTGTTTAAGGAAAAAACAGAGATTTCTGTCTCATAGATTCCATATGCCACTTGTATAAAGGGTAAGGCCACACGGAGCAGCCCTGACACGGTAGCAACGCGGCTAACAACCACGCCAGCACCATGTTCGGTGCAGCTGTTAAACAGCCTGTTAGTGGCCGCACGTTAATGTGGGTAAACCGTCCCTTTATCTGCAAAATCGTGCGGCCATGAATTAATACACCCTTTATGGATGCACGATTTTGCAGATTGCAACAAGTTACCCCCTATTCATTCTCTATGGCAGTGACGGAAAAAGCCAAACACTGCACTCGGCTATCTCCGGCGCTCCCATAGAGAATGAATGGAGCGGCAGTGCGCATGAGCATGTAACCAGAATACCCCTTAATAAGGTATTTGACAGCCGCGCCTACATAGTGCCAGCGCGGTTGTTGGCCGCATTGCGACCGTGTCAGGGCCGCTCCGTATGGCCTTACTCTCACAATGTCATAAACGGAGGATTTATTATTTCAGGAACTTTCAACCTTGACACATAAAGCATAAATCCATCCCCAAGTTGTGGTTGTGGACAGAAATTAAAGTATTTACTTGCCAGTGTTCAACACATGTCAGGGATCATAGCTCATGCTTCCAGATAAACATCATAGTTCGTCCTTCAGTGTTTCCAGCTGAAAAAAGTAATCAGCAGGGCTGTATGTGCGTGCACACATAGAGCTGGCCAATCTTTAGAGAGTATCTCTGTATCGTCTGGCATAGACAAGCAAACAGGAGGAGGAGGCGACAGGAGATGAGACGAAGCATTAAAGAGGCTCTGACACCAGATTTTCAAACCCCTATCTCGTATTGCAGCAGATCGGCGCTGCAATGTAGATTACAGTAACGTTTTTGTTTTTTTCAAAAACGAGCATTTTTGGCCAAGTTATGAGCATTTTTATATTTATGCAAATGAGCCTTTCTTAAGTACAACTGGGCGTGTTTAAAGTTATGTCCAAGTGGGCGTGTATTGTGTGTGTACATCTGGGCGTTTTTACTTGTTTTACTAGCTGGGCGTTGTGAATAGAAGTGTATGATGCTGACGAATCAGCATCATCCACTTCTCTTCGTTACCACCCAGCTTCTGGCAGTGCACAGACACACAGCGTGTTCTCGAGAGATCACGCTGTGACGTCACTTCCTTCCCCAGGTCCTGCATCGTGTCGGACGAGCGAGGACACATCGGCACCAGGCGACAGAGGCTACGGTTGATTCTGCAGCAGCATCGGCGTTTGCAGGTAAGTCGATGTAGCCTCTGTCGCCTGGTGCCGATGTGTCCTCGCTCGTCCGACACGATGCAGGACCTGGGGCAGGAAGTGACGTCACAGCGTGATCTCTCGAGAACACGCTGTGTGTCTGTGCACTGCCAGAAGCTGGGTGGTAACGAAGAGAAGTGGATGATGCTGATTCGTCAGCATCATACACTTCTATTCACAACTCCCAGCTAGTAAAACAAGTAAAAACGCCCAGATGTACACACACAATACACGCCCACTTGGACATAACTTTAAACACGCCCAGTTGTACTTAAGAAAGGCTCATTTGCATAAATATAAAAATGCTCATAACTTGGCCAAAAATGCTTGTTTTTGAAAAAAAAAAAACGTTACTGTAATCTACATTGCAGCGCCGATCTGCTGCAATACGAGATAGGGGTTTGAAAATCTGGTGACAGAGCCTCTTTAAAACATCTGAAGCCGCAGGGGCACAAGGATCACTGAGGCTGATCTACACCCAGCACAAATCAATGCCGACATCCTCCACCACAAAGACCATGACCTCCACGTTCCCTGCAGACACTCAATCTGGCATGCTGGGGCGACACCCGTTGTGCGTGACATCACACGCTCACATGCTTCCTCCCAGATCACAGGGTATTAACTAGACTAATGCTTTGTAACAAGCCCATCAGCTGTGTAAGCAGGTATAAAGATGCCAAAAAACATTAAAAAATTGTTGGCCGAAACCCACTGATAGATGTTGGAGGAAATAAGGATCGGGCATGTTGAATTTCAACATTGTTCTCATGGGAAATGAGCCACTGCCAAAAGGATTTGGCAGCGGCCTAATCCCCTCTCCCCATTGAAAAGACATGCACACTCAGCTGAGCATGCATGTTTGTTGTGGAGTTGGGAGATTTAGTTGTTGGCCGACAGCTATCTTAACCCCTTCAGGACCAAGCTCATTTTGGCCTTCAGGACCAGACCCATTTTTTCAAATCTGACATATTTCACTTTATGTGGTAATAACTCCGGAATGCTTTTACCTATCAAAGCGATTCTGAGATTGTTTTCTCGTGACACATTGGACTTTATGATAGTGGAAAAATGTGGTTGATAAATTCAATATTTACCAGTGAAAAACACCAACATTTTGTGAAAAATTGCAAAAATTAGCATTTTTCTAAATGTAAATGTATCTGCTTGTAAGACAGGCAGTTATACCACTCAAAATTGTTGCTAATTAACATCCCCCATATGTCTACTTTAGATTGGCATCATTTTTTGAACGTCCTTTTATTTTTCTATGACGTCACAAGGCTTAGAACTTTAGCAGCAATTTCTCACATTTTCAAGAAAATTTCAAAAGGCTATTTTTACAGGGGCCAGTTCAGTTGTGAAGCGGCTTTTAGGGCCTTATATATTAGAAACCTCAAAAAAGTCACCCCATTTTAAAAACTTCACCCCTCAAAGTATTCAAAACAGCATTTAGAAAGTTTCTTAACCCTTTAAACGTTTCACAGGAATTAAAGCAACGTAGAGGTGAAATTTTCAAATTTCATTTTTTTTTGCAGAAATTCATTTTTAATCTATTTTTTTTGTAACACAGAAGTTTTTACCATTGAAACGCAACTCAATATTTATTGCCCAGATTCTGCAGTTTTTAGAAATATCCCACATGTGGCCCTAGTGCGGTAATGGACTGAAGCACCGGCCTCGGAAGCAAAGGAGCACCTTGTGGATTTTGGGCCTCCTTTTTATTAGAAAATATTTTAGGCACCATGTCAGGTTTCAAGGGCTCTTTCGGTGCCAAAACAGTGGAAATCCACCAAAAGTGACCCCATTTGGGAAACTACACCCCTTGAGGAAATTATCTAGGGGTATAGTGAGCATTTTGACCCCGCAGGTTTTTTGCAGAAATTATTGGAAGTAGGCCGAGAAAATTAAAATCGTCATTCTTTCAAAGATAATGTGGGTTTAGCTAATTTTTTCTAATTTCCACGAGGACTAAAGGAGAAAAAGCACCACCACATTTGTAAAGCAATTTCTCCCGAGTAAAACAATACCCCACATGTGGTTATAAACGGATGTTTGGACACACGGCGGAGCTTAGAAGGGAAAGAGCGCTATTTGGCTTTTGGAGCTCAAATTTAGCAGGAATGGTTTGCGGTGGCCATGTCGCATTTGCAAAGCAACTGAGGGACCAAAACAGTGAAAACGCCCAAAAAGTGACTCCATTGAGAAAACCACACCCCTTGAGGAATCCATCTAGGGGTGTAGTGAGCATTTTGCCCCCACAGGTGTTTCATAGATTTTATTAGAATTGGGCAGTGAAAATAAAAAAAATCCTTTTTCTTCAATAAGACGTAGCTTTAGCTCCAAATTTTTAATTTTCTCAACAAATAAAGGAAAAAAAGAACCCCAACATTTGTAAAGCAACTTCTCTGGAGTACGGCAATACCCCACACGTGGTCATAAAATGCTGTTTGGGCACACGGCAGGGCTCAGAAGGGAAGGAGCGCCATTTGCTTTTGGTGTAAAGATTTTGCTGCATTTGGTTTCTGGTCGCTATGTTGCATTTGCAAAGTCCCTGTGGGACCAAAACAGTGGATCCCCCCCAGAAGTGACCCCATTTTGGAAACAACACCCTCAAGGTATTCACCTAGGGGTGTAGTGAGCATGTTAACCCCACAGGTGTTTTGCAGAAATTCGTGTGCACACGATGTGGGAGAATGAAAATGGGAATTTTTCCTTACATACGCCAATATGTGGTGCCCAGCTTGTGCCACCATAACAAGATAGCTCTCAATTATTATGCGGTGTTTCCCTGTTTTAGAATCACCCTACATGTGGCCCTAATCTTTTGCCTGGACATTCGACAGGGCTCAGGAGTGAAAGAGTACCATGTAAAATTGAGGCCTAATTTGGCGACATATAAAGTATTGGTTCACAATTGCAGAGGCTTTGATGTGAAATAATAAAAGAAACCCCTGAGAAGTGACCCCATTTTGGAAACTGCACCCCTCAAGGCATTTATTAAGAGGTGTAGTGAGCATTTTTACCCCACGTGTCTTTTCCATAAATGATTGCGCTGCGGAAGGTACAAATTAATTTTTTTCCCTAGATATGCCAATTCAGTGTCAAATATGTCGTGCCCAGCTTGTGCCACTTTTTTTTTTATATACAGCGTTCACCGTACGTTATAAACGACATGTTACCTTTATTCTGCGGGTCAGTACGATTCCGGCGATACCAAATTTATAGAACTTTTTTATAACTTTTTGCGCAATAAAATTACTTTTGGAAAGAGAATGTATTTTTTCTGTCGCTAAGTTGTGAGAGCCATAACTTTTACATTTTTTCGTCGATGGAGCTGTGTGAGGGCTTGTTTTTTGCGAGACGAGGTATAGATTTTTTAGGTACCATTTTTGGATACATGTGACTTTTTGATCACTTTTTATTTCAATTTTTGGAAGACAGTGACCAAAAAAACAGTAATTATGGCAGTGTTTTTGAGTTTTTTTTTTACGGCGTTCACTGCGCTGGATAAATAACATAATATTTTTATAGTTCAGGTCGTTACGGTCGCTGCGATACCAAATATGTATGGCTTTATTATTTTTTTCTATAATAAATGACTTGATAAGTGAAAAAGGGCGATTGTGTTTTGTGTTATTATTTGAAACTTTTATTGTATGTTTTACAACTTTTATTTTTCCTTTTTTTACACTTTTTTTTACACTTTTCTTTAGTCCCACTAGGGGACTTGAATGTCCAACTGTTTGTTTGATGTTCTAATACATTGCACTACCTATGTAGTGCAATGTATTGGAACTGTCAGTTTTTCACTGACAGCAAGCCGATCAGGCTCCGCCTCTGGGCGGGGCCTAATCAGCTTACGTAATGGCAGACAGGAGTCCATTGTTAGGGCTCCTGTTGCCATAGTAACAGTCGCCAGCCTTGCCATCGCATGGCAAGGCTGCCGATTTTCTTCAAACCTCTAGGATGCAGCGATCACAATGGATCGCTGCATCGAAGGGGTTAATGCCAGGAATCGGAGCTAGCTCCGGTTCCTGGCGATAGATCGGGGTGTCCGCTGTAACATACAGCGGACACCCACTGCTGATGACGCCGGCTCAGCTTCTGAGCCGGAAGCTGAGCCGGCGCCATCTTGCCGATGGTACCGGAAGCCTCCTGGGCCCCGCCGACGACGGGGCATAGGAGGATTCCGTTACTGGCAGACCGGGAGGTAAGCATTAGCCCTCCGATCGCCTTTGCAGCCACCGGCAACCCAGCGATCACGTTGCTGGGGTGCCGGTGGCTATAAACTCCTCACATGCTGCGATCTCTATTGAACGCAGCATGTGAGGGGTTAATCGGTCGGATCGGAGGCTAGCTGTCACCATACAGCTGTCACCTGGCGGTGATGTTGCTGGCTCAGCTCCTGAGCCAGCTTCATCTCCATGACGTACAGTAACGTTAAAATGCGGTAAGACACCAGTTTTCTTGACGTTACTGTACGTGATCCGGTAGGAAGGGGTTAAGTGTATGGCCATCTTAAGTTGAGCAGGTTTTAAGCCTCTGAATGTAAACAACAATATGTTTGTGTACCTGAAATGAAGACTATAGGGGTCTGGCTACCATACATTATGCCACCCCACACCAAAATCCTGGGAGTAGTACTGGTGTGATGTTCCCTTGTGAAGGCCTCTTCATGGCGTTGCCCAGGGGGTCTCGAGACCAATCTCCAGCAATAATTGATTGCATCCAAGACAAAAGCGTGACTCACCGCTGAAGAGGCTGGACTTCCATTTTAGCCTCTATTGCCGCCTTGCTGTAGCCTTTGATAGTGCTGGCATGTGGTTAATGGGACACCTGTAGCTGGACGTCTTGCAAACGCCTTCTGATGGTTTACGTCGACACTGGTTGTCGCCCTACGTGCTATTTTTCCAATCAGATGATCCCTCCGTGCAGAAGTTCACCTCTGCACATCTCTTGCTGTCATTATCATTTGTTGATCGCTCAACCTCTGGTACATGCAACGTTGAATAGTGCTGACATTTCGACTTAGGCACGTAGCAATCTGCCGGAGTGATGAACTGAGAGACCTTGGTTTAAGGATAACCAGTGGTGATAACTGGCATGTCTACGAACAGGAGGCATCACACAATCATCCAACACAACTTGATACGATATTTGAGGTTTCATGTGGCTAAAAAACTTTGCTTTCATTCTGGCTTTTTTGCTCTTCCCACATGCCGCAGATTAGAGCTAGGTGCTTGAAAATGTGATTATTTGCAGATTTTAGCAACACCTGCTACTACCTCGATTTACATAACCTTACGGCAGGGGCGTAGCTAAAGGCTCATGGGCCCCGATGCAAGAATTCTCACTGGGCCCCCCCCCCCCCCCCGCAAACTTCTCATGGCCGACGGTCCGCAGCTTTCAGCTGCATCGCTGGGTCTCCTAAGTGACCCAACAATGCAGCACTAGCAGCCGAGGGCGTCACTAAGGCCGGGTTTACACACCCTATTTACAGACGTAATTCGGGTGTTTTAGCATTGAATTACGTCCGAAAATGCGGCTCAAAAGCGTCGGCAAACAACTGCCCATTCATTTGAATGGGACTTACGATGTTCTGTGCCGACGGTCATTTTTTTTTACGCGCCGCTGTCAAAAGGCGGCGCGTAAAAAAGACCGCGTCAAAGAAGTGGCTGTCACTTCTTCAGACGTAAATGAAGCCGTTTTCCATGGACTCCATGGAAAAACAGCTAAAATTACGTCCGTAATGGACGCGGCGTTCAAGCGCCTGCACATGCCATTACGGCTGAAATTACGGTGCTGTTTTCTCCTGAAAACATCCCCGTAATTTCAGCCGTAACGGACGCTGCCGTGTGAACATACCCTGAGGGCTTAAAATGTCTGGGGAAATAGCCCCAATACATATGTGTCCGCCCAAAAAAAAGTGTGTGTATATGAGACAGCATAGCATATCTATAGCACTACGACCCTATAAACTATGGATAGGATTAGATACATTGGCTCAGCAGACAGTATCACACATGATAGGATTAGATACAGTGGCTGAGCAGACAGTATCACACATGATTGGATTAGATACACAGCTCAGCAGACAGTATCACACATGATTGGATTAGATACAGGGCCCAGCTCGCTGACATTGCGGCTCAAGCGCTGGACCCAGGACAGGTAAGAATAATAATTTTGCTTCTTTATGTGTTACTGATTATTTTTGTGTGTTTGTATTTTTTTGCAGGTTCGGTTGTTGGACTTCGGATTCGAGGACTTCTATGATGGCGTTTTTTTTATTCTCAATAAAATGGTTAATGAGGGTTGTGTTTTTTTATTTCAATAAAATATTTTTTCTATGTGCTTGTATCTTTTTAAACTTTATTATCACCGCCTTAGTAATGGCCGCTGGCTGATTGACAACCTCCATTACTAAGGCGGGGCTTAATGTTAGCCGGTGCAGAGGCCAACACTAACCCCCATTATTACCCCGGTACCCACCGCCACCAGGGGTACTGGGAAGAGCCAGGTACGAACCAGTATCCGACCATCTGTAGTGACGGGCAGGCACCGGGGTGGCCGCAGGCTGGTAGTATTAGGCTGGGGAAGGCCAAAAACAGTGGCCCTTCCCACCCTTGTAATGCTGTCTGCTGCTGCTGTGTTGCATCTGGCTGGTTATGAAAATTGGGGGGGACCCCCCATCGTTCTTTCCAATTATTTATTTTTTTAAATGACGTGGGGTCCCCCCCATTTTCCATAACCAGCCAGATACAATAAAGCAGCAGCAGCCTAGCATCACCACTGTTTTTGGCCTTTCCCCTCCTGATAATACCAGCCTGCGGCCACCCCAGTGGCCGACCATCACTACAAATGGTCAGGTACTGGATCGTACCCGGCTCTTCCCAGTACTCCTGGTGGTGGTGGGTACCGGGGTAATAAAGGGGGTTAGTGTTCGCCTCTGCACCGGCTAACACTAAGCCCCGCCTTAGCAATGGATGCTGTCAATCAGCCGGCGGCCATTACTAAGGCGGTAGTAATATAGTTTAAAAACAAAACACAAAGACATAGAAAAAATATTTTATTGAAATAAAAAAAAAAACACACAACCCTCATTAACCATTTTATTGATAATAAAAAAAAAGCCGTCATCGAAGTAGTCCTGGAATCCGCCGTAGTCCAACGACCGAACCTGTAAGAAAACACACAAAAAATGATTAGTAATACATGTGTTAGGCTTAGATACAGGGCCCATGTGTGATACTGTCTGTGGGACCCTGTATCTAAGCCTACCACAACGTAGGCTTAGATACAGGGTCCAGCAGACAGTAATCTTATACAGTATAAGATTACTGTGTGCTGGGGCCCTGTATCTAAACCTACAGTGTGGTAGGCTTAGATACAGGGTCCAGCAGACAGTAATCTTATACAGTATAAGATTACTGTGTGCTGGGGCCCTGTATCTAAACCTACAGTGTGGTAGGCTTATATACAGGGCCCATCAGACAGGATCACACATGGGCCATGTATCTAAGCCTACCATGTGATTGGCTTAGATACAGGGCCCAGCAGACAGGATCACGCACGGGCCATGTATCTAAGCCTGCCATGTGATTGGCTTAGATACAGGGCCCAGCAGACAGGATCACACAATCTGTGATCCTGTTTCATGGGCCCCCTAAGCCTGATACATCGTAGGCTTAGGGGTTGTGCAGTCCCTAAACATTGATGGCCTATCCACAGGATAGGCCATCAATAGCTGATGTGTCGCCCGGGACCCGCAAATCAGCTGTTTTGAAGGGGCCGCAGCACTCGTACGAGAGCTGCTTCCCCTTCATTTCACTACTCGCCCACACTGTGAATCGCCGACACCGATTCACAGTGTGACCGGAATGAAGGGGAGCAGCTCTCGTACGAGTGCTGCGGCCCCTTCAAAACAGCTGATTGGCGGGTCCCGGGAGTCAGACCCCGCCAGTCAGGGCTATCTGACCTTCCTCTTCGGCCGCGGCGGGAGTTCTGTTGTTTCGATGCTGTGCGCGGCGCATAGCGCTGTGACGTCATGCGCTGCACACAGCGCTTGACGTCAGGACCTCCGCTGCCATCCGGAACCAGGAAGGTAAGTAAAGTATGTTACTATAGTAACAGGGGCCCGCGGCCCGAGTTACTATAGTAACTTTTTATTGATCTGGTGCGGGGGGCCGTGGGCCCCCCTGGCTTCGGGGCCCGGTCAAAATTGCGACCGCTGCGACCCCTATAGCTACGCCAGTGCCTTACGGCTTGCTCTTCTTGGTGGTGCAATTTCAGGCGGAGTTCACATGTTGTGTAAATGCTGCGTATACGTATTTCATTGCAGAAAATAGTAGCAGCAAAGTGAATGAGATTTGAACAAATCTCATCCACAAGCTCCGTGTGAATGAGTGGAAAAAACACTCAGAAATTGACCTGCGGTGCGGTTTTTTAATCCGCAGCATGTCAATTGTATTTGCGTAATCGCTGCTTTTGTGTTGCGGGTTTTCCCTATTAAACTCAATAGGAAGGTGAAACCTGCAACAAATAGCAGAGGTTGCGGTTTTTTTTGCAGCGGAAAAGCAGCGATTCCTCCGCAAAAAGTATCTTATACTTTCCCAGAATTCTGTGCTTCTTCGTCCAGGTTGTTCTCCCGGGATGACGTTTCATCCTATGTGACTGCTGCAGCCTGTGATTGGCTGCTGCGGTCACATGGGATAAAACGTCATCCCAGGAGGCCAATCTGCAAGATGTCAGAGGGTAAGTATGCGCTTTTGTTTTGTTTTTTACATGCAGTTTTCCACAGCGGACATTCTAGATGAAAAACTGCACCACAATTTGGTTTGGTTATTTGGCCGGAATTCCCTGCGGCAGCCACGGCGTATATGCTGTGTACCTTTACACAGCGTCTCTGCCCTGTGTGAACGGAGTCTCAATGTTGAGGAATGCAGCTATTGGCCCTAACTTGTCTAAAGGTAAACCTGTGCCTTAAGGTTGCTGCATAACTTCGCAGATTTGCTATGTAGGATGCTTGGAAACCAGTTTTGAGCTCTAATGGCTGCCATATTGGTTATCACCAAGCCTTCTAATAAATAAATACACACTAAATATAATTTTTATTAGCTTGACAAAGGAGGACAATTTGATAACTGGAATTTACTGTTGACTTGTAGATTTCGGAGGAAGGATGGGGTCTTTAATATTATACATACCAGCCAACATTGACAGTCTATGCTCAAAATCCATGCAAACAAAATGGTACTCCACCTACAGCAAATCACAAGAATATATCTCCTAGAGACCAACTCTTCACCGTGCAGTAACCTGCAAAATCCACGATGAAGAGCTAATATTATAAATATGCATTCTGGTATTAGACTATCACTATGAGAAGGAAAGATTGAAGTATGTTAGAAATGACAAGTGAAGATAAGGAATGATGTACGTGACCCAGCTTCATTCTTCACTCATGTGGTGTCTTTAGAAATAGAAGCACTCCGGTCATTAAAGGAAGCGCTCTCTCTCTCTACTGATAATTCTGCCAGGCTATAAGAGAACAGATATAGACAAAATGATTCCCTATTTATTTTCAGAGTAGTACTCCTCACAAATTCCTTATGACTTATCATGTGTCACATGTCACCTCTCATGCTAGCTCTTCACACGTTACATGCGTGTGGTCCTCTGACACTTGAGACTGCTAAAGGTGTTCACTGGCTGTACAGAAAATGCAGTACAGGTTTTCTCCTCACTCAAAACCACTTTGTAGAACTTAGCCCCATGCATATGAGCTTACATGTATTCTTGAGCATTTTAAAGCCATATTAACAGTTTGTCCTCACTTGTTCCATTCTCAGCAAAACCTTATGTGTAAAAAATAAAATTCATTCCAGAATCCAAATGCCCTGCAGCACTGAATGATACTGCATAATCTAAAGTGAGAGCATTTCACACACTCAACCTCAAATTACAAGTGTATAAGCTATTCTTAGTGCAGGGCCGCTATCAAAAATTTCGGGGCACCATACAGTGAGATTGGTTAGGGCCATTGGGGGTTTACCGTTTGAGCCTTTAAAGGGAGGGAAGAGAGCAAAATGGTCAGTGAGAAGCATAGTAAGCAGTGACCACTGAGATATTAAAATTAGTTTAATAGGACTTTAGGTTGAAAATAGATAAAATTGTAATGTACCTATCTTAGTAATTCTGTGCCATTCCCGCACCGCAGGTACCCGCCTGTCCCCAGTACTCTCTGTTTAACTTACTTACACAATGTTGTGATGTGTTCATGTCATGTGATTGTGGTAGCCAGTCGCCGCCGTATTAATAAGGAACTGACGGTGTGGGAATGGCACAGTATGTACAGTAAACACAAATACAATTACCTTTATTTTTAAAGTTCTAGCCCTATTTGAACCTAATTTAAATGGAATCTGTCACCTGGTTTATGCTGCCCTATCCTATGGCAGCATAAACTAGTGCCGGAAACCCTAATTTCATTGATGTGTCACTCGTCAATACGCTGTAGTTTTCATAAAATCACAGTTTATCCAATTCAGCATGAACCGAGCCAGGAGTCCTCCTAATGATGTGCATGCGCTGATTCTGAAGTCTTCCATGTTTATTATTTGCGGGATAATCCCACCCACCTCTGCTGATTGATAGCTTTGTTCTCAATGCACAGTAATAGGGAGAAAGCTGTCAATCAGCAGCAGGGGTAGCACGCTGCACTCAGCTTGCGCTGCAACTGGTAAACTGTAATTTTATGAAAACTACAACATATTGACAAGTGACAGACCCCTGAAATCAGGTTGTCTGTCAATATTTATGGAAAAATACAGAACTGTTAATTTAAGTCAAAATTAAAACAAGAAATTAAAAATCCCGGGGAGAGAACGCTTACGCTTATTGAACTTTTCAGTTCTTAATCATAGCTATGTTTAAGAACTGAAAAGTTCGAAATGCGTAAGCGTTCTCTCACCAGGATTTTTAATTTCTTGTTTTAATTTTGACTTAAATAAACAGTTTTGTATTTTTTCATACCATATCGTGTGCTGGACTTCCAACTTTGTTCCCTGGATTTCTACCTACTCCTGACGTAGCTCTCTTGCCCGTGCACCGATCAATCGTGGAATGTGGCGTCTTTACTTCAAATGAGTGGTGGGCGGAAAAATTTCTCTTGTATATTTTCTACTGTCAATACTTATGCTGCATAAATCTGGTGACAGATTCCCTTTAATCATAAAGAACAACATCAACCACCTCTCACCTACTATATATATATATATATATATATTTTTTTTTTATTTTTTTTTTTTTTTTATATATACAAACACACACATACATGAATACATACATACATACATACATACATACATACATACATACATACATACACATACATGACTTGGTTCTCCCTGCCGGCTTTCTATTCTTGCTTGCATGTGCAGCACACAGCAAACATATTTTAAAAGTGTGGCGGGGCCTGAAGACTTCCACCTAGGTTTTTAATAACCTTTTATTACGCATACCTCCCAACCGTCCCAGGGTATGTCCCGCTGTCAACTGTATCTGACAGTTGAACCCAATTCTGAAGCTGGGAACCATCAGCTCCCTACTTCAGAATTAGTTAAGAGCGGAGGAGCAGAGGCAGCTCCTCCGCTCACCGAGGACTCCCTGGGATCAGCGTTACTTTAAGTGGCTGCTCATTGAGCGGAGTCCCCATTGCCGATGATCTGGCCGGGAATTCCGCTCCTAGAGGAAACTCCTGAGGTCACTGTCCATATATAGACATTGATGTCAGGGGCTCCTCCTGGAGTGGAATCCCCGGCCAGAGTCGGCAACGGTGATTCCCCTCAAGGAGTAGCCACTGGCGTCATTGTTCATATATGGGCAGTGACATCAGGGCTTCCCTCTAGGATTGGAATCCCTGGCCTATGCTCCTAGAGGGAGTCCCAATGGCGCTATCTTCAAGGGGGCACTATCTACATGGACACTGTGGTACTATCTAGGGGCACTATCTACCGGGGACACTGTGGTGCTATCTACATGGGCACTATCTACATGGGCACTGTGTCACTACCCTGGCACTGTCACTAGGGGAAGCTAAGGAGGCATTATACTGTATGGTGGCAGCTATGGTGGTATTATGCTGTTTGGGGGCAACTTTGGGGGCATTAAGATGTATGGGGGCAGCTATGGGGCATTATACTGTATGGGGCAGCTATGGGGACATTATACTGTATGGGGGCATCTGTGTGGGCATTATACAGTATGAGGGGCATTATACAGTATGGGGCAGCTATGGGGGCATTATTCTGCATGGGGTAAGCTATAGGGCATTATGCTGTATGGGGAAATTTGTTAGGGCATTATACTGCATGGGGGCATCTGTATGAGCATTATGCTGCATGGGAGAATCTGCGTGGGCATTATACTGTATGGGGGCGTCTGTGTGGGCATTATACTGTATGGGGAGATCTGTGTTGGCTTTATACTGTATGGGTGCATCTATGGGGCAGTATACTGTATGGTGGCAGCTATGGTGGCAGCTATGGGGGCATTATACTGTATGGTGGCAGCCAGGGCCGGCCTTAGGATAGATGGCGCCCCATGCAAAATTATATTTCGGCGCCCCACCCCATCATAAAAAAATTCCCCATAATAAAAGTATAATGCCCCCCCACAGTATAATACCCTATATAGTGCCCCCACACAGTATAATGCCCCTTTAGTGCCCCCATACAGTATAATAATAATATTTCATAATATAATATATTATAACCCCTGCAAGGACACAGTATTTCGTCCTCTAATTGTGCCCACACAGTATTATGCCCCATAAGTACCACACACACAGTATATTGCCCCCTCTAGTACCGCTACACAGTATAATGTCCGCTTAGTGGCCCCCACACAGTTTAATGCCCCCTCCCCTGGCTGCCACACACAGCCCCCCCCCATGTAGATAGTGCCCCCCCGTTGATTGTGCCATTCTGCCTCCCTGTACACAGTGCAAAAATCCTCCATCTCCTCCGTGTAGATCATGCCATACAGCCCCCCACCTCCCCCATGTAGACAGTGTCATAAGCCCCCAACCTCCCCATTGTAGACAGTGCCCCCAAACCAAAAAAATTGTACTCACCTAGGCCCCGTTCCCACGACGAACTGAGCTACTCCACGGCGGCATCCTCGCATAGCCCCGCATGATCCTGTAGCCTATTACAGAGTTTTCCAACCTTTTCGGACTCGAGGCACCAGTGGAAAAATTTAATTTCCTCAGGGCACCACTACTAAAAATTGTTTTGAGAAAGACAGAAAACGTCTGAAAACAAGCACTACAGACTCAGGGTATGTTCACACAGCGTTTTTTGTAATGCAAAAAAAATCTGCCTCAGAATTCCTTCAGGAATTATGATGCAGATTTTGAATTGACAGCGTTGTTTGACCATTTTTTATTTTTTTTGCTCTTTGTTTTAAGCCGTTGAAGCTAATGCAAAACGCAGGCAAAAAAGCACCAAACGAGCGCCACAGGTAATTTCTGCCTCATATTAATTTTAATTGGAGCTGAGAGGTGGAAACCACTTGAAGACTATCAACCTCCCACTCACAGTAAAATGACCATCAGCCCACCACTCACCGTAAAATAATCATCAGCCCCCCACTCACAGATTACCCCTGTAGATAGTGCCACACAGCCCACTTCTAGGTAGTGCCACACAACCCCCTTGTAGGTAGTGCCACACAGCCCCCTGGTAGGTAGTGCCACACAGCCCCCTTGTAGGTAAGTGCCACACAGTCCCTTGTAGGTAGTGCCACACTGCCCCCTTGTAGGTAGTGCCACACAGCCCCCTGGTAGGTAGTGCCACACAGCCCCCTTGTAGGTAGTGCCACACAGCCCCCTTGTAGGTAGTGCCACACAGCCCCCTTGTATGTAGTGCCACACAGCCCCATGTAGGTAGTGCTACACATCACCCTGTACGTAGTGCCACACAACCACCTTTTAGGTAGTGCCACACAGCGCCCTGTAGGTAGTGCCACACAGCACCCTGTAGGTAGTGTCACATAGCCCCCTTGTAGGTAGTACCACACAACCACCTTGTAGGTAGTGCCACACAGCACCCTGTAGGTAGTGTCACACAGCCCCCTTGTAGGTAGTGCCACACAGCCCCCTTGTAGGTAGTGCCACACAGCCCCATGTAGGTAGTGCTACACAGCACCCTGTAGGTAGTGCCACACAGCCCCCTGGTAGGTAGTGCCACACAGCCCCTGGTAGGTAGTGCCACACAGCCCCTGGTAAGTAGTGCCACACAGGCCCCTTGTAGGTAGTGCCACACAGAACCCTGTAGGTAGTGTCACACAGTCCCCTTGTAGGTAGTGCCACACAGCCCCCTTGTATGTAGTGCTACACAGCACCCTGTTGCTAGTGCCACACAGCCCCCTGGTAGGTAGTGCCACACAGCCCCGTTAGGTAGTGCCACACGGCGCCCTGGTAGGTAGTGCCACACAGCCCCCTTGTAGGTAGTGCCACACAGAACCCTGTAGGTAGTGTGATCGCAATTTGAGTCACGTTACGCCTTGATCTCCATGCAGGTTCAAATCAGGTGGGGGGGGGCGAGCTCGGAGAAGCAACAGATACACTGAGACGTTTCTCAAAGTAAAAATCCTTCTGACTTTATTTAACTGTAGTGGTCGCTTTTATAGCGTCAGAACAAAAAACATTCCATAACATATGAGTCATCTGTATATTCAATCCTTACATCCTTACATCCTTCTTTCCCATTGGTGGAACACAAGGTATTCCCTTAGGTTTCCTTTTATGCTTAGGGGGGTTGGTCAAGTGATTGACCGCCATCTGTTCGCAATTTCAATGGACAGCAGAGCAGCTGCAAACTATTTCCTCTCTTAACCTTTCTAAAATACCCATTCTATTGTAACACATGTTCTCCTCTATAACATTTCACTCCTTGGGGCCCCAGATACATTATACATATATTTATTCCATAACAATCCCTCCTTTTGTGATTTTACCAACACCTAAATTCCAATGCTACTTCTATCTCCTGATAGCAAGGCTTCGATCCATTTCTTCACTTGATTCACACAGGTATGTAGGTGGGGTAATCTCACAACACTCTTTCATCATAATGTATAGGCCTCTGATTGAATGCTTCCCTTATTTTGCAAAATGTATAACAATTGAAACATGTAAGCAATATAAACAATATTATGAAACATATCAATGGTTGGAATAACACATGCAGTATCTTAGTGGCAGTGGGGGAAAATCCTGTAAATATGTCATACCAATGATGGGCACTGGCATCTTTTATTGCTGACGATAAATTTATTACTTCCCTAGCTGCTATTGTAGCCAATATTTTCACTTTACTTAGAGTTACATTATGGGCTGCTATCAATTTCTTTACGTCTCTAGACTTTTGTAACACTTGTTTTAACTCTTCCAGTGGCAAACTAAAATTTCCATAGGGCAAAGGTTCAGGTACCCATACAGTGGACATTATTTCTTCTAAAGTAGGCAGGAACACTATAGTTTGGTTCCCCCAAGTCAAATGCGTCACATTGTATAGACATCCTGAAAATGGTCCTATGAGATTAAACTGGCTAAGGGTCTGCTTGTTGTTAGTTATTAAACATACATGCTGTGGACCTACTTCAATATAAACCTGTAGGTTAGCTTCTGGGATTATAGTGAGTGCGCATACATTATCCTGGTGCTGCATTAGACAGGGTTCATATATCCCTGACTGTTCATTACATACATATCCTTGCTCTGTTAACTGGCACAAATCTATATTCCTCGTTTTGTTTTGAGAATCTATGTGTGTTCCTTTTATTTCTGGCATCCAATATTGTCCTAATAATGTCACCGGATCAATCATTACCATTGGCATAACAATAAATTTGCATAATAGAGTAGGATTTTTCACATGAAATGCTATTAGTCTTCCTGCGCACCATTTAGGTGTACACTCAGTATACTCCGGCTGTAACAATAACCACGTATCATTTCTCTCTCCTATGGGCAGAATGTCTGTCCATTGCCTAACATGACTACTAAACAATTTATTCTTAAAATTATTCATCTGTTCTTGTTGCCACATGGTTTTAAGCGTACATACTGTCCAATTTACAAAAGTTGATACATTCTGTAATGTTCTATATTCGGTTAGCATACTTTCATTAAAAACATTTAAAAACAGTTCATCTATAGCTAACCCTTTCTGTTGTATGGCAAAGGTAGTAGGTAACCATGACGCACCTATCCTTAATGCAGTAGATGTGTCATCTCCCACTGAGTTTAATTTGTTCATAACTGTTTCTAACTGTATACCATTCAATACTCCTAATCCCGTTCCTGCCCCTCCTAATAGCGGGTCATACCATTCTCTTTTTTGTCTATGACAGCTGGGGGATTCAGGGAAGGAAATATTGAAGTGTACATTCTTTTTCTGCTGTTGGGTTACAGCGCTCTTACAAGTGTGTGCGATTCTTTCCAGACTTTGTACTGTTATATGTGGCTTAAAACTATCTCTTAAAATTGTTATCAAGAATACAAAATATCTTCTATTTCTTATTTGGCTATTATTCATACATAATATCATCCCATCAGTTTCTTTTATTACAATCGTAGAGTTGAGCCTCTCCTTGTTGCATCTTTCATAAGTCTTATTTATCATTTCATTTCTATTTTTACTGGTTGTATATTTCTATAGATACTGTAAATCTGGTTCATAACAACAAAACAACAGCCGTCTCTTCTTGTATGCTAATGTTGGCTGTTTTGTCTATGTGAAGGTACACAGTCCCTCCATGTGGTCCTTTTCTCCAAGTCCCTTCGGTTGTAGTCACATTTGTCATTGGCCTTACAGGTGTAGTTACCCTGCTTTCTATCCACTGTGGCATTCGCCCACCCTGTCCTGAACTGTTCCAGTGATTCTGTACTGATTACGTGTACAGGAGTAGCAGTTCTGCCTTTTTGTATAAGAGCACACGCAACAACCGCCGCAACAACCGCAAAGATCTTCATTCTTCTGGCTGAAGAACCTTTTTACAATGACTGGCGTGAATCCAGCTTGCCTTTCCTTCGAGCTTCACTGAGGTGCTTGTAACGAGTAGGACTTGAAAAGGACCATCAAATCTTGGGTCTAGACTTTTCCTCACGTGTCTTTTAACAACGACCCAATCTCCTGGTTCTAGCTTATACGTCAACTGAATCAGGACCTGGAATGGAAGCAAAGACTTGTGCATACACCTTGGTCAATTGTTTGTTCAGCGTTTATACATAATCTGTTAGTCTACCATACTGCATTTGGAGCACCTGTGGAAAATAACATCCTAATCTGGGAGCCGACCCAAATAAGATCTCATATGGGCTGAGACCTGTTCTTTTTGTGGGCGTGTATCTTACTGAGAACAAGGCTAATGGTAGACACTCGGTCCATGGTTTCCCGGTTTCTACCATTGCTTTTTGGATTTTCAATTTGAGAGTCCCATTTAGTCTCTCAACCTTCCCACTGCTTTGTGGATGGTATGGTGTATGTAGGGCTTGACTTATGCCTAGAGCTGACAACACATAGTTCATGATTTCACCCGTAAAATGAGTTCCTCTGTCGCTCTTGATCACCTCTGGAACTCCATATCTGCACACCACCTCGTTGATCAGTTTCTTTGCTGTGGCTACGGCTGTAGCTTTGGTGACTGGAAAAGCTTCTGGCCATCCTGAAAAGAGATCAATACAAACAAGCACATACTCATAGGTACCGACTTTTGGTAATTGAATATAGTCTATCTGTAGTCTCTGGAACGGATATATAGGTCTGGGTGTGTGCTTCTGTGGTACTTTTACAGTTCTTCCAATATTATGTGTTGCACAGATCATGCATCCTTGTGTAAAACTGCTGGCCATCACACTAAACCCTGGGGCATACCACACCTTGTTTACCAAGTCCATCATTGCCGTTTTTGATTGGTGAGTCGCTCCATGTGTTATTTGGGCCATCATTGGGAACATTGTCTTAGGCAGGCACAGTTTATTCTTGCATTGCCAGAGGCCATCTTTTCGTAGCGTTGCTCCTTGGGCCGTCCACTTGTCTTTTTCTTCTTCTGTTGCTTGTCCTTGAAGTTTTTGCAGTAGTTCCGGGCTTACAGCTGGTCTTGTTTCCTCTGGATCTTTTATCTGACATACGGCTGCTAACACGGGTAGCTTCTGTGCTGCTTGCTTTGCCGCTTCGTCTGCCAGGGCATTTCCCCTTTTGTCTCTGGTGAACTCACCTTAGTGTGAGCTTTTAATGTTTACTACTGCTACTTCTGTGGGTAACATCAGGGTCTCCATCAAGTATTTTACAAAGTCTGCATTCTTTACAGGTGTACCTGCAGAGGTCAAAAACTGTCTAGCCTCCATATGGGGCCATAATCGTGTGCAATCCCAAAAGCATATCGAGAGTCAGTGTATATATTTGCTGTCTTTCCTTCTGCATGTTGGCATGCTGCTGCCAGGGCCTTAAGCTCCGCTTCTTGTGCTGAGCGGGACGCTGGTAAGGAGGCTGCTTCTAGGACTACATCTTCGGTGGTTACTGCATATCCTGTAAGAAAAGATCCTTCTACACAATACCTTGAACCATCCACAAAGAGTATTAGGTCTGGGTTTTGGAGTGGGGTATCTCTTACATGTGCGAACCCCACTGTTTCCTGGGCCATAAGGGCCATACAATCATGTTCATCAGTTTCAGGCAAAAATTGTGACCATACTTTACCTACGTCTTCTCCCCCTTGCTCCAAAGGCAGTAAGGTAGCTGGGTTCAATGTAGTACAGCGGTGTAAAGTAACCTGCTCAGGAAGAAGAAGAGCACAAATTAATCTCAAATATCTTGCAGTGGACAAATGCTTAGGTTGTACTTGAGTTAGAATAGCAGTAATATCATGTGGTGGAAATGCCAGGACCAAATCTGAGGCCTTGTTTAACATTGAATTTACAGCAATAATAGCTTTCACACATGATGGGGAACCTCGGGCCACAATGTCTAGTCTAGCTGAATAATATGCTACCGGGCGCTGCTGTGGTCCATGACTTTGTGTGAGAACTGCAGTGGCATGTCCATTTTGTTCAGTCCAGTACAAAGTATATGCTTGCGTAGAGGTACTCCATGGATTGGTGTCACAAGCCGCTACCAAACACAACTCCTCCTCATTCAGCTGATAATCCAGAATACTTTGAGAATCTCACTTTTATCAGGTTCTGCAAATACTTGATTAATACAAAAACAAATAAAAATAAAACATTCCCAAAAACTTTACATCAAATTAACAATGTCCAGACAAGTTTTGTTTTGCCTTCTCCCTCATCTAAATCCATAAAAACTCGTGTGAGTGACGTCACCTCTGCCTCCTTTGTAACTTTGCTGGAGGGGGATGGTCTCTTACACATAAACCAAAATTGTACCTAATCAGTTCCTTCACCCTTCCCCCCTTTGTGGACTCTGCGAGAGTGATGTAGCAGAGTTCAAAACTACATCTCAACATAACACTAGTTTAACCCCTTGTAATGTACAACAGCCTGAAACAAAAATGACTTTTTCCTAAGGAAAATACATTTTATCTTTACAATGACATAACTCATGTGTGAAATCGAAAACAAAACAATTGTAGTTAGTTATTCAATAAAACAGAAAATATTATATCTGATAACATTAATTACTGCAAACCAATAAACAGTATAACGGTGGGGGCACATACATTTTCAAAACCCCCGTGTCTCACAGTATCTGTAGTTTAATACATCTGAATTATCAAAACACATGAAATCTGATCACATCATAACACATAAATATCGTAACTTTTATAACCAACAGCGCTTGCGCAAAAGAGAAGAAATTTATTTAGGTTTGTAGACATTACTGATATATATATATCTCAGCAGTGCATATTGAAATCCCTTTGTCTCATCAGCCCTGCAGACTGCACCCAGTCAGCCCCCCTCCTCCTCCCAAACACAGCACACTACAGGGGGGAGGGAGGGGGGTCACAAACTCGCAGCTTCTCACAACTTCTCACAACTTCTCACAATCTTAACACTTTCAATGCCGGCAAAACAACATACGTATCTGCAATCATTCATCACACCATTGTATAGGAATTATCTACGTTAATGTTTAACCGTACAATCTGACGGCCACCATCTCTATATTATGATGACGTGTTGTTTCATCAGTGAACTAGACTGGAACTTCTGTAAATAGAAAAAACACTACAAATGACAAAATTAACAAGGTGATTATTTCATACTGATTTGGATGGGCCGGGCGTGGCCACATCAGGGGCAGGGGGGGGCAGCCTCTCCCATTGGAAACACAGTACGCAGGGGGTTTCCCACCAACAATGAGGACACCCTCAACATGAGGTACGGACGCCATTACCGGGCGTCGGCTGGTCCTGTTTTCTAATACATACAATATGACACAAAGTCATACAAAATATCTATTTCAGCATTTAATGTTGTGTCCATTCATTTCAAGAATAAGATGACATTTCTTATCTCACCAGCAGCTGTTCTCCACCTCCCCCTTCTCTTATCACACAAGTTGATTCTAAATTATATCGTATGGGAATTTACTATAAGGTCATTTGCAACATTAAAACAACTACTACTTCTATAGCTTCCTTTGCTTTAAACTTTACTTTATAATATATGAATTTCCTCTGACAACCTCCTGCACTTTTACTTCAGTGTTATTAACATTACATACATTTGTAGGCTCTTTGTTGCTTTCTAAAAGATGCTACAATCCATCTACTCCAATCTGCTTTGTCATTTGACTCTGTGTGGTTCTGGATTTACAATCCCCTAATAAATTTACACCATTTTAACAGGTGCTTGCTAATTCACTATCCAACTGAGCCAAATTACAACCAACTAAACAATAATCCCACAAAGGATCTGCTCATTATATCATCTATATTTTTCCCGATCTAATCTTCCCGCTTTTCCCATTCCACATGCCTTCATTAACTGATTCGTTCCTTGCGTTGCCTTTTTACCTTCTCTTTCTGCTACTGCCTGTTTGGCTGTCAGTCCTTGTGGGTGCTCATCTCGTAATAGGAACACCAAGTTCCCCATAGTTATAAGTGGTCGCCTATGGGCAGACCCTAAGTTACGTAGGGGGTAATTTTCCTGATAGGTGAATTTCTTCTCACCTATTTTAGACAGTTACTTATCCCCTCGAAACTTCTTAATAGGAACACCAAGTTCCTCATCTTGTGACTGTAAGTGGTGGCCTTTTTTGGCACACCCTAAGTAATTCAAGGGGTAAGTTTCCTGATAGGCAAATTTCTTTCTTGCCTATTTTCGACAGTTACTTATCCACTTGATACTTCTTATTTTGTTACAGATTTTAGCTACTGACAGATGAATTTCTTTCTCATCTATTTTAGACAGTTCTAGTTTCCGTACTTCTTCTACTCTGGCCAGAGGATCTTTCCCTTTCACAGTCCTTTTATAACTATCTTACTTTCTTCGTCTGAGACACCACTCGAGTACGTGCCCTCTGCACCATGACAAATATTCCTAATCCAAATAACAAGGCAAACGTAAAATCAAGCTGTTCTTTTGACATGCCGGATTATCAGATTGCACAAAATTCTGGAATTTTGAGCTGAAAATCAGTGCATGATAATCTCTGCAAGTACCTCAATGCTGTACACACATTTTCGGCATTTTTCCGGATTATCAGATTGCACAAAATTTTCGATTTCCGGGCTTAAATTTAGCCTATCATAATCCCCGTAGTCACCTGAAGCATGTACACATGTTTCTGGTAATTTGCCGGATTATCGGAAGTTTTTTCCAAAAACAATTTCCTTATTCTAAAATGCATTTGTGACACAAAACTGGGTTTCTACAACATTCATACAAATACTGTCATGGAGATCAGGCACTTTATCCTGAGGGTAGGATTACATATAGACTTGACCAGATTTTTACACTAAAAATACCCTCATGTGGCCCCTCTATCCCTCAGGAGTACTACCGGGAAGGTGACCTACCAGACAGGAAGGTGCAGAGCAGAGTTTGTAAGAATTAAGTCTTCTTACCTTGCTGCAGCAGTGGTCTGCACGTTCCTTCGTCCGGGTGGTCGCCATTCAAGTCCCGGGAGATCCCCTAGGTGGGGTGCCGTCCTTCTGGTCAAGTCCCTGTTCGGGCGCCAATTTCTGTGATCGCAATTTGAGTCACGTTACGCCTTGATCTCCATGCAGGTTCAAATCAGGTGGGGGGGGGGCGAGCTCGGAGAAGCAACAGATACACTGAGACGTTTCTCAAAGTAAAAATCCTTCTGACTTTATTTAACTGTAGTGGTCGCTTTTATAGCGTCAGAACAAAAAACATTCCATAACATATGAGTCATCTGTATATTCAATCCTTACATCCTTACATCCTTCTTTCCCATTGGTGGAACACAAGGTATTCCCTTAGGTTTCCTTTTATGCTTAGGGGGGTTGGTCAAGTGATTGACCGCCATCTGTTCGCAATTTCAATGGACAGCAGAGCAGCTGCAAACTATTTCCTCTCTTAACCTTTCTAAAATACCCATTCTATTGTAACACATGTTCTCCTCTATAACATTTCACTCCTTGGGGCCCCAGATACATTATACATATATTTATTCCATAACAGTAGTGACACACAGCCCCTTGCAGGTAGTGTCACACAGCCCTCTGGTAGGTAGTGCCACACAGCCCCCTGGTAGGTAGAGCCACACAGCGCCCTGGTAGGTAGTGCCACACAGCCCCCTTGTCGGTAGTGCCACACAGAACCCTGTAGGTAGTGACACACAGCCCCTTGCAGGTAGTGCCACACAGCCCCCTGGTAGGTAGTGCCACACAGCCCCCTGGTAGGTAGTGCCACACAGCGCCCTGTAGGTAGTGCCACACAGCACCCTGTAGGTAGTGTGACACAGCCCCCTTGTAGGTAGTACCACACAACCACCTTGTAGGTAGTGCCACACAGCCCCCTTGTAGGTAGTGCCACACAGCACCCTGTAGGTAGTGTCACACAGCCCCCTTGTAGGTAGTGCCACACAGCCCCCTTGTAGGTAGTGCCACACAGCCCCATGTAGGTAGTGCCACACAGCCCCCTGGTAGGTAGTGCCACACAGCCCCTGGTAGGTAGTGCCACACAGCCCCTGGTAAGTAGTGCCACACAGGCCCCTTGTAGGTAGTGCCACACAGAACCCTGTAGGTAGTGCCACACAGTCCCCTTGTAGGTAGTGCCACACAGCCCCCTTGTATGTAGTGCTACACAGCACCCTGTTGGTAGTGCCACACAGCCCCCTGGTAGGTAGTGTCACACAGCCCCCTTGTAGGTAGTGCCACACAGAACCCTGTAGGTAGTGACACACAGCCCCTTGCAGGTAGTGCCACACAGCCCTCTGGTAGGTAGTGCCACACAGCCCCCTTGTAGGTAGTGCCACACAGCCCCCTTGTAGGTAGTGCCCCACAGCCCCCTTGTATGTAGTGCCACACAGCCCCATGTAGGTAGTGCTACACAGCACACTGTACGTAGTGCCACACAACCACCTTGTAAGTAGTGCCACACAGCCCCCTTGTAGGTAGTGCCACACAGCCCCCTTGTAGGTAGTGCCACACAGCACCCTGTAGGTAGTGTCACACAGCCCCCTTGTAGGTAGTGCCCCACAGCCCCCTTGTAGGTAGTGCCACACAGCCCCATGTAGGTAGTGCTACACAGCACCCTGTAGGTAGTGCCACACAGCACCCTGGTAGGTAGTGCCACACAGCCCCTGGTATGTAGTGCCACACAGCCCCCTTGTAGGTAGTGCCACACAGAACCCTGTAGGTAGTGACACACAGCCCCTTGCAGGTAGTGCCACATAGCCCTCTGGTAGGTAGTGCCACACAGCCCCCTGGTAGGTAGTGCCACACAGCCCCTTTGTAGGTAATGCCACACAGCCCGCTTGTAGGTACTGCCACACAGCCCCCTTGTAGATAGCACCCCCCCTTCCTGTAGATAGCACCACTGTAGCTCCCTGAAGGAGCGGAATCCGCTCCTGGAGTGCTCCGCTTGATTTCTCTGTCCACATATAGACAGTGACATCAGGGGCAACTCCTGAAGCAGAATCCCCGTCCACAGCATTGACGTTGTGTTCGGGAATTCCACTCCAGGAAAAGCCCCTGTCGTCTGTGTCCATTTATGGACAGTGACGTCACTGGCATCTCCTGGAGTGGAATCCCCGGTAACAGAATCGGCAACGCTGTAGACGGGGATTCCGCTTCAGGAGTTGCCCCTGATGTCACTGTCCATGTATGGACAGAGACATCAAGCGCTCTGACCAGGACGGCACAGGTGCCCTCATGTCCGGTGTCGCCGCTAGCAGCCACTATGGCTGCAACAGCGGTAGCGACGACACTGAGTGAAGAAGCGCCCAGGCGAAAAGGCGGCTGCTGAGTCACCGGGCCTGGGCGCTTCTGAAACAAGCAGGGGAAGGGAGCCAGCGCAGCACCCCCTTCCACCTGCTGGAGTGATGTGCCCTGTGCAATGGCACAGATCGCACACCCCTAAGGCCGGCCCTAGTGGCAGCTATGGGGGCATTATACAGTGTGAGGGCAGTTATTTGGTATTATACTGTGTGGGAGGCACTACTAGAGCATGATACTGTGTGGGCTGAACCCGGTGTGTATGGGCGGGGATTGGGTGGGCTTAAAAGAAGAAATGCGTGAGCCGCATCGGTTGTCCCTCTTTGTGATACTTGAAAGTTGTAAGGTATAGTATTAAGTAGTGATGCAACATTGGCATAACATTACATCGCTAGGTCACCATGGAGATGGAGGCAGCGGCTGGAGCCTGGGTGGGGCTGGGTCGCAGTGGTGTAGCTAATGTCTCATGGGCCCCAATGCAAAAGTTCTTCTTGGGCCACGGCAACTTCTCATGGCCAACAGCCCGCAGTTTCAGCTGCATCGCTCGGTCTCCTAAGTGACCCAACGATGCAGCACTAGCAGACAGAGGGGTCGCTAAGGTCTCTATAATCAGGGCAGACAGCATGTCTGTAGCACTAAGAACCTATATCTATGGATAGGATTAGATACAGTGGCTCAGCAGACTTTATCACATATGATAGTCTTAGATTTGGGGCACAGCTCACTGACATTGGGGCTCCAGCGCTGGATCCAGGAAGGGTAAGTATAATAATTGTTTAACGTAATTTTTTTGGTGTGTTTGAGTTTTTTTTTTATAGGTTTTGATTGTTGGACTACTTCGGATTTGAGGACTACTTAGATGACGGCTTGTTTTATTTTCTATAAAATGGTTAATGAGGGTTGTGCGGGTTTTTCATTTCAATAAAATATTTTTTCTATGTCTCTGTATTGTTTTAAACTTTATTACTACTGCCTTAGTAATGGCTGCTGGCTGATTGACAGCGTCTATTACTAAGGCGGGGCTTAATGTTTGCCAGTGAAAAGGCCAACACTAACCCCCATTATTTCCCCAGAACCCACCGCCACCAGGTGTTCAGGAAGAGCTGGGTACGATCCAGTACCTGACCATCTGTAGTGATGGTATTGTTAGACTGGGAAAGCCCAAAAACAGTGTCCTTCCCACTCTGGTAATGCTAGCGTGCTGCTGCTATGTTGTATCTGGCTGGTTATGAAAAATGGGGGGAA